>NC_081426.1:34767816-35367816 GCF_949786415.1 Peromyscus eremicus
ATAGAGGTCATATTAAGAGTAAGGTGGCTCTTACTCCAGTATGGCTAGTACTGTCAAGAGCAAAGAACAGAAACACAAAGACACATGGGAAATACTGGGTGCAAATGGGTGATGACTGGAATTCTTTATTTACAAAACAAGGAGCTTCGCAGATTGACAGAATACAGGAAGTTAAGAGAAGCAAGTCTGGAGCAGTTTCATGCCTAGAAGTATTGGGGAGAATGAGGATAATCAGACATGGTGTTCTATAGAAGTAAGACAAAATCTATGTATGTATTGTTTTAAAGCATATAGCTTGTACAAACTCATTACAGCAGTCATAGAAGATAAGCAAATCCAGTAATCAATCAGAATTCCTGATTCTGAATGTTGCTACTGAATCCTTATCTGCTTTGATCCAGGTATCACTGAGTGTCGTCCTGTAGACTAACACCACATGGTCCACGGTTAGCTTCTTATCAATGGAAAGAGTGATACATTTTTAGTACCTAGCAATTCTAGCAGCAAATATAAATAATTTCCTCTAAGATGAGGGAACTGGGCCAAGAAGATGAGTTCCATTCCCCTGACCCATATGGGTGGAAGGAGAAAAACAATTTCACCAAGTTATCTTGTGATTTCCAAGTTGTGTTGTTATGTGCCCTGGCAACTGCACACTTTTACACATACATCACACATAATAATTGATACTAATACACTAATAAAAAATGGGTTAGACCAATGGATCAATGGTTAAGAGCACTTGATACTCTTCCAGAAAAACTAAGTTCATTTTCCAACATCCACAACTGTCTGTAATTCTAACACCAGGGTGTCTGCCGCTTTCTTTTGACCTCCAGGGGTGCCTGATAGATTGCCTGCAGTACACGCATAGTTACACAAAATATGCTTAAGTAAAAAGGAAATAAATCTTAAAATAATACACTACACCCAAGATGTATCCATGCCACCCTTCTTTCTGGGAGTGGAATGTTCCATTATGTAACAACAGGGAAGAATTAAGAGTCCTCTACATGCAAAGGTAATTTCCCTTTTATTCTTACGGATTAATTGTAAAGCCTACCCTGGATAATAACTATTAATAGACTAGAACTTTGAAGGAAGAAAAAGAGCCATTTGGTCACTGGCGCTTTGCAGGTGAGGGTATAGGTGTGGTTCCACAGTGTGATTCAATTTCCAAGAAAAGAAATGTGAGTGGGTTATACCAACAGCCTATTTCCCATTTACCCCAATTCAAGTGTACCTGGGTTCCCTTCTATGACAAGTTTGAGGAGAGATGTGGGGGCCTTTCTAATAATGATGACTTCCACTGGGAGAGATGTGAAAAGCAACATAATACCGGAGAGCAGTTTGAACAGTGAGAGGGAAGGAATCATGTTGATTGTGAAAACCAAGGCAGGTGGCACACAATCAGGAAATTTGTATTGCATAAATGAATGCAGGAAGGAAACAGAAAGGGGGCAGATGTGCATGGATGCTTTCATTCTTCCAGTTTCCTACGTCTGCTCTGTTTAGATCTCTTAGAATCATTCTTCCTTTTGGCTTGAATGTCTTCCTACCTCCACCATGATTCTAAATGCTGAGTATGCTGTCCAGGACTCTCCATTATGTGCTTCACTCTCTACTCTGGAGGCACCGTTACATCACATCCCAGAAACCCAAAGTACATGCTTTCTTCCCACCAAAAATTTGGCTGAAATGTCTCTGTTCATTCCACTGACTTTTATCAATCCTTCAAGACTAGGCACAGATGACATCAGCTCTTGGAAGTTCACTTGCTTTTCAATGTCCAAGTTGAACTATATATAGCAGAGAAAAGGAAAAGACCATTGATTTTATTTTGTTATCTCCCCTCAGAAAACCAAATGCTATAAAAAGGGTTATAACTTTGCTTATCTACTTTTTCAAAAATTTTAATGCTTACCTTCCTCTAGACTGCTTTTTCTTTATTATTTGTAGTAAGCAATCATTTCTATTGATTCATAGAATTGGCATGAGTTAAAGATACAACATTGTGAAATGTAAAAATACTTTTGTGCATTTTAATCAATTACTGACTATGTATATGATGGTAGTCGGCCCCAGGTTTATGTGTTTGGTGGCTTCTTTATTTCCAGTTTGTGTCATTTCACTTAAGTGTGGTTTGATATCGTGCTGTTCTGTGTCTTATGGGCCCTACAAATGTGAAATCCATTCCTAACCTTGCCTTATGGGATAAATATAGATGATTGATCTGAAAAGGAAATAAATGTGAGCATAAGAATTGTGAAGCTAGAAAACCAGTGGTACTTATCACTTGCCTGTCAAGCAAAGCTCCATCCCACTATAGCCACAGTCTTGAAAAAGCAGCAATGTGATGAAAATCGTTAAGGAATTTTCTTAAATGAATATAAGGAGACTAACAAAAATTTTATAAGGGATCCTACCAGGTATGAAGAAACTTCTAATAATCTGGACTAAAGAACAGACAGATCTTCTTAGCACCATGACGACTATGTTCAAAAGAAAACATAAATTTGAAATGAAAACTAGCATTACTGTGATGTTGGGGTTACTCATAGCTCTCTTTGTGTGGGGGATGTTAAACAATTTTAGAACTATTGTTCATTGTACAATATGGAAAAGAATGTTGAACCTGAGAAAGCTGAGCTGAAGACAGCTGGAGAGTTGTTTGAAACTTGTATTCAGAGCTTGTCAATGCCAGTAGGTCTGTGGGTACATTCAGTGCTGTTCACACAATGACAAAATGCCTAATGATATATTTCTTACAACATATTCTTCTCCTTGAGTCCTATGACTATATTTGCACCTGTTTTTTTGTAGATACTGCAAAGCTTGCTCCAATTGGTAGCCTATCCTTTAATGTATTTATAGGGGTGTTATTGTCTAGAAAGGTTAAATATAGTCCAATCCACCCTGTTTCTAACATTTATAAGATTATAGACAGCGTATTTCTATGCATTTTTATGTGCTGACATTCTTTTCATTTACTCCATTTGGAATTTATTTTGTTGTATATAAGTGACATGGTGAAAATGTGAGATTAATGGTACAAAGGAGCTTGTTTCGTCAGCTGGGATTAAACGCCAGGCTTTCATTGTACTTTCAAAGCTGTCGCATCATCAAACTTGCTTTCTATTCTTTCAGCACCTGAAAATAGCATGGAATGATGAAGAGAGCAGCCCCAGATGCCTCAGCAGATTGTACCATTTCCATAAATTTTCAATGCACTGTCCTGTGCAGACAGGGCTAATGCTGCTTCTACAGACTTGGTTCACAGAGTTTGGTGTCATGGGGCTTCAATGCTCACCCCTGTAAATAAATGTCATAAAATATCTATTCCTAAAATGGAATCCTGAACAGTCAGCACAAGGCTCATTCTGGATGTTTGTCAATCATGCAAATTCAGGGCTCCACATAGTCACTAAAGCATGGTCTTTGCAACTGAAAAGAGATTTCTATTTGCCCTCAAACTCTAGCATCCTCTAACCTCAAAATGAAACCATTGAAATGGGTACACATTGTGTTTTATTTCCAAAGCTTAGCACTAACTTGTTTCAAATTCTAATATTATTTTCTAACAATATCACTCTCACCAACTAGCTGGTGTTGGATATGACCAAAACTCACTCCAAAGCAGTTATCATGAAACCATCTCAAAACACTATGGATTTTGTTTCTCCATTCTCTTTAAAATATCTCAAGCAGAGACAGGTGGATCTCTGTGAGTTTGAGGCTGGCCTGGACTACAGAGGGAGTTCCAGGATAGGCTCCAAAACTACACAGAGAAACCCTGTCTCGAAAAACAAAAACAAAAAACAAAACAAACAAACAAACAAACAAAAAACCAAAATAACTTGAAACAGAGAGCCCCACCTTTCTGTCTGGGAAAGTTGTGTGTTTTGAAGAAACTAACACTTTTTTTTGTTTGTTTTTAGAGACAAGGTTTCTCTGTGTAGTTGTGGTGCCTGTCCTGTATCTCACTCTGTAGATGAGGCTGGCCTCAAACTCAAAGAGATCCGCTTGGCTCTGCCTCCCGAGTGCTGGGATTAAAGGCGTCCACCACCTCCACCCATCTAAAATGACCAACTCTTATTTCAACATGTTATGTAAGTATTTTATTTCCATCTCCACAGATCCAGAAAACCAGTTGGGGAAGAATTTTCTTGTCAAGCTCAGAAATTAGTCAGTCTTAAAACCAGGACGAACACTCAACATTTTGGCCCAGACCCAAAGCACATTCTATTGAGCACAGCTGTTTGAACGTACAGGAGGAATAATTTCTCAGACACAGAAGTAGCCTCAAGAGTCAGGTGTCAAGGTATCAGAAAACAGAGTAAGAGAAGGTCATGGAGCAATCAGTAAGCAGCCAGCACTGAGAGAAACTGTTTTCTGAATCCAGGTAGAGATAGGTATGAGTGAAACCTCATGGCACACTAGCAGCGAGTGAACACTTCCTGCATTCTCTATGGCTCTGATGCAATTTATCCACATATGGTGGATGTGAACATGGTCTTTGTGCCCTTCTCATTGCCACCATCCCCAGTAATTTCAAAGAACTTCACACATACACACAAAATATGACTCCAAAAAATTTCCCATAAAATAGTCTTATTACAAATATAGCAAAATACTTTCCCCATATAATAAATGATATTTGGGAAACAAACTACAGTTTATTAAGAATTTTCATGTAACGTAATTTCTAACAGCATCTTCCTGAGGTCATTATTATTCTGATTTATTTCCATATTTCCTGTAAAGAAATTGAAATGGAACATGTCAGTGTGATTTTTCCCTAGGTCAGCAAGATGACACTGGGATTTCAGGCTGTGTCTCCCTGCCACAGATTGTTTTGTATCGTTCCAGCTGGCCCCCTGTTATTTTTGCAATCCACCGAGAGCTGCAATTTGCTAACCAGTTGTTGAATGGTTGAAACACCATCCTTATCTCTTTTAAGGGGTTAAAGGCTATGGCGTCAGTACGAAGACTCCACTGACAGAACTGCAGCATAAAAGCTGGTGATTGCAGAGATGGATGGGGAATACATTCCAGACAATCCTTGCACAGACAGCTGTGACCTTCAGCTAAGGGAAAGCCGTCACTGTGATGTCAGAGTTATTCAGTAGAAATAACAGTAATCAAACCCAACACACAAAATCAGCACCAGACCGAGGCTTGCTTTAGGACAGGAGAACAGCCTGCTTAGCCTCATGTCAGAGGCTTCAGCTGAGTGAAACTGTTTGAAGAATAAGTCTTAGAATATTTGGATATTCTCATTCTTCTTTAAATAATTCCTATCCACCTCTATCTTTCAGTCTGGTGATGAAACAAAAGCTTCCAGCTAAAGAACTACATAATTTCAGTTTCTAGTTTTGTTTGAAGTTTGGTTAAAAATGATTTGTGCCCCATAAATAATTTCAGAATCTTTCCTTTTCTCAAATAGTGTCTTGCATTGGGATTCTGTAACTTATTAAAGACATGCTATTTTTATTGATCTTTTTTTGTGAGTGCTTGAAACCGCTGCTGTAATGTATTTGAGGAAATTGGCATGGATAGTGCAGGTAAATTGCAAGAGGTCTCCAGGGAGAAGGTTGAAAACTTGGACTTGATTGCATGTCTCGTTATTGAACTCTGACGCTCTCTCCCACAACGAGGCTGTCTTAGAGGCTTAGTCCTGAAAACTCTTGAAACACAGTGCTTTTGTGATCTGTTACGAAGGTAATACTGCTGGACAGAGGAGTTGAGCACAAGGCTCTGGGTGACTTTACTCTCCCCAACATGCTAACGCATTAACTTTGTCCTTATCTGGCACATTTATTTCATTTGTGTAATTTTCTCTACTGCTTCTTCCAGAAAGCAGGATTCTCACTTAGAAACACTTAAAAAAAATCTTATGGTTATCCTATGTGTTCATTTCTATCACATTTTTCCGTTTCATTTTGCTATCATCAATATTTTTGTCACACTTTTTTTATTCTCTTTCTGACTTTAATTTATATTGTGGTGTATATCATTACTCATGTGATTTTATATTAAGAAGGATATTAAGATGAGTACAGTCAGCCAAAGCTGTCAAAGATATGCTACAAGGAAATAAAATTCATTCATTCATTGATTCCACATGAGTCTGAATTGTATGCATAGTGCTAAGGAGGAACCAACCACACATCAGTCACTTCTCTGTTTAATCAGTGCTTAACACAAGACTCATGCTCACGGGAAGAACAGTCTAAACTGCAGAACTCCTGCTAAAGTGCCATGCCTTCATTGGAGTTGGTTACTCTATCCTAGGATGGCTGGACATTTGTATCTGTTAATTGAAAGGGTTTGAGGCCATGTGTAAACAAGGACTGTATTCTAACCTATGAAAAGCACAGGGAGAGAATAACCAAGGAAGACAAATTAGTTAAACTGTGTAACTGCTCTACTGGAGCCTCATCATAGGCACAACTAGAAAATATGCTTATAAAAGAAAAAAAAAACCACTAGATTTTTTTTTCAAGAAAATTGATTACCAGCCTAAGACTTGTCCACTTAAAAGCAAGAGGGAAGCAGTGTTGGTTCATGAGCAAAGGCTGTACAATAGTAACCCAAAACTTCAAATTAAATATCTAATATTGTAGAGTTGAGCTGGTTACAATCAAATGCTGGTTGGAATATATATATATATATATATATATATATATATATATATATATATATATATATATTCTCCAAAATGTAAGAAAGCTAAAAACAAATAAGTAACTTTATTCTAATAAACACATTTCAACAATATAATAAGAATATACAGTAATTTTTATTCTCTATATACTGTAAATATAAGGCATTAGTAATTGCATGAAAGAAGTGGTTCAAACAAAATTTATGCCCTCCCTCTTTTTTTTCAAAGCACAGTTTATATGTATATATAACATTCTAAGACTGATTTTCTGGCAACTCTTCTATTGTCTCATTTCATATCCTCAGACTACAAGCTACATTAAACGAGGAAGCACATTGGAGGTAGTTCTTTTAAATCTATCCTAGATAATTTATACTGTCAACCCGACATAACCCAGAATCACCAGAAAGACTCTCCACTTTCTAATTATTTTTATCAGTTTGGTCTGTGGACATATTTGTGAAGGATTGTCATGGTTATTAATTGATGTAAGAGAACCTAGACCATTGTAGGTGGTATTATACCCATACCATACCACTGGATCTTCAGCTGTATAAAGAAGCTTGAGCATGATTTTGAGCCAAGTCAATGAGCTATGCAGAAAAAAAAAAGTAGCAGCATTCCTCCTTGGTGCTTGCCTCTATATTCCTACCTTGAGTTCCTCCCACAACTTTTCCTACTGGTGAACTGTTACAAGGAAGTGTAATTCAAATAAACAAATTCTCAAAGTTATTTTTGTTTAGAATTTTTTATCACTGTAATAAGAAGGATGCTATAACATGATCTAATAGACTTTAAAAGCAGATGATAGATTGGGCATTAATTAGTGTAATATTTGTGCATAAAGTAGCATAGCATTTACCATGTGTGCATGTCTATGGGATTTGCATTTCTTAGCTCTTAACATGATACTGTTCAAGACAGATTTTATCTATTATTTTCAACAATTTTTAATTTTTCTCTAAAATTATCATGTAATATTTTCATACTCAGCAAAGTGGATGTTTCAGAGGAATAATGCTGTTTCTTTGTTTCGAGAGCTTCTGGGGATTTTAATGAACAATATATTTCTGAATAGGAAGAAGCAAGCCTTAAAACAATAGCAGAGAAGCTCATTTTCCTTTTCCTTCTATGAATGAAAGTGACACCATGGGGCAGGTGAGACCTTACTTAGCAGGCTTTTTAGTAGTCAGTGTGTGAGACAATGAGAAAAGAGAGTAGATCTGTTCTATGGTTTGAAGAACTAAGAGAAAGGACAGACAGAAAACACATTTTCACAAATACAAATTATTCTTTGAAGACAAAGAGTGAAATAAAAAGGTTTTTAGAGATGCTACCTCCCCTGGTCTCCCTCTGTGCAGGCAAGGTAATTCTTAGTTTCAAACAGATTCTCCCCCGAGGAGATAATTGAGTCATCTGGGGGAAATGGGAAACTAATGGGGATTCAGATTCAAAGAACTTTATTAGAAGTGCTTTCAAACTATGAGATCTTCAATTCACTGGTGGAGACAACAAATTCGCAGTTTACTTAAATAGAAAATACCATGCAATGTGAACTTGGATGTGGAGGGTAAGGTAAGTCTATGAAAGCAAAGACATTGCTTAGTGAGAATGAAGATATAGACTATGTAATTAAATTGTGGGAGAGTGACAGATGTTATCAAGCTTCCACCTGGTACAAGGTAAACAAAGAAGAAGACAATAATAAATGTGAAGAATAAGATGTTAAATTGTTTTTTTGTCCTCAGTAAATGGATACTCATCTGAAGCAATTTCATTCTTTTACTCACTTCTGATGTTTCTTGGTTATAGAACTATTTCTTTATTTGGATTTATAGAAGATTGAGCAGCAGGGTGGTGAGAATTGAACACATTGTAATGCAATTGTTGAAAAATAGAAGCAGTTTACAAAGTAAAACAATTTAGCTTGTAAGAGGGGAAAATGTCTTTTGAAACTAAATGTGATAAGAAATGAAATTTGATGACTTTCTCTCTTCAGTAAAGGAATTTGCAGATCAAATGAGTAGGATGGGCTAAAACACTAAAACCAGAGACCCAGGGATATTCGGTTCTCTTTAATTGGCTATTTAAAGAGATGGAAGGGGATGAATTCAAATTCAAAGATTACTGAAACTTGAAGCCTGACATTGTGTTTCAAGGAAATTAAAGGCTATTTTGTTTCTTTCTCTAGAAGACATCAAGCATGTCTGAGTGCATTCAAGACTCAATATTGAGATGGTCTACTGCCATCATGGTATAGTTGACAAAAGTTGGAATTAACATTCAGATATAACATGATACAAAATGAGTGTGATAGAGTACAGCTGAAATCTAAACACTTGGGATGGTTAGATATCACAATTTAAGACATGCAAAGTCTCTGTGTGTGTGTGTCTCTGTGTGTCTCTGTCTCTCTGTCTCTCTGTCTGTTTCTCTGTCTGTCTGTCTGTCTCTCTCACTCACTCTTGCTCTCTCCACCCTGATCATGCATCCCACGATGATATTTTACTAAACCTCTGAGTTGTCTTGGTCATGGTATGTAGCTAGAGTTTTCCTGCCTGGCTCACAGTCAGGACAAATCTCTGTCACCTGCCAGTCCCACAGCTGCTCAGACCCAACCAAGGTAACACAGAGACTTATATTGCTTACAAACTGTATGGCCATGGCAGGCTTCTTTCCAGCTGTTCTTATATCTTAAATTAATCCATTTCTATAAATCTATACCTTGCCACATGGCTCGTGGCTTACCAGCATCTTCACATGCTGCTTGTCATGGCAGTGGCTATCAGTGTCTCCCTGACTCAGCCTTCCACTTCCCAGAATTCTCCTCTCTCCTTGTCCTGCCTATACTTCCTGCCTGGCCACTGGCCAATCAGTGTTTTATTTAGACAGAACAATATCCACAGCACTTCCATTTTTCTTTTTCTTTTTTTCCAAAAAGGAAGGTTTTAACCTTAACATAGTAAAATTACATATAATTTGGGAATTTGGGCATAGCTTTTCTTACTACTTCCTGCTGGAGGGGGGCGCTGTATCTTATGGGGACACAAAGAAAATTTTAGGATTATGCAATAGTCCATGAGGCTGTATCTTCTGAGCCAGTTGCCTTCAAACTATTCTGGATTTTGGATCGTCTGGGCCATGGTGTCATCGGAGACCTTTCAGGGGGTCTTGGCTGGTCAAACCTGATGTATCTTAATCTGGAACAAATCCATAGCCTCTGGCTTTCTGTGGAAACAAAAGCAGAGCCTCCTTTCCAAAGCAACATATCCTTACATCCAAATTTTGAAGTCAAGTTACCTTTAAAATATACATTTTGGCATAACTCAACAGCTTTTGCAATCAAATGTTTTTCTTCAGTTACGAATATCAAAGAGAATATAATCCAGATTCTGTATGTGATAGCTATCTTTACGTGGCTTATTTTTTTATATTACCTTGAGCCTATTGCTTTAAACTGCAGCATTCTAAGACTGAAACAGCACTGTGGCTGCTGGCTCCACCCACTTTAGCTTCCCAACATGGTGGTGGTATGTTTTCTGCCAGCTCTGGGAGCCATCAACTCTCAGAAATAGTTGGTCTATGCTTCTATCAAAGCAATGTGTAGCCCAGGAACCTCTTTTTGTTTTGTACTAGCAAAGGCTAAATTCACCACGCAGCTTAATGTGCCATTTGCAGAGGCCTCATTCCCGCTATACTGCAGGTCGAATGCACACGTCAGGAACCCGCCATAGGAGCTCAAACTGGCAGGCTGCTGCTAACTTGAAAGAGACAACTAAGAACTGTTTTTAGCTCCATTTTAGAATCTTTTTTTCTCAGGTTTTAGGTGGAAACTCTTGCCAACACGTTGGGCGCCATTTCACTCTGTTTCCTGGGATAGATGATTTGTACCTTTTCTTCAGTTATCTCATTGCCCCATGATGATATTTTACTAAACCTCTGAGTTGTCTTCGTCATGGTATCTTCTCACAGCAATAGAACAGTGACTGAGACAATATGTTATACACAAAAATTAAGACACACTTAACCACTTTCTGATTAATTTTATTACCAGTTTTAAATCATGTCTATCTAGTGTCTCTTCACAAAAAGAAGGAAGAAAAAAATCACTCAGTATATAATACAATTATAATCAAGGGCTTCTGTGTTCCTGTAGTTTTGTCTTAAAAAATCTGTGTGTAACCCAAAATAATACAATTCCTTTTGATTATCTTACTTATTAAGTATGATACTTCTCTCTTTCTTATCTCCCATCCAGAGTACTGCTTCAGTGTATTCCTCAATCCTTGAACATATATTTTATCCACTCAATACTTTTTTTATTTAAAAGAAAATAACCAGATGTAGAAATGTTGTGTAAACAAAAAGTTCTAGGAAATAATATTTAAGTGGGTCTTATATACTGAAATCATTGTTATTTATATACTTGTAATCTGTGTAGTAATTATTACCTTTTAACAAAAATAAACTAATGTGAAATATAATTTGACAAGTGATTCTCTTTGTTATCACTGTCAGTTTCATTTTTCTGAATGTTTGTATATTCTTTCGTGAAATGAAAACACAGTTTGCCACCCTCCTTGCATATTAAATGCATAATTATCCTACACTGGCTTTGCTTTTCCCTCCTGTTTAATAATAGTGAGCTATTTGGGGGTGACTTTATTTTTGGTTGAGTGTCTTCTCTATGTGATTTTTCCTGTGTCTGCTTTCATATTGTCTGTATTGATCTCAGTTCTGTCCACATGGTTTTGTGGAGAGCCCTATAATAACTACCCCATGAAGGAGGTTCCTGGTTTATCCCCAGATTCTCATTCCCCATATCTCTATTTTCTTTGAGAACAAGGATTTGGTAGATATCAAACACTGCTGGTACTTAAATTTCAATGTTGACAGTGGGCCATAGAGTGTGAGGTAGAATCAGAGACATAAGACTTCACTTGTCTTTTGTGTCTTCAATTAATACCACTTTCATTTTGGAGAAACCCATATAAAACCTCCAATAAGACCATATAGAATAGAGCTATCTATTGTAGGTTCTCAATCAGGATCAGCTTTGTCCCTGACAGAACACTTGACACAATATGGAAATACTCTTCGTTGTATAACTATGATAAAAGGGATTACCAGTATCTACTATTGAGATAGAAAAAAATGACTTTACACATTCTACACTACACAGAACACTCTCTACAGCAGAGGAAAAATATTCTAGAAACAAGGGGTCCAACAGTGCCAGGATATAAAGCTCTGATCTACATAACAGATAGAATCAAGTTTATTTAATTATATCATGTACATATTTATCACTTCACTGCATGTTAAAAGAGTAATTTGCGCATTGAATTAGAAATTAAGTATCCTCATGTATTAGAGAAACATCACCTTCTCCTGAAGACTAGCCTAATGCTTGGTAGACAGGGGAGTATCACAATGTGAGTATACAAATCATACTGCTTAGATAGAGCACAAGCTACTCTGGTGACCTGTCTGTTGTTTCATTTAATTTTGAATGCCGCTTCCAGAAATTGAAGCTTCAGTTACAATTGCTATGTGACAAATTATACAAAATAATTTAAAGTCTTAAAAACAGCTGTTTTAGTTGACTCACAGTTTGGAGTTTATAAGTAGGGAAAGGTTTTCTGTAGAGAAGGCCATCATTTTAAATGGATCCTGTGATTGCAAGCTGCAATTCAACATTCAAGATGGCACATGCACATTACTTGAGATTGATACTGACTAATGGGCATGGGATACAACTGTGGTATTGATCAGAACACCTATCTATTGCTTCTCCATAATTATAGTCTCACATATATTAGACTTCAAGACTGTGGTCACTTTCTATTCAGTCAGTCATATCAAGAGGACCAGGATGACCCCTGCTGTCCTTTCTCAGCATATGAAATATTGAGTTCTTTTCAGAAGGGAGGAGCTTGTTTGGTCATTGAATGGAGTGCTAGTGAATTGGCTGACACATTTGCAAACCCTTGTAGAAGTACCATCAGTCATTCCACACACAGAAAACTGATGCACCAGAAGACCAGAGTAAGATAGAGAAAATAAAACCTAACTCTCTCTGGTTTAGCTCAGGTGTAGGCTCAGCTCAACTACAACTTGAACCAAAGCTAATAGGCACAAGTGAGGAAATAGTGTGTATGTGCCTGTCTTTCTTAGTCCTGGAATCACTTACCTCTTTTGTTGGTCTTACCACTATATTCTGATGACATTCTTCCCTTTTCTCTGGCAGCAGTGTGACTCTAAACTCCAGCTTATATAGAATTTACTATAAAAAGGAAGATGCCTTTGGCTAGATCACTGCCATTTCTGGCTTTATACTCTTCAGGTAAGCTGGGACTGTTCTATAGTCTGATATTTCACATAGTGGAATACATTCCCTAACCATGATTCTTCAGGAAATTTATAGATCATGTAATTTAAGAGGGCTTTCATGAGAGAAGTATTACTATATCACTTGAACCAGAAAAAATATTCATATTTAAGAGTAGGGTTTGGGTGGTATTTCTCAAAATATGCTGGTGTACTCTCTGCCCCAATCTGTACTGCACAGTGTAGTCATTTAAAAAAATATGCATTTATCACCTGACTATAGAATGTTTTCTTTTAAAGAATTTTTAAATAAATTATGATATATTAACTTGCATTAAAATATTGAGCAAAATATGTCTATGGTTGTCACTGCACAGACAGTGACATATCAGTCCTAGATTTGAAACACAAATTTAATTTTCTGACACTGGAAAGGTCGCTTCTTGATAATTCTTTCCTTTGTCTATAAATAGAGATTGTACATTACATTGTCCAGAATTTCATGAAAGAATTAGCTATAAATATTAAAACGTGTTAAATTTGGGACATATAGAAATCAGGTGATACATATTATTGCTTTATTTTAAATTTGTAGTTAAAGTTCTGGTGATGTTTTGTTTGAATTTTATCTAAGTACCTGGTAATAGTGGAATCATTCCTGGCAATCACTTTCTCCATCTCTTTCTCTGATTTACCATTAAGATGCAATTGCAGCAAGAGTCAAAGGACATTGGATACTTCAGATCAAGTTCTGTTAACAGCCTGATTGTTAGTGAAATGCTTAGACAGGGAGATGTAATTTGTTTCCTTACACACTGACATCAGAGACATGACAACTCCAGAGAACCCACAAGAGTAGACCAGAGTGAGAAAGAGAGGAAGAGCTTCCTGAGAGATAGAGGATGTTCACTCCCTCAAGCTGATTCTACTATTGCATTATGACAACAAAAGGAAGACATAGAACAAAATTGAAAAGAAAGGGCTTCTACTTTATCAGTGAAGGTGTGTCTTTTATCAGCCCAAACATCATGCTGAGCTTAATAAGCACTGGGTAACTTTCACTCAAAAGGGAGTTAAGGGAGCCGGGCGGTGGTGGCGCACGCCTTTAATCCCAGCACTCGGGAGGCAGAGCCAGGCGGATCTCTGTGAGTTCGAGGCCAGCCTGGTCTCCAAAGCGAGTTTCAGGAAAGGCGCAAAGCTACACAGAGAAACCCTGTCTCGAAAAAACCAAAAAAAAAACCAAAAAAAAAAAAAAAAAAAAAAAAAGGGAGTTAAGAGCAATCGAGAGCAGCAAAATTGGATGATGGCATAAAGCCTTGGAAAGAGATGAAGCACTCTAAGACGGGCTCCTCTTTCTTCAAGCCTGCATGTAAAGATACTTCATGTCCCTTAGAGGTCAGACAGATAGACCATTCTAACATAGAGGCTCTAAGCCCTACACATTACACTAAGAAGCTTGATGTATAAGATCTGGGCTTTGAGGATTTCAGACAAGCAGCATTTGAAGGGACAGAAGCCAGAGAGAATCCCAGAGATGATTCCACATTTTCTGTATTCTATAGGCATTTTGAAGATCTCACATGGCTCTAGAAAGTAGAACAATAATTCAAATTGTGTGAGGCTTCCAGTCAAATGACATAAACCAATCAAACCCCTCAACAGTCTTGCTTTGTGCACAGGGGCTGTGGTAAGCCCGCTCACTTCAACTAAGGCAGATGAAACAGACCAGACCACCTCAATACTGAAATTTGATCCTAAAATCATTCCAGTTTCTGATTGAGTCAACAAATCTGCCATGTGGTCTCAGCTCTGTCAGAGGAAATTAAATCCTCTGTAGATAGAGACAACATCTTCAGAGTCTAATGATTTAATCTGTAATGTCAAGATGCAATTTAATTTTACTAATTCAGTAAAACCATTAAGCATGACAAGAGATGGGGGCAAATATCCAAATCCAATTATAACAAGAAAACAGCAAAAATGAAAACAAAATAAAATAAATAAAAAGAAGACAATATAAAAAATATAGACACAGTACTGGATATGTCGAATGAAAGTTTTTAAAATTGTTAAGCAATGTATTCTGGAAAATACATTTAAGGCAAATAATTTTATGACAAATTATTAAAACAGGGTTGATATGCATGACAGAGAGAGACAAGGGGGTGGTGAGAGTAATCTGATGCATTGAGTACGCTTTGAAAATGTTGAAGAATAATTTAATTAAAGTCTTTTAAGAAAGAATTAAAATGGGGAAAGAGAGAAGTAATACATGAGAGGCTTCCTGTGTGTGTAAGCATCCTATATTTCTGCATAACGTGCAGTAGGAAGAAAGATAGCAACAGGCAAATGCTGCCTTCAAATTAAGGTATATTTGCCCTAGAGAAAGACCGTGTTCTAGGTAATGTCTTTGTTTTCCACTAGGGGTCAGTGGAGGATGGAAGAGCTGAGTGTGGGGTGGGAAGTCCTGCACTATATCCTTATGCTGATTCCACATACAACCACACCTTTGTTGTTCTGAAGATGTGTACTCTATTTTTATCATGAGGTAGAATGTATACCACCACTAGCATTCCCTTTGACAAGTCAGATCTTCTCTTCATTTGGCTCTACTTGATGAATGAGTATTATTGTCTTCCACTGGTTCTCTTTCTGGCCAGGGACCAACCTCCCGTGATTTGTGCCCATCCTGCCCTGGGTGGCCTTTTCTCTGTCCCACACACAAATAGAAATATCCTGTGGACTAATTTGTCCAATGCTCTGCATTGACATGAGTAACAGAAATAACTGGAGATTTATTGAACTTACTGTGGAGCAGATGCCTATAGGCTTGGTTAGTAACACAGTGCCCAACTTACTCCTCACAACAGCACAGCTTTGAGAAAACTGCTTGTATTTTAAACTAACAATTAAGACGTCTGATATACAGAGAATGTCACTTGTGTTTTAAACTAACAATTAAGAAGTCTGATACTCAGTTCCCATGTCCACACACTGTGATGTAGTAGCAGAGAACAGTGTATAATGATAGTTCTAGCTCACAGTGCCTTCTAAGTGCATTTTAGCTGCAAACTTTTTAAAATTAATTCTGACATGATTACTGAGTGGCAGTGCTCAAAATACATTTGAATGTAGCCCATAACATCCAGGTAGAAAATGTAAGGTTCGAAGGAAAAGTAAATTATATTTGATGTAGAAAAGAAGACATTTCTATAGCAGAAAATGTAAGCTCCTGGGAAATCAGTCACAAAACTGAAAGGCTGGTGCTGAAGGAGCATTCTCTATGGGAGTCATG
Organism: Peromyscus eremicus; assembly: GCF_949786415.1. Lineage (NCBI taxonomy): Eukaryota > Metazoa > Chordata > Mammalia > Rodentia > Cricetidae > Peromyscus > Peromyscus eremicus. The sequence goes on from NC_081426.1 coordinate 34,784,109, forward strand.
AGAGAAACCATGGCTTTGGGGATTAACACATCCACCCAACTGACTGCACAGATGCATTTGTATCTGTATGTGTTACAAGTTCCAAACACAGAAATGGAGGGCATGAGGATAGTTCTTTAAAATAAGTAACATGTATGATTTTAAAGAAGATTATGAAAGTTTCACTTTCATTTACTTAAAAACTATGCTGCACCCGACTGCTATTGGCAAGGAAGCATCTTTTGCAGTGGTATTGATGACTGCAGATTCATAACTGAGAATGAGAGACATTGAAGGTTTCTGTAAAAACCTCCCCACTCCCCAAAAGAAAAAAAAACAATCCAGATAGGAAGCTATTGAAGAGAACCCTTAAAACTGTGATAAAGATGCTAAATTGTAGCTCTCCATGGTTGATGGCTCCCGGTAGTGGGTCGGGGAGAACTCAGTTTGCTTTAAGAGGCTGGCCACTGGGAGTTTGAGCATGCTCTTGTGAGTATATGGGTAACAGAAATTGGACTTGGTGTTTTGTTTTTTGTTCTTTAACATTTAACATAAAACATAACATTTAACATAAAATGAAAAGATTTTCTTGTGTATGAAACAAGGGGAGGCATAGGTGAGAGGATGGACCTTGGAGGAATGGGAAGCAAATGTTATAGGGGTACATAGTAAGACATTTGCAAATAATTGATAAGAACATTATGTTGAAAAGAAAGTTGCATTGATAATGGTGACTTGTCACAGCAGTAGAAAGAAACTAACACAACCACTCAGGACTACGAAGAAGAACCAAATCCAGTCAAATGAAATTTGCATTGTAAAACTATGAGAAAGCTGTGTGTTGTTTCAAAAGAGATAAAACTTGTGAAATTTGGTATGCAGTTGAATCTTATAACAGAAATAATTAAATACTTTATGGAAGTTTGTGAAGAATATTTAAAAAAAACATTTTTTAAAGCAATCACATTGTTATGGAGCCAAAAGGAGCTAAAGTCACAACAAACCTTCTGAGATATTATCTCAGTGTGGCAGGAAGGTTGACACTATCAAAACACCAGAAATAATAAGCTGAATGTAAGCTATCTCTGTCTGCATCAATGTGGTGCCTTTCATCCATAGATAGGCTGATAAGGAAACAGCTTAGGAATGCAGATGCCTATGAAGCTCATACTGAACAGATTTCAGCTAGCTTTCAAAATGAGCTTAGCCAAGTGATGTTTTTCACTTGAAGAAAACACTTGTAGTAATTGATTTGTTTTCCTCTCAGAATTCAATCTGCACTTTATTTTGGCATCATTTCCAAATCCCTACAATATTAGGATCACACGGTATACAGCCTCTAAAGTTATTTAGAAGAGAGACACTGGCTTTCTCTCCAAGACTCTGAATAGATATACTAGCCTGATTCATTGCTATATTCATAGTGATTACACTTTTTTTCTTATAAAATGAAAAGATTTTCTTGTGTATGTGTTCTTGTATGTATACTTTAATGTGTATACAGGAGTGTCTGGGCATGCTCAAGGAAGCCAGAGGTTGATGTCAAGTGTCTTCCTCTATAATATTTAATGTCAACTTGACAGAATCTGCAAGGGCAGAGGAGACAAGCCTGCACACTCCTATGAGGGAATATGTAACTTCTGGGCATGTTTATTGAGGGATTATGTTGATTAGGCTAATTGAGGTAGAAAGACCCACACTAAAAGTGGGAGGCATCATTCCCTGGGCTTAGGTCCTGGACTATATAGGAGAAAGCTAGTAATCCCAGGCAAGACTTGATCTCTGTTTTCTGACTGCAGACAATAAATGACCAGCTGCCTCAAGTTTCTGCTGCCTTAGCTTCCTTAGTGCAATAGACTGTACTCTTGATCTGTGAGCCAAAATAAATCCTTTCTCCCTTAAATTGATTTTGTCACAGTTTTTTTTTTATATCACAGCAACAGGAAAAATACATATTCTATCACTCCCTTAGTTTTTGATACAAAGTCTCTAATTGAACCTGAGCCTCTCAGATGCATCTAGATTGGCTAGCAAGCTAGTCCCTGGGACCTGCTTATTCAGCTCTCAAATCACAAGTGTATTGCTGTGCCCATCTATTTTACATGCGAAGGGAATCATGGTCCCCATTCTTGTGTGGACAACACTCTCCTGAATGAGCTATTACCTCAGCTGAAACATGCAGATGTTCTCTGAGTGTTTATTTGGACTGTTTTTAACACTGATATCATCATGAATGCATAGTTTAGTATTAAGACAGAATTAAATTAAACTTAATTCACTATGTTCTGCTAATGCTATAAGGCTAGATGCTCATTTTATCTGCTTGCTTTAGAACAGTCTAATTAACTTAAAATGATAAACTGTCCTTATGAATATGAGATCAGTTTGCTGTCACAAACCGTAAAGAAGCTACTGAAATTTCTTTTAGACACATATCTAATTTATAGTTAAATTTCATAGATTAATTTTGTATTCCTTGGTTCACCTTCTTTGATTCTACATGCTATTTTTATTAGACTCAGTTTAGAAGCCTTCGGTCCCCCTTTTATATACTGGAACACTATTATAATTCTGGTTACTTTCTTTATAATTACAATGAAATTAATGTGTTATGCTATTTGTACTTAGATAGTTTTTTTTTTATAAATTTCACTGTTTTCTCATTTTTGATAACCTATTTTCTTTTATGTTATTATAGACCCTTAGATTTTCTTTTCTCTTTAAATAATCCATATTTAAATTTTAAAGTAAAATCACCTGTTTACTCATTGTTTTACATTTTCTGAATAGCTGTGCTTAAACCAGACATACACTTTGTTCTGTAGCTGTATTTATTTATCTACATTTATATTTTTACTTCCATTATTCAAGTATGTGTTTCCCCAAATACAACACTGTTTCAACTGCCAAAGGCTGGATATTCATTTCTTTAGCTAATGGTTTTATCTGTCTTAATAGCCTGCTTTGCCAACTGCTAGGTTAGCCATACATACAAAAGAAATATTATCTTTAGAAAGCAGCTTTAAGACCATGACTGGGAGAGGTGGTATACAATACAAATGCACTAACTCCTTTACCGCTCTGCAGAGAATTAGGAGCAATATCTCAGAGCTCTGTGTGCTGGATTGTCTTCTAAATATTCCCCAGTAAGTGAATCTCCAGCTTTCCATAATTACTGGCTTCTTCTGTCTTCAGCTCATTCTTGTACTCTTCTTCTAGGGTATTCTTTTACTTTTTATAATTGACTGTCACCAGATCTGTTAGACTTTTTCCCTGTAGCAGTCAGTACTCTTAGCAGGGAGGCATGTATGGTGGCATGCAGCAGAATTGGCTAAGACAATTTCTTCCTCAGTTTTGCATTTTTATTCTTCACATTTGTTATAATTTTACAATGTAATAATATATTGCTCATTTTTCTTGTTTTTCAACTTTATGTCTGTGGAACTGTATAAATGTGTTCTATGTCTCTCCTTATTGATAAGCCATAAATTATTACTTAACTTTATTGTTATGGGATTTTTACCAAGCTTTTGTGTATGATGGAGATTATCTTCATTCACACAGAATATTTAACTGAAGCAATATGCTACAGTGTGTTTGTAATTCTGTTGATAAGAATGTATAATGCATTGACTTATTCTGTTATTACAAAATATCTTGCAAAGAACATTTATATACATATACATATAGATGCAATAAAAATTAGTAAGAAAAAAGTCCATGAATTTAAAGGAGATCAAAAAGGGATATATGGGAAGATTTGAAGGGAGGAAAGGGAAGGGAAAAATGTTGTAATGATTTTATAATCTAAAAAATAAAATTAAAAGCCTTTCTCCAGTTATCTACTAGATATTTTATTATATCTAACTGTTCACTTGGTGTGTAATATTGGATGGCTATGTTACAAGACTAGATTAATCCACAGTAACAAATTACCCCTTAATTCAGTAAATTGCATTGGAATATGTTTTGCTTCCATGTTCTTTCAATGGATGTGTCTAAACTAAGCTGTCTGTGACTCTTCTCTCTTTTACTCTTGGATGTAGACCTGTGGGGTATCCTATGCAGAAAAGGATGCCAGCAGCAGAGAAGAAATTGGCCTGCAGTGAGGAGTAAATTACTGCATACATTCTATTGGTCAAAGTTAAGTATGTGGCCCAACATAGAATCAAATGGCAGGAAGAAGTATTATGTCTTTTAGAAATGATTTTTATTTGTTTCACATCTTCTTGGTTAGTTAGGAGAATGTTCTAAGATAGTCCTGTCTTAAGTTCCCTTTCCTGTCACATCCTTGTATATTTCTTACTCATTTTTATCTACTGGTTTGTTCTTGTGTTAATATTATTGACTTGGACAAATTGCCAATTGCTGTTTATAACTAATTTTTTGTGTAGTATTTTTCCTACAAAGAGCATTGTTTATATTTTTTATTTTATTTGCAGTTGTCTTAGATAAATAAAATAGTGTTTCTTTTTATAATTTTTTATCACTCTGGTAAGTTCATGCATGAATGCAATACATTTGAATTATATCTAACCCTTCATTCCTCACTCTAATTCCTCCTGGATTTTCCTTTTATTTCCCTATCTTCTATTTTTTTTTAAATGCATTAAGTCAAAGTAGTATTGCTCTCCATGCCCATTTGTGAAGTGGAGTAGGCCTCATTCATTGGAGCATGGGCAACTTGCAATGGACAACATCACTGAAGAAAACTGACTTCCCCTTCAAGATTAGCCATCAAATATAAATAGCTCCACAGTTAGCAGTGTGACTTCATGATCTCATATCTGTTCCATGCTGGAGTGTTGACTGGATTGGTCTTGTGAAGTCAAGCACAGCTGCTGTGGTTACATTAGTGCAGCAGCTGAGTCATGATCAGAAGCCATCATTTCACAGCAGTATTTGTTTCTCTCTGTCTCTTACAATCCATCAAAGCTTCTGAGATGTTCCCTGAGTGTGATCAGATGTCATTTAAGGATGAGTACCCTAAAGTTCTTTGTACTTTAACAAATTGTGGATTTCTGCATTTATTAACATCTGTAAAACAGAAAATCTTTATTTGCCATGGGTTTGATACTTAAACAATCCCCACTACTTGTGCAAAAAATATTTTTGTTTAAAGTATATTTTGTTCCTCAAAACTGCCAATAACATGATGTTATGTAACTGAAGTGTTTTCTCACAACATAGGACAATTGGTTATAGCCTAGGCTACATGAGACCCCTGTCTGAAACCCTCCTGGAATACCACCCCCCAAAATAATAATACTAAGTAAAATAAATAAGTGGTTAATGTGAGCCTGGTGGTTTCAAAGTCCAGCCGAGTCTCAATTGTCCTGGAGAATTGGTCATAACTATAAAGATCATAGATGATGTAGCAAAATGCCTATCACCAAAATGAAATATGAGAAGAGAATAAGTGGCAACTAATAAGAAGATGTTATTTAAACATAACTTGTGCAGACTCTGCCTTTTAGGTGAGGTGGCATTAAGATCATGAATACTGTTCCTGTTTATGATCAGGAAAACATGGAAAGGAAATCAGAACAATATAGGAATATATGCTGTACAAAAGCTAGTGAAGTGGAGAAAGTGTTAGTGTGAAAGTGGTTTAAGTCTTCTGAATCAATCAGAACTCTGGAGCCTGACTCAAGAAGCAGGCAGCCTGGAGGTGATTGACTCAGGTAGATATTTGAGAAGTGTCCCTTGATTGTAAGTGTGGAAAAAAGGGAATAAAAGCTTGGGTATCTGGGGTCTCCATTCTTCCAAGTTTACTGCAGTGTGACAAAAATGTCATAGCTTTTGAAAGGGTGTTAGGAAGCCTTAAAACACAGCTGGGCTATGTTGAAATTGAAGAGCTGCTAATAAAGCTAAGATTCTACCATTTTCAATAGGAAATATAAATGTATCAGAGCAGGATTTTCAGGCAAATTTTGCATTGAGTATCTTTTGTTGCAGAAGCTGACCGGAAGTGGAGTAAATCCTACCAGGCTTGAATCATCAGAGTTCCCAAGTGAATTCACTGGAAATATTATGATTTGCTTTACTGCAGACTAAAGGTTAAATATTTTCTGGAGACACATATCTTTGTCATTGCAAATATTTGTTTTAACATAATGGTGACAACTTTCACATTGTGAGTCTCTTAGATAAGATAAATCCATCATTCATCAAGTGACCATATATGCTTGGTGAGACAGTGGAAAATAGCTTGTACTATGTTATGATTTTTTAAATTTCAGTTATTTTATGTTAATAATCTTTCAAATATTGTCCTTTATGACTATGCCACAGTCCTGCCATCTCTAATACCCAGAGGTCTTTACAGCAACTGAGGCTGCACCTTCCCAAGTGGTCTCTGCTCATCTTTCCTCAATGACTCCAACCCTTCACACTGTAAAATCCTCTACCGCTCCCTATGACACCCTCAATCTTGCAGCTTTCATGGATTTTAAAACCAGTACTGCCCAGGACACTCTCATATATTGCCACATTCTGGTGCTAGTATGAGATATCACCTTGCCCCCTTGTACCACAGCTTTAGTGTGCTTACCATGAGGAAATCTTTTCAGAAGATTTTATGTCAGGGATGCTGGTGTCTTGTTGACCACAAATGATTCTTCAGTCCCAGCTTCTCAGCTGACCAGAAACCACCAATGCTTTTCCCCTTCTCATTCCTCCCTCCAACTGATCTCATGTATCCTGATAGTGCTCCTTCAAATTCATGACTTTTTTTTAGTTGTTGCTACAAACATTCATCTATCTATCTATCTATCTATCTATCTATCTATCTATCTATCTATCTATCTATCATCTATCTGTCTCCCCATCTGTCTTTCTTTCTCCCTATCAGTCTATCTAACTGTCTGTCTGTCTGTCTGTCTATCATCTGTCTGTTATATATACACACACATATCTTGGCTTTCCTCCTTCCATGTTAGCATGACTGTATCACATAAACAGCCTTGATAGTGTCTTTGCTTCCCTCTGAAATGCCACATGCCAGGCCTCTAGTTTATTCATTTTTCTCAACACTTTTATATTCCAAGCTCCCTAAACAGCTCATTAGGCTCTGAGGCTTTTCTAGCCCCAAGTCCAAACAATTTCACCCTCTTTCAATAAAACAGAAAAGTCAAGTCCATCACAGCAACACCCTATTCTATGTCTCAAATGCTGTTCAAGTATGTTTCCTTGTTTTTCTGAACAAAAGAAACTTAGGGTACAAAAGGTTTTATTTCATCTTATACTTCCATATTACAATCCATCATTAAGAGAATTCAGGGCAGTAACTCAATCAGGAACTGAACCAGAAACCACAGAGGAATGCTAACTGCCCACTCAGGCTTACACTCGGGTAGCTTTCTTACATAGCCAGTGAACACTTGCCTAGGAGTGGTGCTTCAGGAAGTGGGCTGGCATTCACATATAATTCATCACTCAAGACAATCCCTTACAGACATTATGACAGACCAATATGCTCAGGGCAATTTCTCGACTGATGTTTCCTCTTCCCAGATGACTCTTAATTGTTTCAAACTGACAGTAACAACTAATCAACACAGTAGCTGACAGATTCTGTTAAAGAATAATCTCAATGAGCAGATATAAAAACTTCATTGGTTTAATAAATTTATTTATTTATTTAAAAATAAAACATTCAATAAATATTTAACTAAAGGGTTTCAAATTGCACTCTTAAAGCACAGATTTCCTATGAACAGTAGTTATTTTTCTGACCACTTTAAGATTTAGTGCTGAAAATCTTATGATATATCTTTAAATGGCCTTCAAAATCTTAGAATGTTAAAATTTATCAAGACATAGGCATACTTGTTCATTCCTATAGATCTGTTCTGCATCACTAAATCACAAAATAAGGCCTTGAACTCAGATGATTTTCACTGTTATTCTTCATATATTTTTATTTCATCCACTCCAGCATCGCCTTCTCCTGTCCCCCTCACCTTCTGCTGGGACTTCTACTCTTTCCAAAGTCCAAATAGAATTCCTTGATTTTTATGTCTTATTTGAAAAACATACTGGATACAGAAGTTAATAGAAAATGTATGACATTTGTTTCTCTGAACTGATTTATTTGACTTAGTTTGATGACAAGTAAATCATCCATTTTCTTGAAAAAGGACAAAATTTCATTCATCTGTTTGGCTGAATAACATTTTCTATCTCTGATATAAGTGTGTGTGTTGAATGATATATATTAACATATCAATGCATAAAGAAAATATGAGTCATATATTACATATCACATTATAGATATATATTGCATTTTCTTAGGAATGAGTCTGTTGATTAACACCTAGGCTGACTTCAAAAGATAGCTCAACAGCTACAACAATGTAAATATAATGGTATATTTGTCATATAATGACATTTTTTAAGCATAGATGTAGAGGTGAAATAGTTGGTTCATACTGTAGTTATATTATTAGTGTTTTGTTTTCAGTTCCACACTGCCTTCAATAATTTCCATTTTCATCAACAGTGTGTAGTAGCATTCTCACCAAATTTGATGATATATGATTCGATCCAGCCTGGCTGTGGTGAGATGGAATCTCAATGTAGTTGTCACTGGTATTCTCCTGCTGGCAAAGGATGCTGAACATTCTCTCACAGGAGAGAAAATTGTGACAATAGGTGTCATCATTATGAGAAATTTTTATGTGTTATAAATATGAGAAAATTATGATGATGCATGATATATATATGACTCAATAAACTGCTGTTGTGAAATGGGAGTATGTCCTGTGAAGCTGGTGTCTTCATCCTCCCACATTCCAAGAAAGTAACATAAGGTTATTTAAACAACCATGCATTTTCTGTCTTAAGAACTGAGGATCCAGATTTTGTCTTTGAACCTTCCTCTTGTGGTACAGCCTTAGATGTTCTAGGCATGTGTCGTGTTCTGTTATGTCTTGGTTAGCCCAACTATTCTCTTTCAGAAAAGCAGGAGCAAGAATTTTAATTCTATCTTCACTACTGACCTTTTTTTTCTGTAAAAATAGATGTAATAATTACACCTTCTTGAGTGTTTTAAAGAACCAAAGGAATTATCATTTTTAAGGTAATTCGAATGCAATGGAGCCCTGGGTGAACATTTTCCCCCTTTTCCATATGTTAAATAAACTTTCCTGAAAACAGAAAACTGTTATTTAAAATATTTATAAAAAGATGGTGAAATTCTTAATCTTTTCAGTGAAAAATTCTTATAGAAAGTAATTCTGTATAAGGTCATCTAAGCATAAAGGTCAGGGTCTTAGCCTTCATAGTTTATTGTCCTCTATTCTTCGGGCTTCATTTAAATTTTGTCATAGACCATTCTATAATCCATCTTTGTAAAACAATGCAGTCAAGATTCATCCAATGCATTTTACATCATTTCTGCAAAACATGTAAGATGTGAAATAATTTCTAAACACTCCCTGACTTTCAATGTCTTTAACACTTCTAAAGGGTAGTTGTGATGTTTTCTTTGTGTTTGTTTGTATTGTGGAATTCCTCTCATTTGGTTAGTCTGGTATTCCTTCAGCATTAGCTATAGTTTATGTATCTTTATCATAGATGTAATACTGTGGTATTTTTGAAGCCTATTAGAAGTAATAAAATATTGATTTTTCTCATGTTGAGAGTTACTTTGCAGTTTTGTGACCATGATATCTGACAGAAGAACTTTGGAAGAAATATTCATATTAGCTAATGATTTCTAGGTTCTTTCCCTTGGAGAGAGAAATGAGGAGTTCCTGGTGGGAGAGAGCATGGTGGTGATTGTTCACTTATGGTTGATGTGAAAGCAGTGAGCAAGGCTAGAAACTGGGGCCAACTTATACCCTTCAAAGGCCTGCCTGGCACATATGTTTCACAGATCCTTGCCGGCTACAGAGCAGAATTCAAAAGTGATTCCACAGGAGACTTCAGTCTTTACATTCTGTACCTGGCCATGGGAATTCAGTCATTACATTCTGTACCTGGCCACCAAAGGCATGCAGCCATCTAATAATAAAAAGTGAATCCAGCTTAAATTCAAGAAACCCAACAGTTTTAAGAGTTCCAGCCCTATTCAAAAGCCTGAAGTTCAAACTTTGTTATGAAATTCTGGTGAATGTCTTATCTCTGTGTTCTTGTGAGATCAAATGTTTACACACTTCTAAAATGTGATGGCACAGGCTAAATATTCCCAGTACAAAAAGTCATTTTCTGACTCTCTTCCAGATTATAAGGAAGCCAATAAATATGATCATATTCATTTCTAAGGCATTCACTATGATTAATTTGATAAATACACTGCATGTAATCCAGCTTTATATGTGATACACACATGTTTATAGGTTAAATTCTCTTATAAACATTTCTAGACTTATTTGTTTACACATGAATTTTTTACTTACTCCTTAAATAAATATGTAATTGTTGTTTACGTGATTAAATTCTGTGATTACTGTGGCAGCAAATACACTCTTATGAAAGCTTACTTTTTCTTCTTTCTCTTGTCACCATATCCCTTTATCACTTCCATTATTCTCTTCCACAAATTTCTGCTATACACCAGAATGAAATGTTTGTTCTTTGCTTAAATTCATCCCATAAGACATAAAATGGGATAAATGGAACAGGAAGGGTTAAATGAGAGGAGGGGTTGAGAACTAAAAACAGGTGGGGTAACTAACACAAAAGACCTTTTTAAAAAGCCATATGAAAACCTACCACTGTAGATACTTCCTAAAATATGTATATATGTAAAATGAATTTAACTGGAGTTATCCTATATTAGGAGGGTAATACCCCAGATATATATCATACGCTACACCCAAATATAAATAAATAAATAAATAAATAAATAAATAAATAAATAAATAAATAAATCCTGGTATCAGGAAGGTGTTACCACTTTCTGAGTTGTTGGCCAATGGGATGCCATATACTCCAACCCCAAACATTATAGGCTATTGCCAATGATATATTCCTTGAAGGTAAAACCCTGTTGCTGAAGATACCACATATATATGTCATTGAACATGGAGAAATATAACTGGCACTCAATTGGAAACTTTATTCCTACTACCTGGTATTCACTATTAGAAGCTACTATATGCACTATCTGAGGAGAAAAATAATCAGCAATCTTACCCAGTTATAAAACCTGTCATCTTCCTAGCAGGATATTCCCATTGGTGCATTGGTGACATAAATATTATGGGAGTAACCAACTACATTTTTAATATGTAAGTTCTCCTCCACAAGATTAAATCTATCCTTGATGGGCCCAAGAACCTGAGACTATATATGTCATGGGCCCTAGGGAAAAACCTACTATTTTTATTCTATTAAATGGACACACCAATAAAAAAACTCCTAATGAAGTATTGGTATATTCATTGATTAGTGTATCATTTAGCCGTCATCCAAGAAGCTTATTCTTATAGAAGATGACAATTAACATAGAATCCTATAACTAAAATATGCAGATAATAAGCAGCTTTGGGATGTTCAGTATAAATGTATGATTTTATCATACTCTTCCCCTCAAAGCTCAGGATTTATGCAGAAGAGGTGGCAAAATGACCAAGAGCCAAGGTGGTGAATGACTTCAAGGAAACAGTGTTCTCCAGACACAACAGGACAGATGGACATATAAGCTCACAAAGACCATGGAGGCATGCAGAAGACCTGCACAAGCTCAAGCTTGACAAAATCCTAGAATGGAGGAGGGGAGGTGGGCACAAAGTCCCACATCTAGCAAAGGATCCACTGCATTTTATTGATGCTATGTGAAGGAAAGTCAGTTTCTTTAATGAAGTGATACTTTGTACATTGTCTACACTCTAGGGCAGGCCCCATACCCAGGAACAGTCAACTTACACAAGCTAAACTATAGAGTTTTATTTTATTTTTATTTTTTGAGATTATAGTAACACCATTTCTTCTTCTCCTTTCTAACTCCAAAACCTTCCATATATACCTCTTTACTCTTTGTTAAATTCATGGACTCCTTTTTCACTAAGTGCTGATATATATATATATATATTTCAAAATACATAAGTTACTTGTATGTTATTTGTATGTATACTTTTAGGTATGCTTGTTTGTTTTTTTTCTTCTAAGAAAGAGGAAGAACATGAAATTGGGCATGTTGGGCATGTCTTGAGGAATTGGAAGATTTGGACAGGAGAATAAATATGATGAATATGATCAAAATATATTATATGAAATATGAATAAATAAAAACGTTAAAATAGATTAATAGATTAATTAATTAATATATTACATATTTAATTTAAATAGATTATAAAATGACTGGGCAAAGTGTAAATAATACTTTAGAGACTACAGCATGCTCAGCTGTCTCATGTTATTCCTTTGGAAGTTCATACATTAGCTGTTCATGGTGATGAATCAACAAGGAAACCCTTTATTCAAATCTGATAGATGACTAGCCCATAGTGTTCTGAAATTTGTAATTGATATTTGGGAGTATTTAGATGTTTTACTTTTGAAGTTAGAGGATCCAGACAGTTTCATGACACCACCTCACAACTTTACATGACAAATTCCTCAGAGGCTCTTGGAAGGACAGAGGTCAGTTCTTTATCACTCCCTCTCCTCTCTGTGTCTTTAAGAGCACCAGGTGTTTTTTTCTTTGCTTTTCATAGGAAACACACTGTAAACAATTCAGTTAACTGGCTTCTGATTATATTTTACTTTCCTAAATTTATGTGGTTCTTATTTCAAACTTAAGGAAGACCCACAGGATCTTGACCCAGTCATAAATTCTCCATTCTATAATCAAGATTCGCACCTCCTTAAAGCAAGAATGTCCTTGCAACAACCTAATCTCGTGGTGTAGAAAGCCCTTCATTTTAGCTTATGGCATGATTCTCAGCTTTAACCAGCCAGCATCCTCTACAGTCCACACCCATGACAATCAGTTGCTTGGTCACCCAAATATGAATGATTAATTTACATTGTACAAGTCTTTCATTATTTCTGCTCCTCCTGCTGGGAATAGCCCCCTTCCACATTCCCAAGTCTATTACTCAAAGATAACCTGTTTTCATATTTTTATAATGACAATAGATTTGTTTCACAAGGAATAGAAAAGCAGTATCCTCATTCTTGACTGTGCTCCTGTCTCCTTTTATGTTGGCTATCCCACTCAAGTCACTCAATAAAGAGATGTGACATTGAAACAGAAGAGACCCATGTGCTCTGATACAGAGAAGCTTCTGCTGTGAAACCTGAACATTTAGGATAGCCCCCTCATCACACTCAGAGAGGATATTCAAGGTCACTCAAGTGACACTAACACATGGAGGACTCAATAAATATTTTATAAGTAACTGAAAAAAGTATGGAGAATAAATATCTAGTAAATCAACATTCAAAGGTTAAGGATGAAGGCTTAAGTAATACATGAATAGAATTATTTAAGTGAATTAGTTTAAGGTTTAGATCTAGTAAAGATTGATTGTATGAAAACTATTTAATGTCAGAAAACCTATCACAGTTTGTATTCTCTGAAGGATAGACCATCTCACCTTTATAGCTACTCTCTAGCAATAAAATACTTTCTATGACTTAAAGATATTAGTACTGCCTTGAAATCTCTGTTCAATCTCTGACCTTTACATAGAAGAAAAAATTGTCTTTTTCTAGGATAAATATTTGACAGACTGTATTACAAATGAATCTTGAAAAAGATCTGAAAATTTTTACCAAAATATATGGAGTCGTTTTCTTATTCAAGAATATAAGTGAGTTATGATTTCCCTTGAATGCATTACTCAATAAAATTAACTTACTTGAGTAAATTCCAAGTAGAAATGTGATGGGTGACTTTTAAATGGTATAAGGTTGTTTAGACCAGCTGGGTCATCTACACCTATTTTTATTATAATAACCAAATGTGTTCTTCTAAAGAAGACCTAACACATTATCCAAAATGATATTTACTTATTAAATGCATCTAATGCCATCAGATTTTGTACATAAATTATACTTATAAATGTAAATATGTTACAAATATGTAGTTTCATAAGCTGCATATTTACAAGTACTTAAGTTATATTCAGGCAAATAAACTACAATAGGTACATTCTTGGGTATTTTGTTATCAGTTGTTTCAATGAGTGATTGGGTCACTACAAATTGAAAATAAGATTAATTTCAGTCAAGCCAGTGACTTTCAAAATAGTTAAAAGTAATTTTAATTGTGGACAATTTTTCTTTCAAAGCAATTGGTTAGTTTAACAATATTTCCCATGCATATTTATGTAAAAAGATGAAAAATAAACAACTAAAATAAGCAAAGTAAAATATTTTTAAGTGTTTACTTGCTTAAAGTTTGTATCTCCTTTTATATCTTACCAACACTCTTGTCGAATCAGTTTCTTGATTATGAATGAGGAAAAGAAAGAAAACATGTTAAAACAAAGACTTGCATGAGATTCATTTACATGCCTTATTAACACTTACTATTGATATTATTCAGTTTTCCTTATAATGCAAGATCCTCCCTATAATGCAAGGTCCTCCCTTGTAATAGATGCCCATAATTTTCTAGTAATGTTATTTCCACCCTGTTTTATTTTGTCCATTTTGTAAACATAGACGTTGTTCTTCACATGAAATGATGTTAAAGCATGGGGCATTGTTCCAGAACAAACGAAAACATTGGTCTGGAGATGGAGAAGGAAGTAAGATTAGACTCCAATCAATGATCACTTCCCTAGTCTACAATGAACACTTTATATTCACAGAGCTGCCAGCTCCCCAAATCTTAAGGAGATGCAAAGACAGTATCCATAGCTTCGGGGACCTGCTTATATTTAGTCTCACCATTCTCTTTATCCTACTCATTAGGCAGTGCATTTAACCTCTATCCTGAATTATATTCATTGATATTCCAGTTGTGTTTCTACCAGGAGGAGGGGGAAATTTCTGTGTGATTAATTTCTACATCTTAGTAACATAACACAAAACATACAAAATAATGTGCTATACACTCTGGCAAACAGTATTTACTTACTAATTAAAACTAGTTTAATAAGAAGCAACATTACTTAACAGGGAATTTTAAGGGTCCATTTATTCAGGTCTTTCAGTATGACAAAGCACATCAAGAATGAATCAATACAGCAAGGAAGATTAATTGCAGTGACATATAATATGCATCTTTCATAACAGTGAAGAAAAATAAAATATGCAAAAAATAAAATATAATGAAAAAGGAAAGCAATCATAGGAATTGTTTTTTTTCAAATACAATAGTTGTTTATATTAGAAGTCACTAAAAATGTCCCTAAGTTGAAGTTGTATATGACATATATTTGTCAAGCTGCATTCTCTCAATCCTTATTTTATGTGTATATAATTAAAAAAGCAATGTTTCTGTGCTATATACCAGCAAAGGTTTATTATCAACATATTACTATATTTGAACTTTTGAAAATGGGACAGTTTTATGATATATGCCTGAATTAGCATCAGTTCAAGCATGACTATCCAACAACAACAAATTAATAGCACACACAGAGAACTGAGACTGTGAAAGAATGGTAAATGCATACATAACTTATTAAACAAATGACATCCACTCTCATGAGCATAGTTACAAGTTACCTATTCCCTGAAGTGCACTTCTGTTCACAGAAAAAAAGGTTAGTATAGGAAATCAAAGTTGATGATAGACAAAACTGCTAAAATAATTATTAAATATTAATTTTAATAACATAACAAGAAATCAAAATAAGAATATTATTTTCAAACAAGGTAAGCATGTATAGCCCTAGAAAGATGCAACTTGACATTGGCTTATTGACAAAAAAATGTTATTTATTTTAAAGATTAGTTTATACCTCTTAAGTATAAGGTCATGCTATTATAGAGGATAAAGAATTAATTAGACTGTCAAAATTGGGGGTCCACCTTTTGTCTCTTATTATAACATGTTGTTTCATTTTTGATAAACTATGATTGCTTGGGAAAATTAACTCTAGATTACAGAAAGAAACATAATCCATCAAAACATATAAAAATATATTAAATGTACTTCAGTTTATTCACCTATAAATTGAGGAAGATAGTTCTTAATGCATTTCATAAAATTAATGGTATGAACACGCAATGGTATAGATTATTACGAAGAATTGATTCAATTAATTCTTTATTTTTATATTTCTGACATTAAATTATGACATTATTTTCTTTTTTGTTTTTTGTTTTTCGAGACAGGGTTTCTCTGTGTAGCTTTGTGCCTTTCCTGGGACTCACTTGGTAGCCCAGGCTGGCCTCGAACTCACAGAGATCCGCCTACCTCTACCTCCCAAGTGCTGGGATTAAAGGCGTGCGCCACCAACGCCCAGCTATGACATTATTTTCCTCTTCTCCTTTCTTCCTCCAAATCCTCCCAGATTCACTCCCCACTCTCTTACAAATTCAAGGCCTCTCATTTCATTTTCAAACATACTCAGTGAATATTAATTTTTTTGAACCATTACAATGTTATCTACCTTTCATCCTCTCTCATAATTATTTCAATGTACATGATTGTGTGCCAAAGAAATTCTATTGTAAATACTTGATGACTGAGAATATCATGAGTTTTTCCCATCTTGTGTTTTAATCGTTGAATACTGGCACCTAGAAATATAGCTGAATGGTTAGAACACTTACTATTCTCTCTGGAGACCTGGGTTTCATTGCCAGCATCTGAGCAGCTCATAGCCATCCGTAACATTAGTTCTTGGGGATCTGATGTCATCTTCTGCCTTCTATGACCACTAAATGTAGACAGTTCAGATACATGCAGGCAAAACACCCATACATATAAAATACAACATAAATATGTTTAAAAAGAACATGCTACTTTCTCACATATTCAGACTCAGCCTCATCTTAAATTTCAATTCAAATTCTTTTTCTCTTACAAGCTACCATTAAATAATTTATGGGAATGTCATTTTCTGTCTCTCCTGACATGATAGCATACCTCTCTTGGTATGAAAAATAAATTCTTTGTAATGAAACTCAGACTTGTCTTTAGAGCTGTTGCTCACCATACCTCAGCTGTTTCTTCCTAAATAAATATCACAAGTTTTACATAGTTATGGTTTCTCAGATGTACAAATACTGTTTTATAAATTTTCTCACCACCTCATGAAACAATTGTCATCATTGCACTTTATCAACAAAGAAACAGTCCCTTCTGTCATTGAAGCAACCAGTCATCTGTGTTCTGATACTGCTGGTTTTTGTCTTATTGAATACTTGTTTGTTTAAGAGACTTGGGGAGCAAATCATTTCTGATACAAAGAATGAATGCCAGAATATCTCAGACATGTTTCCTGAAATTGGATTGGTGCTCAAAAACTCCAATTGCTGCTGAAAGGTTTGCTTAAGCCACTAACAACAATATTTTAATTTGAGTATCATTTGAGTGTCACCTAACAAATTATATTCCTTGTCAATTAAATAGCGATAATCTTCTACTTACTTTAATTTTGACATATTTCTTCAAAGCAGGGGCACCTTGAGAAGATCACTAGCTGTTGGCTTCCTAAGTAAGAAGAATCATGTGGGGGAATGTTGTATTTTGATTCCATATGCTGCTGTTTGGGGAGACTAATCCTATTGGCTGTTGATGTATAACCATTAGTCTCAGGATCACATGTTTATGCATTAACATCTGGGCAGCGACAGGGCAAAACATACGAGTAGTTGTTCCAGCAAATTAGGCAATGGGGCTACATAAATGGATACTGCACAATGACCTCATCATGGAATTGCAATATGCTGTTTGTGGGAGCTTGAGAGAGTCATTTCTTTTACCAGTTTTCTTAGCTGCAAACTTTGCTAGGTACATTTGATATTCAGTAAGAGTCTTTGTGGTCATATGTCTAATGACCCATTTTAATGACAATTCTAAAGTAGTAAGTATTCTTTCAGCTAGTCATGCCTCAGAGGTTCACCATCAGGTTATTTATTAAGAGCACAGTTGTAACTCTTCAGAATACTTTTCTTTCTAAAACTGATAGTAAGTGATTTGTGAAATAGACGATAGTAAGTGATTTGTGAAATAGATATAATTATCCATCTATTATTTCATATACTTAGTCCAGAGAGTTTTGCATTTAGCAAGGACAAGTTCTTAGGAGATAGGTCATTATTTTGTATATGTTTGTGACAAGTGTATATATAACACCAGTTACTCTGGTTTAGATATTAAAGTAATCTGAACAGGACTACAATGGTCTGGATAAGGAATGAGTGTGACAGAGACAAAGAGAAAAAAGAGAAGGAAGGGGGAGGAGAAGCATGGAATAATGAAAGATTCATTACCACTTTTTACTTTGGTTACGAGATAGAGTTGGCTCATCATTACAGCACATTTTGGCCACCTCTGAGGTTTTCTTTTAGTATCAATTTCACTTTGCTATTTTTTTTTCCTCAGTGCAGGAATTAACTTATAAGTGGGTAAAGTTTTGGCTGAGAATGCTTCCTTTCACCTACCACTCCTGTGATGTGTCATTTGTAATCACAGTTTCCCGGTTCTGGGTCTTCCGTTTATGGAAGAGTCTTATCTTCACTCCTTTATTGGTCAGATCCCTGAGTCTCATCAAAGGAGGTCGAATGTATTTTCCAAGAAAATAAAACAGGATTATACCACATTAGGAAATCATGGAGTATTTTTTTCTCAAGAAATTTCTTTTATTCATTTTACATACCAATCAAAGATCCCCTTGTTCCCTCCTTTCGCACTTCTAGCCTCCCCCTCCCAACCCACTCCCCTTCCTTCCTACAAGAAGGTAAGGCCTCCCATGGGGAGGTACATTTAGTAGAGGCAGGTGCAAGAACCTCCCCCTGCCTCAAGGCTCTGCAAGGTGTCCCATCATAGGTAGTGGGCTCCAAAAAGCCTCCTCATGCACCAGGGATGGATTCTGATTCTACTGCCAGGGGGCCCCGTAAGCAGATCAAGCCATACAACTGTCTTGCCTATGCAGAAGGCCTAGTCCAATCCTGTGCTGGCTTCACAGTTGTTGATCTAAATTTCATGAGGTCCAACTAGTTAGGTTTGGTTGTCTCTGTAAGTTTTCCCATAACTATCTTGATGCTCTTTGCTCATACAATCTCTCTTTGACTGCACTCCGGGAGCTAAGCCTGGCATTTGGCTGTGGATCTCTGCATCTGCTTCCATCAGTTACTGGATGAAGGCTCTATGATGACAGTTAGAGTAGTCACTAATCTGATTACTATAGTAAGCCAGTTCAGGCACCCTCTTCACTCTTGCCAGTAGTCTAAGTTGTGGTTATCCCTGGGGATTCTTGGTAACTTTCCTAGCACCCAGTTTCTCCCTATCCACATGATATTTCCCTCTAACGTGGTATCTCTTTCATTGCTCTCCCACTCCATCACTGTTACAATTAGATCACCTGTTTCCTTATGTTCTCATCCCCCATCCCCTCTCCTCCATTGCACAACCCTCTTCCCCAGTTTACTCATGGAGATCTCATCTATTTCCCCTTCCCAGAATGATCCATGATTCCCTCTTTGGGTCCACATTGTTAGCTAGCTTCTCTGGAGCTGTGGGTTGTAGTCTGGTTATCCTTTGCTTTATATCTAGTGTCCACTTATGAGTGAGTACATACCATGTTTGTCTTTCTGAGTCTGGGTTACCTCACTCAGGTTGATATTTTCTAGTTCCATCTATTTGCCTGCAGATTTCATGATGTCATTGTTTTCACTGCTGAGTAGTATTCCATTATGTATATGTACCACATTTTCTTAATCCATTCTTCAGTTGAGGGGCATCTAGTTAGTTTTCAGGTTCTGAATATTATGAATAATGCTACTATGAACATAGCTGAGCATGTGTCCTTGTGGTATGATTGAGCATTCCTTGGTTATATGCCAAAGAGTGGTATAGCTGGGTCTAGAGGAAGATTGATTCCCAATCTTCTGAGAAACTGCCATACTGATTTCCAAAGTGGCTGTATAAGTTTGCAGTCCCACTAACAGTGGAGGAGTATTCCCCTTGATGCACATCCTCACCAACATAAGCGTTCTTCAATGTTTTTGATCTTAGCCCTTCTGACAGATGCAAGATGGTATTTCAGAGTCATTTTGATTTGCATTTCCCTGATGACTAAGGATGTTGAGCAATTCCTTAAATGTCTTTCAGCCATTTGAGATTCTTCTCTTGAGAATTCTCTGTTTAGCTCTGTAGCCCACTGTTTAATTGAATTGTTTAGTATTTCGATGTCTAGTTTCTTGGGTTCTTTGTGTATTTTGGAGATCAGCCCTCTGCCAGATGTGGGGTTGGTGAAGATCTTTTCCCATTCTGCAGGCTGTCATTTTGTCTTATTTACTGTGTCCTTTGCTCTACAAAAGCTTCTCAGTTTCAGGAGGTCCCACTTATTAATAGTTGCTCTTAGTGTCAATGCTACTGGTGTTATATTTAGGAAGCAGTCTCTGTGTCAATAGATTCAAGACCACTTTCTATTTTCTCTTATATCAGGTTCAGTGTAACTGGTTTTATATTGAGGTTTTTGATCAACTTGGACTTGAGTTTTGTGCATGGAGATAGACATGGAGCTATTTGCAATAAAATGGAAAGATCTCTCATGCTCCTGGATGGGTAGGATTAACATAGTAAAAATGGCAATCTTACCAAAAACAATCTACAGATTCAGTGCAATCCCCAACAAAGTATCAACACAATTATTCACAGACCTGGAAAGAACAATACTCACCTTCATATGTAAAAACAAAAAAAAACTAGGATAGCTAAAACAACTCTGTACAATAACACCACCTCTAGAGGTATCACCATCTCTGACCTCAAGCTATACAATAGAACTTTAGTAATAAAAACAGCTTGGTATTGGCATAAAAACTAACATGTGGACCAATGGAACTGAGTTGAAGACCCTGACGTTAATCTATACAACTATGTACACCTGATTTTTGACAAAGAAGCCAAATCCATACAATGGAAAAAAGAAAGCATCTTCAACAAATGGTGCTAGCATAACTGAATATCAACATGTAAAAGAATATTTTCAATGTACTAGTGAGTTGTGTGTTTTTTTTAAAGTATGGTGAAATAGTATTTGAAACAAATTCTCAGTGAGAAGGATTCATTCCATAAGAAATCTAGAGATTAAGGACTAATTGCAGGAAGAAAACTAAAACTAATCTATTAAGAGAGGCAAATGCTCAGAACATAAAAATAATGAAAGCCAATACAGTAATCTACAACAAGTTGTTATAGAGAACAGCTTACACTGGCTAAGCTCGAAAGGACTTAGAGAGTGTTTGGATTACATTATGGTTGTAATGGGGAATTAGACAACATTAAATCATAAGAGAGAACCAGAATACTGAATTCCAATTGATTCCTGATTTGTTATTTATTATAGATTGCAGGCATTGCTGGTTGATAGCCAACTTTTGTCACATATTTTATTGATTTTATTAGTAAATTCTTTATTGCTTTCCATAAACATTATGGAAGCCATTGCTGTGGGATATTCTGTATGGCAAATGTGTTGCTAATTAGTCAATAAATAAAACACTGATTGGCCATTGGCTAGACACGAAGTGTAGGCGGGACAAGGAGGAGAATAAAGCTGGGAAGTGGAAAGCTGAGTCAGAGAGACACTGCCAGCCGCCACGTGTGAAGATGCCGGTAAGCCACGAGCCACGTGGCAAGGTATAGATTTATAGAGATGGATTAATTTAAGCTGTAAGAACAGTTATCAAGAAGCCTGCCACGGCCATACAGTTTGTAACCAATATAAGTCTCTGTGCTTACTTGGTTGGGTCTGAGCGGTTGTGGGACTGGCAGGTGAGAGAGATTTGTCCTGACTGTGGGCCAGTCAGGAAAACTCTAGCAATAAGCCATGACACTCTGTCTTTGATTTGATTACATTGAACCACCTGTATGTTTTATATCACTATCATGAGGTTTTTATTACTATAGCTCTGTAGTTCAGCTTGAAATCAGGGGTGGTGAAACGTCTGAAAGTTCTTTTATTGTACAGGATTGCTTCAGCTATCCTGGGTTTTTTGTTTTTCCATATGAAGTTGAGTATTGTTCTTTCCAGGTCTGTGAAGAATTGTGTTGGTATTTTGCTGGGGATTGCACTGAATCGGTAGATTGCTTTTGGTAAGATTGCCATTTTAACTATGTTAATCCTATCTATCCATGAGAAATCTTTCCATTTTCTAATATCTTCTTCAGAGACTTAAAGTTCTTATCACACATGTCTTTCACTTGCTTAGTTAGAGTTCCCAAGGTATTTTATATTATTTGTGGCTATTGTAAATGGTGATGTGTCTCTGCTTCTTTCTCAGTCTGTTTATCATTTATATAGAGTAGAGTTACTGATTATTTTTTTAGTTAATCTTGTATCCTGCCACATTCCTAAAGGTGTTTATCAGCTGTAGGAGTTCCCTGGTAGAATTTTTATATCACTTATGTATACTATCATATTGTCTTCAAATAGAAAAAGTTTGAGTTATTCCAAGTTGTATCCCCTTGATCTCCTTATAGAACCTCCTTCCAGTAACTGATGGAAGCAGATGCAGAGATCCACAGCCAAGCACCAGGCCAAGTTCCAAAAGTCCAATCAAAGAGAGAGAAGAGGTTTTCTATGAGTAAGGGGCATCAAGATCATGATGGGAAAACCTACAGAGACAACCAAACCAAACTAGTGGGAACTCATGAACTTTAGACCAACAGCTGTGGAGCCTCCATGAGACGGGACTAGGCCCTCTGCATAAGCCAGACAGTTGTGTAGCTTGATCTGCTTAAGGGTCCCCCTGGCAGTAGAATCAGGATCCATGCCTGGTGCATGAACTGGCTTTTTGGAGCCCACTGCCTATGGTAGGACACCTTGCACATCCTTCATACAGCGGGAGGGGCTTGGACCTGCCTCTACTGAATGCACCAGGCTCTGCTGATTCACCATGGAAGACCTTGCCTTGTTGGAATAGGGAACTGGGGAATAGTTGCAGTGGGGGGGGGCAGGCGATGTGGGAGGGATGGGAGGAGGGAGGAGAGGGGGATCTGTGATTGGTATGTAAAATGAATAAAAAAATCCTTAACAAAAAAAAGAAGAAAAAAAAGATGATCACCAGTGATCATTATAAATTCATACATGACTGAATTCCTTGAGACAAATGAAGTCACAGAAGGCAGGATATCAAAATAAGCAATTGAGGGCAGCAGGGAGGCAGAAGAGATTCCAGGGTGCAGGCTAGGAAGCTGCTGGTAGGCTGGAAGGAAGGCCAAAGAAAGGATAAGGCAATGGAAGTAAACTCATCCGTGGGAACAATGAACTGGAAGCCTATGCTCTTGAGAATGTGAGTCCTCAGGAAAGACATTTTTAGTACCTCTGCTCTCATTGCATATGTTAAGAATTGGACCTGCCTCGACTGAATCTACCAGGCTGAGCTGAATCCTCAGGGGAGTCCTTGCCCTGGAGGAGATGGGAATGCGGCGTGGGCTGGGGGGAGGGCGGGGAGGGGGGAGGAGGGAGGACAGGGGATCTGTGGCTCATATGTAAAATTAAATTAAATTATAAAATTAAAAAAATTCAAAGAATCCAAGAAACTTACCTACAGAGGAGACATTTTCTGACCTCTCAAAACCAGTATAAGTTAGCTATCTTCTGCCATTTAGTGTTGTAACTTACTGTGCAGATATAGTCATTGATAAAATTAAAAATGTTTTATTTACATTTACATTGAATAAAGATGGAAGTTAACTCTGGAGACATTATTGAACAATCCTATTATTAGCCAAGTATCTGCTTATAACATTAGCAAAGCATGCATGAAACTGTTGACCTCTCAAACAAAAATGAGATATTAGCCACAAAGTATAGCTGGCATAGGTTAAACAGGGGCTGGCATCCGACAGTGGCTGAACCATAATATTTAGATTGAAGAGTGAAGTCTTCCAGTTCAATTCAATTTTAGTGGAAATGTATGAGTTCATGGTCAATACCAATTAAAAATAAACACCCTACATAACTTAATCTCTTTCTCAATGGGTCAGGCATTCATTTCATTGAGTTGTTAGTGCCAGAGATTCAATTAAAAAGAGAAAAGAAAGAGCTATGCCTTGCAATAAATGCTGGTATTTGAAATAGCTTAATAAAATGAACATAATCTCAAAAGTGTTTTTCCCTTCCAATGTTCAAGCTTTAATTACTCCATTTTGTATTAAAGAACTTGTTAAAAATGTCTAATTGCCACTTCCAACTGAATGATGTCCTAGGATTACTGGGCCTTGCCTGTCTGCAAAGCACTTTGGGCCTGTATTTATAGGTCTTACAGGAAAGAGCTGCAGACGATTAAGAGTAGCAATTAGTCCTGAATGCCTAGATGTCAGGGCAGAAGGAGTCTGGGGGAGGAACAGAGTTTCAGAACTGGGCCTGATCCTTGGATTGCCATTGTAAAGTGCAAGATGTCAGGTCAGTACCTCATAAATAGGTCTTTATTTTCCATAAGTTCAATTTAATTCACTGAAAGAGATGGAAATAATTCTGTCAGGCATCTCAGGGAGAAGGGAAGCAATAGGATATTTTTATTATTATTTTTTATGTTTATATTTTTATTTATAACAAGGTAGGACACATTAGTTTAAAAGGTTTTTAAAAGTCACCCATGATTTCAGGATCCTGCTATATCAATGTCATTGTGTTATTATATAATGGAAGTTCATGTTAAGTGTCAGTAACTTGGATGTTTTTAAATCTAAAGGAGATAAATTCTCATTTAAGTAATGATGACAAAATATAAAACCTGTTTAAGATCTGATGAGATAGCTCAATAGGAGTACATGCTTCCAAGGCTGATCATGAGTTGGATTACTGGGACCAATATGATGGATAGAGAGAACCAAATCTTCCAGGGAACTATTATAGATGATCAAGAATAGCAATTAATCCTGGACCTCAATGTTAGAGCAGAAAGAGTTATGCTTTGGGGGGGTATCACAGCTGTAGAGCTGGGGCTAACAGCTAGACTGCCACTATAAATAATTTCTTTTTAAATTCTAAGTAAGATCTGCAAAATGAAAACACCAATTGGCATACCAACACAGATGGGGGTAATTCCACATGCTCCCACACTTAGATGAAAAGCTACATGAAATTGATGGCTGCAGAGAGAGGGAGTATCAGTTTTCTCCAGGGATGTGTCCCTGATGTTTTTCAATACCAAGAAGTCAATTCTTAAATGCATATACACACAGAAAACACTAAAGGGCTGCATCAGATTGTACACATATATGAATATATACATATATAATATACATATATATATATAAAAATTAAATAAGAAATGGTCAATACTTTGAGAGGGAGTAGGAGGCATGGGGATAGCTGGAGGTGAAGAAAGACGAGAAAAAATTAGGTATATATACTACTGAGGCTTAAAGCACTTAAACTTTAGAAAAATAAATGAATAAATTGAAAATTTCCAATTGAGAACAAAAAGTGCAGCTTTGAACTGCTTTTTTACTCTTTGTTTCCCGATGAGGGCTCTACAGCATAGACTGAGGCAGTCATCAACTCCAAGTCAGTGTCAATGCAAGATTGAGTGAATGATTATGGCTCCTACATTTAGGTCCAGTAAGATGCTCCATTTGGATTCTAGGGAATCCCATTCCCCATGGATGTGATGAGTCTACTAATGACAAAGATGGAAGCAGGTACAGAAAGAAGCCAGGCCTCTTTATTGATTGTTGTGGAAATAAAAGTCTCCAATTTCATAAATTACTGACCAATCACTAACCTGGCTAACCAACTGCCTGACTAGCAGGCGCATGCTCTTGAATCCAAAACAAGAAGCCAACGTTATTGCAGAGCTCACGCTGTGAGCAAACTTGAAAGAGGAAACTGTAGGTTTAAAAGCAGCCCACTGTGGGAAACTCCATGCTCAGATGTGAGTAGCACTTGTTTCATCTTCTGAGAGCATGTGATGAGAATGTATGTGGCCAGCACTGAGCAGACACTGAATCCTCTTCATGTTATAGCTGTTTCCTACCTTAGAGGCAAACTCCACAGGGTATGATATACTGCAGCATCTGCAATGACTGCAGCTTAGTCTGGAACGGCACTGCTTGCTATTTTCTTAATAAAAATTGATCAACTGATTAAGCTGATGCATGTAAGAGTGTCACATTATAGATTACCAGGGAGAATTTAAAAGCCTGATGCACATCTAATGTCAGGACAGGACACCATAGGAAATGAACTGAGATGACTTTTGTTTCTCGAAACTTCTGTTCAGCATGTTTGGACATGGGTACAATGTCTAGTTTTTCTTATGCTAAGCTTCCTCATTCATTATTATGAAGAAGTAACAGCTCTATGGAGGCAGCTTTATGTTGTGTTCCATTCATCTCTCATATTGTGTGACCTTTTATCTCCCCTCGTTTTCTTATGTTTCAGATTTTCACTCTGTAAAATGCCGAGTTACCAAATGTAATCTAAAAGGTAGTTATGAAGATCAAATATGTAAACGTGTTTTTGAATACTTTAGACAACAGGCATTGACTGCTTCATAAAATCACTGGACAAATAATAATTCTGAATTTTATTAATACTGCTATTTATATTTGATTTATTAAAAAAATCTCTCTCTCTCACACACACACGCACACACACACACACTCACTCACATCAAAATCTTGTGCCTCCAGGTGAGTGCCCTAGCTTGCCCCCGACCCCATCCCTGGGCACCAGCCACTCCGGGGAAGACCTGCCTAACTTGGCCCCAGGTTCTGGTCACCGGGCAGGTTCCCTTCTAGCCCCACCGGGAAGGATCCCCTTCTCCAAGACCCCTGGCAGACCCTGCAGTCTCCACGCGCTGCCCCCACGCCATCTGCCTGAGCCCCAAGCCTCTTCCTTAGACTTAGAGGCCGGCCCCCAGCTCCCACTCCCATCTTGCCCCGGACTTCCCTTCTGAAGCACAGGTGAGTCCCCAAACTTGCCCCCGACCCCATCCCTGGGCACCAGCCACTCCGGGGAAGACCTGCCCAACTTGGCCCCA
Source organism: Peromyscus eremicus (assembly GCF_949786415.1). Lineage (NCBI taxonomy): Eukaryota > Metazoa > Chordata > Mammalia > Rodentia > Cricetidae > Peromyscus > Peromyscus eremicus. The sequence goes on from NC_081426.1 coordinate 34,811,166, forward strand.
GGTTCTGGTCACCGGGCAGGTTCCCTTCTAGCCCCACCAGGAAGCATCCCCTTCTCCAAGACCCCTGGCAGACCCTGCAGTCTCCACGTCCTGCCCCCACGCCCATCTGCCTCAGCCCCAAGCCTCTTCTTGAGACTTAGAGGCTGGCCCCCAGCTCCCATCTTGCCCCGGACTTCCCGTCTGGAGGAGAGAGAGAGAGAGAGAGAGAGAGAGAGAGAGAGAGAGAGGAGAGCTCCCATCCTCCCCTGGACTTCCCTTCTGAACAAGAGCTCCCATCCTGCCCCGGACTTCCAATTTGGACAAGAGAGCTCCCATCTGGACAAGAGAGAGAGACTTCCTGAATCTGTTAGCTCTGTCTGAACCAAGTGTGCGGATAAGGCCAAGAACGAACCACAAGGAGATGGGCAGACGTCAAGGCAGAAAAACATACAACAAAATGAATAGCAATACACCATCACCAGGCCCTAGCCCTCCTCCAACACCTAGACCTGAACATCAGAAATTGGAAGAAGCAGAAGAAAATAGCCTTATGAATGTCATCATGAAGAAGCTAGAGGCTCGTGTAGAGGAAAAGACAAAAAAAATGTGAAGAACGCTGTAAACAACTAGAGGAAAGGGCAAACAAATTAGAAGAAATCAATAAAGTCCTGGAAGAGAACAATAAAATACTGAAAGAAAATCAAGAAAAATCAATGAAACAAATGAAGGAAACAGTCCAAGACCTGAAAAGGGAAATAGAAAAAATGAAGAAGACACAAACAGAGGGAATGCTGGAAATAGAAAATCTGAGAAAACGATTGGGAACTTCAGATGCAAGTATAATCAACAGAATGCAAGAGATGGAAGAGAGAATCTCTAGCGTTGAAGATACAATAGAAGAAATAGATTCATCAGTCAAAGAAAACACTAAAGCCAACAAAGTCATGAACCAAAATGTCCAAGAAATTTGGGGCACCATGAAAAGACCAAACCTACGAATAATAGGGGTAGAAGAAGGAGAAGAATACCAACTCAAGGGCACAGAAAATATATTCAACAAGATCATAGAAGAAAACTTTCTCAACTTAAAGAAGGAAATGCCTATGAAGATACAGGAAGCCTATAGAACACCAAACAGACTAGACCCCCCAAAAAATTCCCCTCGCCACATAATAATTAAACAATTAAACGTACAGAATAAGGAAAGAATATTAAGAGCAGCAAAGGAAAAAGGCCAAGTGACATATAAAGGCAAACCTATCAGAATAACACCCGATTTCTCAATGGAGACTTTGAAAGCCAGAAGGACCTGGACAGATGTAATGCAGACACTAAGAGACCATGGATGTCAGCCTAGACTAATATACCCAGCAAAACTTTCAATCATCATAGACGGAGTGAACAAGACATTCCATGACAAAGCCAGATTTAAACAATATGTATCCACAAACCCAGCCCTACAGAAAGTACTAGAAGGAAAATTCCAACCTAAGGAAGTCAGATACAACCTCGAAAACACAGGCAATAGATAAAGCCACAGCAGTAAACCCCAACGAAGAAAAGTACACACACATCACCACCAAAAAATAACAGGAATGAACAATCACTGGACATTAATATCCCTCAAAATCAGTGGACTTAATTCACCTATAAAAAGACATAGGCTTACAGAATGGATACAAAAGCAGGACCCATCTTTCTGCTGCATACAAGAAACACATCTCAAATTCAAAGATAGACACTACCTAAAAATAAAAGGCTGGGAAAAGACTTTCCAATCAAACGGTCTTAAGAAACAAGCGGGTGTAGCCATCCTGATATCCAGCAAAATAGACTTCAAACTAAAATCAATCAAAAGAGATCAAGAAGGGCATTACATACTCATCACAGGAAAGATACACCAAGATGAAGTCTCAATTCTGAACATTTATGCTCTAAACACAAGGGCACCCACATATGTAAAAGAAACATTATTAAAGCTTAAATCACATATAAAACCCCACACATTAATAGTGGGAGACCTCAACACCCCACTTTCACCACTGGACAGATCCCCCAAATCGAAACTTAACAGAGAAATAAAGGACTTAACTGATGTCATGACTCAAATGGACTTAATCGACATCTACAGAACATTCCATCCTAACAAAAAAGAATATACCTTCTTCTCAGCACCCCATGGAACTTTCTCTAAAATCGACCACATACTTGGTCACAAAACAAATCTAAACAGATACAAAACAACTGGAATAACCTCCTGTGTTCTATCAGACCACCATGGTCTAAAGTTGGATTTCAACAACAACAAAAACTACAGAAAACCTACAATCTCATGGAAACTGAACAATACCCAACTGAATCACCAATGGGTTAAGGAAGAAATAAAGAAAGAAATTAAAGACTTCCTAGAGAGCAACGAAAATGAAGACACCACATATCCAAACCTATGGGACACTGTGAAAGCAGTACTAAGAGGGAAATTCATAGCACTAAACGCCCACATAAATAAGCTGGAGAAATCTCACACTAGTGACTTAACAGCACACCTGAAAGTTCTAGAACAGGAAGAAGCAAAGTCTCCCAGGAAAAATAGATGCCAGGAAATTATCAAAGTGAGAGCTGAAATCAATAAAATAGAAACAAAGAGAACAATACAAAAAATTAATGAAACAAAGAGTTGGTTCTTTGAGAAAATCAACAAGATAGACAAGCCCTTATCCAAACTAACCAAAAGACAGAGAGAGAGCATCCAAATCAACAAAATCAGAAATGAAAAGGGGGACATAACAACAGACATTGAGGAAATCCAGAGAATCATCAGGTCCTACTTCAAAAACCTCTATTCCACAAAACTGGAAAACCTAAAAGAAATGGATAATTTTCTGCATAGGTACCACATACCTAAATTAAATCAAGTCCAGATAAACTATTTAAATAGTCCAATAACCCCTAACAAAATAGAAACAGTCATTAAAAGACTCCCAACCAAAAAAAGCCCAGGACCAGATGGTTTCAGTGCAGAATTCTACCAGATCTTCAAAGAAGAGTTAATACCAATACTCTCTAAATTGTTCCACACAATAGAAACAGAAGGAACATTACCAAACTCCTTCTATGAGGCTACAATTACCCTGATTCCCAAACCAAACAAGGATACAACAAAGAAAGAGAACTACAGACCAATCTCCCTCATGAACATTGATGCAAAAATACTCAATAAATACTGGCAAACAGACTCCAAGACCACATCAAAACAATTATCCACCATGATCTAGTAGGATTCATTCCAGGGATGCAAGGATGGTTCAACATACGAAAGTCTGTCAATGTGATACACCATATAAACAAACTCAAAGAAAAAAACCACATGATCATCTCACTAGATGCTGAAAAGGCATTTGACAAAATCCAACACCCCTTCGTGATAAAGGTCTTGGAGCGATCAGGAATACAGGGAACATACCTAAACATAATAAAGGCAATTTACAGCAAGCCAACAGCCAACATCAAATTAAATGGAGAGAAACTCAAAGCAATTCCACTAAAATCAGGAATGAGGCAAGGCTGTCCGCTCTCCCCATACTTATTTAATATAGTACTTGAAGTTCTAGCCAGAGCAATAAGACAACATAAGGAGATTAAGGGGATACAAATTGGAAAGGAAGAAGTCAAGCTTTCCCTATTTGCAGATGACATGATAGTATACTTGAGCAACCCCAAAGATTCCACCAAGGAACTGATACAACTTATAAACACCTTCAGCAACATAGCAGGATACAAGATCAACTCAAAAAAATCAGTAGCCCTCCTATATACAATGGACAAAAAAGCGGAGAAGGAAATCAGAGATACATCACCCTTTACTATAGCCACAAATGACATAAAATACCTTGGGGTAACACTAACCAAGCAATTGAAGGACCTATATGACAAGAACTTTAAGTCCCTGAAAAAAGAAATTGAAGAAGATGTCAGAAAATGGAAAGATCTCCCATGCTCATGGATAGGCAGAACTAACATAGTAAAAATGGCAATCTTACCAAAAGCAATCTACAGATTCAATGCAATCCCCATCAAAATACCAACACAATTCTTCACAGACCTGGAAAGAATAATACTCAACTTCATATGGAAAAACAAAAACCCAGGATAGCCAAAAGAACCCTGTACAATAACACAACCTCTGGAGGCATCACGATCCCTGACTTCAAGCTGTACTATAGAGCTACAGTAATAAAAACAGCTTGGTACTGGCATAAAAACCGACATGTGGACCAATGGAATCGAATTGAAGACCCTGACATTAATCCGCACACCTATGAACAAATAATTTTTGACAAAGAAGCCAAAAGTGCACAATGGAAAAAAGAAAGCATCTTCAACAAATGGTGCTGGCAAAACTGGATATCAACATGTAGAAGGCTGCAAATAGATCTATATCTATCACCGTGCACAAAACTTAAGTCCAAGTGGATCAAGGACCTCAACATAAATTCAGCTACTCTGAACCTGCTAGAAGAGAAAGTAGGAGGTAGTCTTGAACGCATTGGCATAGGAGACCACTTTCTAAATAGAACACCAGTAGCACAGACACTGAGAGAAACAATCAATCAATGGGACCTCTTGAAACTGAGTAGCTTTTGTAGGGCAAAGGATATGGTCAACAAAGCAAAGTGACAGCCTACAGAATGGGAAAAGATCTTCACCAACCCCACATCTGACAGAGGACTGATATCCAGAATATATAAGGAACTCAAGAAATTAGACATCAAAATGCCCAACAGTCCAATTAAGAAATGGGCTATAGAACTAAACAGAGAATTCTCAACAGAGGAAACTCAAATGGCTGAAAGCCATTTAAGGAATTGCTCAACATCCCTAATCATCAGGGAAATGCAAATCAAAACAACTCTGAGATACCACCTTATGCCTGTCAGAATGGCTAAGATCAAAAACACTGAAGACACCTTATGCTGGAGAGGATGTGGAGCTAGGGGATCTCTCCTCCACTGCTGGTGGGAATGCAAGCTTGTACAACCACTTTGGAAATCAATATGGCGATTTCTTAGAAAATTACGAATCCATCTCCCCCAAGATCCAGCTATACCACTCTTGGGCATATACCCAAGGAATGCTCAACCACACCACAAGAGCACTTGTTCAGCTATGTTCATATCAGCATTGTTTGTAATAGCCAGAACATGGAAACAACCTAGATGCCCTTCAACTGAAGAATGGATAAACAAAATGTGGTACATATACACAATGGAATACTACTCAGCAGAGAAAAACAATGACATCATGAGGTTTGCAGACAAATGGATGGATCTAGAAAAAATCATCCTGAGTGAGGTAACCCAGACTCAGAAAGACAAACATGGTATGTACTCACTCATAACAGGATACTAGATGTGGAACAAGGATGACTGGACTGCTACTCACATCACCAGGGAGGCTACCTGGAAAACAGGACCCCAAGAAAGACACAGGGATCGCCCAATGACAGAGAAATGGAATGAGATCTACATGAACAGCCTGGTCATGAGTGGGGGTAGTGAAGGGCGAGGGTCGAGGGAAAGAGAGCTTGGGGGAGTGAGAGATCCCAGCTGGATCAACAACAGAGAGGGAGAACAAGGAATAGGAGACCATGGTAAATGAAGACCACATGAGAATAGGAAGAAACAAAGTGCTAGAGAGGCCCACAGAAATCCACAAAGATACCCCCACAACAGACTGCTGGCAATGGTCGAGAGACAGTCCGAACTGACCTACTCTGGTGATGGGATGGCCAAACACCCTAATTGTCGTGCTAGAAACCTCATCCAACTACTGAGGGATCTGGATGCAGAGATCCATGACTAGGCCCCAGGTGGATCTCTGGGAGTCCAATTAGCGAGAATGAGGAGGGTTTATATGAGGGAGAATTGTTGAGACCAACGTCGGATAAAGCACAGAGACAAACAGCCAAACGAACGGAAACACATGAAATATGAACCAATGGCTGAGGGGTCACCAACTGGATCAGGCCCTCTGAGTGGGTGAGACAGTTGATTGGCCTGATCTGTTTGGGAGGCATCCAGGCAGTGGCACCGGGTCCTGTGCTCATTGCATGAGTTGGCTGTTTGAAACCTGGGGCCTATGCAGGGTCCCTTGGCTCAGCCTGGGAGGAGGGGACTGGACCTACCTGGACTGAGTCCACCAGGTTGATCTCAGTCTGTGGGGAAGGCTTTGCCCTGGAGGAGATTGGAATGGGGGGCGGGCTGGGGGGAAGGTGAGGGGGGCGGGAGGGGGGAGAACAAGGGAATCTGTGGCTGATATGTAGAACTGAATTGTATTGCAAAATAAAAATTAAAAAAAAAAGAAAACATAAAAAAGAAAAAGAAAAAAAAAAAGAAACCAAGTAGCAACAATAGTTAAAATTATATATACATCCGTGTGTGTATAATGTTTTGGCAAGTAAAATGGGAAGGATGTTTTATATAGAGGAGTATTAATTACAATCACTGTAATGTAGTATAAAAGGAAAATACCAAACATAGCAGATAACACCAGCGCCATAGTCATTGTGGTGGTTTGAAAGAAAATGGCCCCCAAAGGGAGTGGCACTATTAAGAGATGTGGCCTTGTTGGAGTGGGTGTGATCTTGTTGGTGGAAGTGTGTCAGTGAGGATATGAGCTTTGAGCTCTTAAATATGCTCAAGCCCGTTTCCTGAGTGAGATGTAACAACTCTCAGCTCCTTCTCCAGCACCGTATCTGCCTGCACACTGCCATGCTTCCCACTATGACAAGAATGGACTAACCCTCTGAACTGTAAGAGAGCCACCCCAATTAAATGTTTTCCTTTATAAGAAAAAAAGAAAAAAGAAAAAAAAATCCTGTGCCTCTTCACCAGGGTACTTTTTTGGTATTATTGTCTTGGTGTATCCTGGGTTGGATAAAATGCTCTGCTAAGTCAGTAAGTATATATTCTCTTCTTCAATATTTTTATTTGTCATGACTAATGCCTAGGATGAGAATTTGCAGTAGCCGTTTGCTGATGAATTAATGAAAAGCACTGGGAACATTAGAGGTGGTAGTGGCTACTGAAAGATATTTATTTAACACAAAGGTCTTTGTAGTACAGTTTGTATTATCACCTAAGAACTACATCCATACTTGGTGTTTTTTAGAGTTACAAGGTATTTTTTTTTCTTTACCATTCAGGTGTGACAGTAGTGATAAGTATACTCTCTGATACTTGAAAGCAGTTTTATGGAAAAGAAAATAAGCTCTACAACAGCATAGAATAAAATATATATGGTTTTCTCTTCAAGATATTAAGTCCATCTAAAACAAATACAAAAGGTAGTGACACAGATAAAGAGGATTTACCTGGTAATTTAATTGTTTATTCATTTATTCATGTATTCTGCAGACATCCCTGGGCTTGTGCCATTCACCAGGCCCTAGGCTATGCACTCTAGCTGTAAAAGACAAAGAGACAATCTTCAAAACCCTAAAGAATTCATGATGTAATGCAGTGGTAAATTTAACTATTTACATTGGATGATAAATGGTGCTATAGAGATGGAAAAGAAAAGAAAATATATTTCAGTCTTCCCAGGGGAACACAGTAAAAGGTCATGAAGGAAGAATAAGCATGCACACTATATGTCCAGACTGACTGAAAAACTTCATCCAAAAGCAAAAACATCTGCATTGATCACACAGGAAGTGTGATGACCTGTGCACTATTCTGGATGACTAAGGCATAAGTACAGAGATCAAGGTGTGTCAGATAAATTATGTATTGAAACTACTGGAAATACTTGAAAGTGTGTGTGTGTGTGTGTATGTGTGTGTGTGTGTGTGTGTTTAGGGCACACCTGCCTGTGTGTACTTGAAAGCTAGTAAAGGGTATTATGTCAATCTCCACTATATTCTCTTCAGCTGGGATCTGTCACTGAACCTAGAACTAGGCTAGTGGACAGGAAGCCCCAGTGGTCCTCCTATTTCCCCATATTCCATCACTTTATACTGAGATCACAAGCTCAAGTATCTACCCCTACCCAGCTTTTTACATCAGTTCTAGGTATTTTAACTCAGCTAATCTTACACAAAAGGTGCTGTCACCTGATGAACCATATCACCAGACTGCCAAAGTGTTGTTGTTCTTTTCTTTTTTTCACAGAAATCAGTGTTGCTATCAGAAGAGTAGGGATTATGTAAAAAAAAAAAGAACGATGAACCATTTTTATTTTAATAATTGTGGGCAGTTGATGGTAGCCATAGGACTAGTAAGAAATGCATTGGTAGAGATTAATTCTTGCAGAAGATAGAGATCAGCAATACAGATGAGGAAAGATGATGTAAGATCTGGTTCCTGGTTGAACAGAGGAAGAAAGACTTTTCAAGAGAGTTTGTTGTGACTGAGACCATTTTCCCCTAGCTGACTCACTGTTGACATAGATTGTTTTTGTCCCCTTGTTTAGTTGGCTTATTTCTCCTTTAAGTTTCTTGACTTTGGTAAGCTTTTCTTTATCTCTGCACATAGATAGGCTCCCATAACCTCCTCATGTGGAAGGCAAGGAAGTAGGATATTATTCTGGCAAACAGCTTGAATTTTGTACTGTAAATCTCTAGAAAATATTAAGCAAACAAAATTCTGCCAGCATAGAATTGTGGTAGTATCTGTAGAAAAACAGGTGAGATTCAAGCTGCAGTCTGAATGCAGTATTTGCCTATGGCTACATGATCATGCTACATGATCCTTGGTCTTTACCCACATTTCCTAGGTCTATGATTCATACCAATTTTGTAATTCTGACTCAGTACACAGTAGCACATCTTCATTCATTCAGGATTGGCCTATCCCAAGGGAATCTAATTTGAAAAACATAGGGCAATGATAAAATCTGCTCAGTGTCCAGTAATCGATTGTGTAAAATTTCTTACTTGAGATGGGTACCTCAATTCTGAAGTTTCTAAATAGATATTTTATATAAACTGTATAATTATGAATGCTCATTTACATGTGACTATTTAAATGTGAATATGTCTGAATGGTCCTGTATGTTAGGATTTAGGGATGCAGAAGCATAAAACGTTACACAGCAATAGGTCACAGGCATTAATAAAGATGATAAATAGTCAATAACTAAATAACATGACTTTCAGCTTGTCACCAATAGTAAGAGAACAAAATATAGCAAGCATACAGTAGACTTTAGGAGACATCTAGAGGAGACAATAGGGCATGTTAGGTAATATGTAATAAGACTGAGGCCCTTTGAGAAGTGACATTCTATCAGAAGACGTCAGCAGGAAAGATGATGCAACCCTCTCAAAGAAGAGAAATGGATGTTAACAAAGTAAAACAATTGATTCACACTGGAGTTAATGCCTCTGAAGTCATTAACAGTTTTCTTTTTGTGTGTGTTTGTTTATTTGCTTGTTTTGTTGTTGTTGCTGTTTTCTTGTAGGGATAGAATCTTTATGGGTGGAGAAATATGACTGACGTGTCATTTAGAAGTGCAGAGAAATTCACCTTTGTTATCTTTTTCTCCACAAACTTCTGAAAAAAAATATTCTGAACGTATTTGTGATACTCATGGAGGCCTGAGTACAGTTGGTTGAGTGACAGCCTCACCACTTGAAAAAGAGATGTGAGAGGACAAGTCAATGACCTTGTTTTTGAAATATTGCTTAGCATAGAACTTACCTTAGGTGACTATACCTGCTGTGTATAGAGACGGAAAAGGCTAATTAAGCCTGTGAATTGGTTCCAAAGACAGAAGCCGAATGTCTGACTGTATTCAAAAGTGTATGTGTGTGTGTGTGTGTGTGTGTGTTTATATGTGCGTCATGACATACCTCTTGGGTACATTCAGCCAGCTCAGCAGTTCCAGACTGAAGCAGAGCACTCAAGAATGAAGATATGAGAAGGTCTCTTTCTAGATGAAGCTCAGTGCTTTCTTACACCTGTTGCCTCCAAGATGTCTTTACCCGCTATTCATTTCCTTGAGTGAAACATTATATTACAGACTGCATTGATATTTTCGGTTTGCTTATTTAAGCATCATAATGTCAGAAGAGTGATTAACTTGCATTGTTTGGAGATGCAAACTGAGCTCTGCAGTGTTTGGTGTTTGTTTCTCTAAACCACATAAGAAACAAAGCAAGATTTCATTTCAGACCTAACTCCAAAGTACACGTTCACACTGACATATCCCAACGCTTTATTTCAAAAGGAATATTGTGCCTTAGAGAAAGAACATGATTACATAGTCTTTCATGACATGCTTAAAGATAAAAGCTCTGGGTCTCCATTCATACACATCTATTTGCATTTTCTAAACAGAGCTTGTAATTTATATTAATTTTGCCACTAGGGGAAAATCACATTTTTGCCTTTTGTGCCGAGCTGCCGAGTCGGCTGATTTCTTTACATTTTTGTCTCCACAGAAAGAAGCTAGGCAACTGGCATGTCATCTGTATCAATCGTCTGTTGCCAACTGCTGGAGATTGCTGACAGTGGATCAATTTTAATTTACAGCTGATCTTGAAAGACCATTTAAAGAGTGGTAATTAAGGAGCAAAATATGAGACTAGAACTGTAGCAAAATGTGGGTCGTTTTACACTAATGAAGTACTGGAAGCCTTTTCTCTACGAAGCTAAAATAATCTGAGAAGGTTTGCCGCAGTATGGGTCATTAGTCTGGGAGAGTTAAGGAGAATCATTTAGTTCCCATGACAGAGTAGGTTATGAGCACATGAAATGCCACTCTTGATGATGCTTCCCTGCCTTTTCACAGTACTCACCTCACTTGCACCCTCTTAACTATTCCCCACAGGCATCCTTATATAGGAAAGAGCCTATGTCCACCATATTTGCATCATACCATTTACACTGAAGATACTTGATTAATTGATGAATAAATATTTGATTAAATCACCAAATAATGCGTAAACAACTATATGACTAAGGCACATACTGCTATTTACTTATGTAGTTAAACCTTAACTCAGTTAAGACCCATTGAAAGCAATAGAAATACAGAAAATTTTGTGTGCCCTGGATTTTATCTTCAGGTTCTATATTTCATACATTTGTCAATTCTTATTTATTTTGAGCCTTGGATTATCTGAGTATTCTTTCTTTATCTATGACTAAACCTTGAACCTTACATAGTATTTCCATATTCTCAGTGTTTAAACTGCAAACAAACATGTAATCATGTTTCAAAAGACAATGATTCAAATTTTTATCACCTCATAGCTATGCCCCCTACACAACACCACTCTGGCACATAGTACATTTTTGCGACTGAATTTCTTCCCTTCTTATGACAGGTGGTAAAACCACAAAATTCTAATTCTATCTGCTTTTATCTTTTTTCTACATCTTTCATATTTTTACTGTTGTGCTGACCACTCAGACAATGAAGCTATTGTGAAGGCAATTTTGCACAATACAATGGAAGGAAAGGATACAAATATTCCTAAGTGTCTCACTTCTAGACATTTTACACTACACCAAGCAGTAAACTGCAACCTTCTTGCTCATATGACAGGAAGTGTATACAAATGTCTGCCATAGTACCAACAACATTACAAAACTTGATTTAAATGTTGCTATTCAATTACTTTATCTTCCCCGTGTAAACATGCGCTTGAGTAAGGAAATTTTATCTTGTCATTTTACTACTGACTAAAGTAAGTGGAAGCCCAAAGGATCTCAGCTGTGTTCCTATGAAAACATATGTACTCTTAGCTGCTTTATCTGAACGTAGAAAGATGCATTCTTTGTAAAGTATTGTCCTCTTAAGACTGATCAAGTGAGCTGTAATTTTTTTTAATTTGGATGAAATGGGAGGGTAGTTTGGCAGGGTTTGTATGCACTACAATCATTTCTGACACCATGTACCATTTTGGTATACACTCAACTCGCCCAGAAGACAATTCATGGCCCACATACTAGCATACAAGACCACTGATGTTTCATAGGAAATCAGAAATTTCTTTTTGTCTGTGATATCCATCACTCCATCCAAAGGACTTTAGTGATATTTCTGGCTCTGAGTCCCACAATGAGATGTGTTCTCTCATTTTTCCTTGCATTAAAATAACAAATATACATTTACATCTATATGACAACACTTAACCAGATGTGCTCTCTTCTCATAGATTTGTTTTGATCAGTATCAGTAGAATTCTCACAGACAAGAACTGCTATGCTATACTCCTAATTTTAACACATCACCTCTGGTAGGTTCATACTTCTGTAAATGAATGAATGAACAGACGAATGATCTGTAAGTCTGATGCATAATGACTAATCTTTAAGAAAAGATAGTGCTAAAGGCAGTCTTCTGTGGGAGCATTTTCAATTTTCACTTGAAAAACTGTTGGGTCAATGTCAAATGATGTAATTGTAGTTACTTTTGATTCATATATATATATATTTGCTTAATTAACTCAGTACTGTGTATTTATATAGTTCTGTTGTGTGACCTGCTTTGTTTAGTTTCTTGTTTCTGTGACTTTACATTTACTTCATAAATGAAAAAAGGAAGATACTATGGTCTGGAGAAAACCTTATCAATATAAATGTTAACTGGTTGCCCCAACCACCAACCTTCCATGACTGGAAGAACAAACCAAGTGGAAAGGGACACCAAGTTATTTTCCCCCAATATGCTTTGCTGGCATCAAGAAGTTCTGAATTATTAATGATGTTTACTCAGAAGAAAAAGATAGAGGATTTCAATTCCTATAATGAGCAGAACAAAGTGCAAAGATCAAATAAAGTCAAAGAAAAAAATCTAATAAATAATAAAATAGTTTGTGGATTAGCATTTGTTTTTGGAATATCCTGTGTTGTAAAGTCATAGATCATGTTTAAAGACATTTTGAGAATGAATAAAAATTCTCTCATTGCCTTGCATTACCTCATTTTCTTTTGTTATGGTCACACAGACCCGCTAGCAATGTAAAAGTATTTCCAAGTGTTCTTTCTCTAAGGTAAACTTGGCAATATTACTTCTAGAAAACCTGATCTATTCACCTGAGCAAGATGAATACATAAGTTTATGCTACATAAAAAGGTCACTAGTACTTGAATTTGAAGCATGTAGAACACATGACAAAAAAATTAAAGCCATGCCTGAGGACACATTTTAAAAAGAACACTATAGAATCATATCTAAAGAAACTATAGGCAGACAAAAATAATCATCATAATAATAATTCAAATACTGTGGTAGGAATGGTAAGTGGTTGTATTGAACAGACTATGCAATAGAATATGGCAAATCCCTAGAAAAATGTCATCACTCTATGGATACTAAGGAGCAAAGAGTACATTAAGTCCAAGCAATAGAGAATATAGTCTTGTCCTTTTATTTAAAAGGAGTCCTCAGTCATTGGACGGGGTTTCTAGCACGACAATTAGGGTGTTTGGCCATCCCATCACCAGAGTGGGTCAGTTCGGGCTGTCTCTCAACCATTGCCAGCAGTCTATTGTCGGGGTATCTTTGTGGATTTCTGTGGGCCTCTCTAGCACTTTGCTTCTTCCTATTCTCATGTGGTCTTCATTTACCATGGTCTCCTATTCCTTGTTCTCCCTCTCTGTTCTTGATCCAGCTGGGATCTCCCGCTCCCCCAAGCTCTCTTTCCCTTGACCCTCGCCCTTCATTACCCCTACTCATGTCCAGATTGTTCATGTAGATCTCATCCATTTCTCCGTCATTGGGCGATCCCCATGTCTTTCTTGGGGTCCTATTTTCCAGGTAGCCTCCCTGGTGATGTGAATAGCAGTCCAGTCATCCTTGTTCCACATCTAGTATCCTCCTATGAGTGAGTACATACCATGTTTGTCTTTCTGAGTCTGTGGATCAGGCCCTCTGAATGGGTGAGATAGTCGGTTGGCTTGATCTACTTGGGAGGCATCCAGACAGTGGGACTGGGTCCTGTGCTCATTGCATGAGTTGGCTGCTCCAAACCTGGGGCTTATGCAGGCTTGCTTGGCTCAACCTGGGAGGAGGGGACTGGACCTGCCTGGACTGAGTCTACCAGGTTGATCTCAGTCCTCGGGGGAGGCTTTGCCCTGGATGAGGTGGGAATAAGGGGTAGGCTGTGGGGAAGGGTAGGGGAGCGGGAGGTGGGAGAACAAAGGAATCTGTGGCTGATATGTAGAACTGAATTGTATTGTAAAACAAAATTTAAAAAAAAAAAAAAGGGAGCCTACAAAATTTCGTGGGAATCTGTGCCACTGAGTATCACAAACCATCAGTGGAGGCTGACAGAACAATTTCCTGCCTTTCTAGTCTTGAATCCAGCATTTATGCCCTCAGCATTGGATAATTGTAATATGTAATTTAAAACTATTATAAAGCACAGACTGTCTTAATTATAAAATACTGTTAATTTCTCTTACTTTAGCAGAAATTAAGTGTCTTAGTCACTTTTCTATTGCTATGAAAAGACACCATTACCAATGAAACTTAGAAGGTAAACATTTCTTGGTCTCATGGTTCCAGAGAGTTAGAGTTCATGATCATTTTGGGTGGAGTATGACACCAAGCAGGATACTAGAACAGTACAGTGAATTCACATCCTGTCTGCAAGTAAGAGATGGAGATCGAGCTAATTGGGAATGGGGGCTTTTGAAACCCACCCCTAGTAACACACCTCCTTCAACAAGGCCACACCTCCTCCAACAAGGCCACACCCTCTACAGCAAGGCCACACTTCTTAATATTTCCTAGACAGTCTACCGACAGGGGAGTAAGTACTCAAACATATGAACCTATGGAGGCCACTCTCATTCAACCCAGCATACCAATTATCAAAATATTTATGACAGTTTAAATTACCCAGTTTTCCGTGCTAATGTGTTAAAACCATCATTAATATTCCATTCATTTAAGAGGAACTATTTGTGGGGGAGGGGAGAGGAGATGTGGGCAGAAAGGAAAGGGGGAGTAACTGAAAGGGAGGACAAATATGTATAAGTACAGCATTATATGTATTAAATGTCATAATGAAAACCATTATTTAACATACTAACTAAAAAGAACCAATTTAGAAAGTTAACATTTGTAATATAAAATCTAATACTTTAATAACAGCTTCACTGGAATCTTGATATTTTTAAGATTCCAAAAAACTGCATGAGAAGAAAAATTTAGACAGTTAAGAGTGTTAGAAGAAAAACAGTTCTATTAAATGGTGAAGGAGAAGAACACGATAAGTCACTGTTATAACCAATGTCAAGAACAAAGGAGAAACTTCTAGAGTCAACAGAGAAGGCAAATAGCAGCACAGCAGAAGGTGGATAGAAACAATGGTTGCCATGTCTAGTTAGGTTTTTCTGCTGTGAGTGTGGTTTGATGTGATCAATGCTTTTCAAATTCATAATATTTTTACTCATCATCCATAAGAAAATGTAGGGAGCATTCACCTGACTCAGGTGTCTATATGATTCTTTTTTAACTTGGTGATAGAAAAGGAAAGGTTTAATAATCACGGGACACATCTCAATGACTTCATTAAGAAAACAATTTATCCATGTTTATCCACCATGATCTACAATATTTCTGGAAGAATTCCTTACAATGAATGTGGACTTACAAATATTCTGGACTGAAATTGATTCGTCTGCCTGAGTAGTAAGAAAACTGTGGGCTTCAGCTTTAAGATTTGGCTTTTCTCTGCCCATCAGGTAATGTCTACGTGGGCTGATTTCAAAGATCAAAACTATGACAAAACTGCATGTATAAGGCAGCGGTATGTGATAAGTCTTGCCACAGTCTTACACAGCATCTTGCTACTTTATACTCAAGTAGGAATGTGATTGTTCTTAAGGGATATTGTTTATTGATACATTTAGCAGTTGTTTAGATGGAAGCTGGTTGGATGGTTCACATTTAAGAAAAATAAAATCATAACTATAATACAACAATGTGTATTATTTTCAATATCAAAGTTAAGAATTTTTCCCATTAGTTCATTTACTGCTTTTTTCTGGGCAGGCAAGATTATACAGAGTCTACACGTCTCAGATATTAAACTTGAATACTCGCAATTAATTCCCAGGACCCATATGCTGAAAGAGACTTCCACATGCTTCTCTTGGCAAACCTGTGTATCTGCAGGTCCACATGTAGCCAAGCATGCACACACACACCTAGATTTAGTAAGAATCATACCAATTATTTTATTGAAACATAGAAAACAAAATCATTTTCAGACTATTTACAGTTTTCTTTCCAACTAAAAATCTCTGAATAACAAAAATGGTTTTAAAACATAGGAAATGAAGATCAATGAATGACTAGTTACATAAAATATATAAAAATAAATCTGAAAATCTGAGGTCTATCACAGCTTAATCATTGAATAAATTATGTGTTTCATTAAATTTTTAAATCTTAGCAATATCATGAATGGTAATTCCAACGCCCATACTATGCACTGAAATCCATAAGAAAAAAAATCACTGCCTATAAAATAAATATGTATTGAGTTGAGGAATGTCATGTGATTCTATTCATACTGCTGAGTGGTTGATGAGAGAACAGAGATTGTCACTGCCTTTCAGGAATATAGTCAAACTTCTCTCATTTGTGTGATCAATGATGGTGGGAGCTACATTTTTTTATCTCTCATCCTCACACTGAGGTTTAGAGTTCTCAGTGCCTAGAGTGTGCTAAGAAACAACTTATTACACTGTCCAGTGAAATAGGAGACAGATCCTCATAATATCCAATCTCCTTTTCTCAAAGAATGACCATGGGGTAAACTAGAAATTCCATTCTAGATTAAAGATATCTACAAAATAAGACCTCTTCGCTCAGAACTGGATTTTCTCCTGGTGATTTTCTCCAGGAGTACAAAGAACTCAAGTGATTCTTCTCAGTCCTAACAGTCTGAATTGGTTACACATGGGTGTAAGGTGAGTGTATATAAAATAAGATCATTGTAATCAGAATTGAAATCATGTTAACATCAAACAAGAAATTGAAACTGAGTCAAACCTCATGACACAACAATGAAGTTATAAAACATGTAAGCAGAGTAAATCAGTGGACCTATGTTGGACTGACCAAGAAAACCAGTGACCTACCTTCTTATGGCAGACCCCAAACTTGTGTTATCTTTAAAGGAGCAACTGTCCAAAACACAGGATAAACACATAATTCTATTTATTTTCTTCTTTCAGTTTCTGAAGGTAAAACAAACACAGAGAATAGATTGTGTCCAAGGTCAGGTGCATCTTGTCTGTTTAATCCCATGTATGATTCAGGTAAAAATTTCTGATCCTCTAGTGTCATAATTAGAAGAATGGGTAAAATTCATCTCTTATCGCCATCTGTTACTCAAACTACAGTTTCTTCTGTACCTGTGCTTGACACAATGAGTCAGCGTACTGCCATGACTCATCATTTGCACCTCAGGGCCAGATTTCACAAAGTGCCTCAGAACACCATCCTGGAACCAGCCTCAGATTACAGTCAATGGTGTTGTGCAAATAGTATTACCATCCATGTCTTTGATATAGATTGAGGAACTGAAGCTCACAACATTTAGTAAACAGCCCAAGAGAAAAAGAAAAGTGCTGGGACTTAAGTAGGGTAAGTACTGAAAACAGATGCAGATTCAATTACTGCCCTGTTCCCATCTGCTAAAGATGAAGACATAGTTAACTAAACTTGTGTGATTTAAGGTCACTTCCCCCATTAGTGCAGACATGTGCTTTGTATATCAGGACAGAGGAAACATGACTTATCTAAGTAATGGAGTTTCAAATATGATGCATATCTTAATACCTGGCATCTACTCCCAGAGAAAAAAATTAATGGTTTTGGAAATGGCTTCTGCATCACAGGACTTTCAGGAGAACATTGGAGCAATTATCAGAAATCTCTTGAGAAAGAAGTGATTTTGGATTATTCCCAAAGAGCCACTGATGAGACTATCTGCAAGTAATGTCAATTACCTTAATTGAAGCACTTTATGTACATTAATTAATTAACTATCCCTGTGGACTAGAACATTAATGAGGAAATCAATTTATAAACAAAAGCTAGCTAAAAGAAATGGTGTGCCTTACCCAAAGCCATGGAAATCAGAGGTCCAGATGTGACTGTGGAGTCTGAGATCCTAAAGCTCAGGTTTCCACTATCAAAGCATCACATAAAACAGGAATTTGTTAATACCCCTGATCAATATGCCAACCCTCTTTGTCCCTCAGAGTCTGGAATCCTATAATACTCAGTTCCAAGTACTGAATTATAATTTAAAGCCCTCTCAGAAGTCATAGTTTGATTCTTTTTTCTCATGCTCATTCAAGAAGAACTTTCCTTTGCTGGTATGGCACGTAAGTGACTAAATAATACCTCAGGCAGGACCCCTAGGAAACATAAAGGATAAGAAGAGAAACAGATGTGGCAAGGAATAATTTTAATAATTTTATCACTTCTATATCGAGACCAGGTCTTAGAGTGTGGTCCAAGCTGGCCTGGATCTCACTTTACAGCCCAAGATAGCATGGAACTTGTTGGAATTCTTTGGCATGGCTTCCCAAGATTTGTAATTATAGGATTGAGTCACCATGTCTGACTCAACAATATTTACTAATAATGGTAGGTCTGAGGAATTTAACAGTTGAGGATAGAAAATTACCTTTCACATTAAGCCCTATTATTGAGCTTTACTAACTAGCCAGTGGCATACCCAACAGTATACTTAAATGGTAAGGACACCTATACTAAATTTATCCTCTTTATAATGTATAATAATTTTCTACTCTCTTGCTTTAGTTGTTTCATAACTCTCCAAATTTGTCATGTTAGAGAACTTCATTGAAATTAACATAAATTAAAATGGATAGTAATATGACTTACCAAAGCATTCCAAATACGTTATTGGTAAATGAGAAGCCAGAATATACTGTCATCATCATCCTCACTGCCACCATTATCATCATCAATGTCATTATATATCCTTTTTTAAGAACTCCTAATGTTACTAATGCTGTATTTGTCTATACAAGGTCATCCGTGATGATAATTGCATATGCTTCAGAGGAACTTATGTAAGAAACATGGGAAATAGTCTTGCCAGTATGCTTGGGCTTAGATTTTTTTGCATTTGAATCTCCCATAACATCTAATAAATTAACATTTTCCTTCTGATTCCTGGAGATAAGGAAAGAAAATCTTTTTACTTTTCATCCCAGTTTGCTTTCTGTGGCTATGATAAATACCATGGCCAACAACAGCTTAGGAAAAAAATGATTTATTTTTATTACATTTGTATGTCACAATCCATTCTTAATGGATATCAGGACAAGAAGATAAGACATGAGCTTGCAACAGATGTCATAGGGAAATGGCTCACTCTCTGGCTTTCTCTTTGTCTGTTCCCAACTTTATGCTCTGCTAGCTTTCTTATAAACTCACAGCTTTCCTGACTAGGTATGGTGTTATCTACAAAGCTTAACACAAAAGATCACACAAAGTTGACCACAATCATGTCTTACTTCCCTCTGAGACATCACAAGCAAAGCCTCCCTTATCTTCATTTCTTACAGCATGCTTTTTATATAATAAGTAAAACTATTTTAATCTATAAAGGCAAGTGGCTCATAACAGTATTTTCAAGAGCATTAATCCAAACTTTTCTAGGAATACATAAATCCAAATGTAGTCATATGATGTTTAAATGCACTTGAGATCATATTGTGAGTGCTATTTTTAACTTGACTTTTCAAATTAGTTTAGATTGCAAATATCTCTATGTCTAAAATACAGGGTTTAAAGATTCCACTAGATAATTCAATAACCTCTGAGCACAATGGTTTTTCCAGCTCAAATTCTAAAATCTACCATAATCTTCCAATAAAATTGTCCAAAGTTATAAAAAGCAATGTGGTCAGCTTCATCAGAAAACAACCCCACTCCTGGCACCAATTTCTCTTCTAGTTTTATTCCTTTTACTGTGACAAAATATTCTGACCAAAATCAAATGAGGTGGATAAAATATTACTTTCATCTTATAGTCTACTATTGAGGGAAGTGAGGCCAAGAGCTCAAGGCAGGAACTTGAGAATGGAACCATAATAAACCTTAGCTTGCTCTCTAGTTTGCTTACATGCATATGTTTTACTAGATTTTTATATATCCTAGTAACAGTTTCCCAGGGTTCATATTACCTGCAGTGGGCTTTTACTGTCAACCAAGACAATGCCTTAGAGTCATGCAAACATGCCAATCTAATCTAATCTATTCCTTAATTGAGAATCCTCTTTCCAATTCCAAGTTGATTCTAAGTCCTATCAAGTTGATAGATGAATCTAGCTAGAAACTCTGTCCAAATAATTTAATTCAGATATTTCACTGATAGGTAATATTGTTTTATTATTATGC
This sequence comes from Peromyscus eremicus, assembly GCF_949786415.1. Lineage (NCBI taxonomy): Eukaryota > Metazoa > Chordata > Mammalia > Rodentia > Cricetidae > Peromyscus > Peromyscus eremicus. The sequence goes on from NC_081426.1 coordinate 34,831,557, forward strand.
TTACTTTATTTTATGGAATTAACAACACTTTTTGATTGACTATCATTGAAGATTATTTAACATCCTAGATCATTTATACATTGTCAAAGAAACCCTGGTGTATAGTTAGAGACAAAGTTAGTCCTTTTTATATGTCCATAAGAATTCATAAATGCTCAATGGCATGACATGCATATCTTTGTAATTTAGGAATACATTTCCACTAGGTTCATGATACATTCACATCACCTCAAGTTTTTGGTAAACTCCTTTTGCATAAATGTTTTAATTTGGTATTCCCAAGATACTTCTATGAAAAACAAAAACAAAGTAAAAATGACTTTTAAACAATAATAACCAAAGAAACCATGTAACACACAGATTCCTGGACCTGATCCAAGTCAACTGGATCAGAACTTGCAGAAAATAACTTACTATTTTATAATTACTCTAATTTTGTGATTGAATAAATTTTACCAATGCCTAAATAGAACAAATAATACATTGTACTTTACTCATCAATCTCTAATTTTGGTGTTCTTTCTGATTATAATATGATCTTACTCAACATTAAAATACCAATCCGTGGCTTAGGACAGCCAAAGTACACTCTGTAAGTGAAGTAATAAGCAGATCTCTGAGATTGCTGTTGGGGATCTTTTCAAATTCTGATTACAAAGCATTCAAGGTGTTCTGCTGTGGTTGGTCATTAGCTTTTTATAGCTGAACTGTTAAAGAAGCTGGGTCTTCTATTTATAAAACTCTGATTAACTATGAGAAACTGTTCATACTAACTTTTTTCTAAAAAAACAAACAAAAAATACCCCCCCCCAAAACAAACAAACAAACAGACAAAAAACCTAGCCAGCTTTCAACAGAAGTAAATCTAAAGTTCCTGGTAGAGTGTATGTTCTGAATAAAGTGAAGTGTGAGAGACTTCCTTGACACAAATTTAAAATGCAACACAAAGGGAAGTGATAAGTCAGAGTGTCAGGATAGAGGTAGAGACAGAAGACAGGGTGGTGTTAGTGGTTTAGGGAATGCCTGCCATCGCAAATGTCCTCTTCTGTTTGCAATGTTAAGTGCTGTTGTGTTTCTTTTTGTTCCAGAAGGAATTCCATACTCCTGTCAAGGTATACTAGGCCTTCCAAGTTAGTCTCATTAACTCTGGAAACTCGGCCACTTTGCTTGATTTCCTTTTGCCTTATTCAATGCAGAAACCACCATATAAATTTTCCACCATGATGTTTCTTTATATATATGCTAAAACATATATATATATATACACATATGTACATAATGGTTTAAAGGTATTTCCATGTATTCATATATTTTGATAATATTTACCTTGTAGCTTCCTCTCTTGTCCACTTCTCATTCCTGTAAATTCCCAATTAGTTTCATTTCTAATTCCAAAGTGTGTGTGTGTGTGTGTGTGTGTGTGTGTGTGTGTGTGTGCCTGTGCATGCATATGTGCATTCCAATGAGATCCATGGAGTTTGTTTGCTGAAGCATGTGTACTGGACCAGTAGTTACACTACTAAAAAAAAAAAATCTCTAAATTACCTACCAGTTATTTTCTGTGTCTAAATCCTCAGGGAGAAGAGGTGTCTTACAGTCCCTTCCCTTTTCATGAAAGTTCCAGTCTTGGAAATGTTTTTTTTTTCCTTGTCTGTCTCCATCTTTGTGAACTGTCCCTTCCTTTACATCATAGAAAAACAAGATGGATCACTAGAAAAATGTAGTCAACATAGCTTTTTTTTTCCCCAGTGAAACTCACTGAAGAATGGGAGAAAGCACTTTGCAAAGTAAGCTTAAGTGAACATATATCGAGAAACACAGACAGAGATTTCTTTTACTTTTTATTTTCTTTCATTTTTCATGCTTTCCTTTTTCAGTATTGAGGCTAACACCTAGGGCCTAATTCACGATCCACATGTGGTAAATCACTGAACTGTATTTCCAGTGCTGCTTTTGCTTTTGCTTTTGACACAGGACTTCACTGCATTGGCCCGGGTAGACCTTTAATTCATAATTTTTCTGCCTTAGACACAGAGTAGCTGATTACAGGCTTCTAGTACCCAGACTCAGCATCATGCCATCTTAGATAGTTTTAGGAGGTTATAGCATCCTAGGTTTATAGACTCAAACTGTCAGAGGACATGCTTGAGTTTAGTGAAGATTTTCATGTTATAAGCATTTATGTAGTCATTAATTACTAAAACTTTTCAAGCAATACTGAGGAGCCATAACTCTGTCTTTAATGAGCTGTCAATCAAGTTGGACATTGAAAGTTCAAATGGCAAGTCTGTCTTTTGCATGACATAATCAGTAAAAATAGCACAGATAAGCAATGAATGTTAAAAGGATCATGGAATGTTTAAAAAGCAGTGAGAGAATAGGCATCATCACTAAGATGTCTAGATTTTTCAAACTGTCTCTCTCTCTGTCTCTCTATCACACACACATACACAAACACACAAACTAAAAATACATAAATATTTTTTAAAAGAAGATGCATACAAGCAGAGCGAGCAATAGGTTGTCTTTTAGAAAGGAATAGTAGAGATGAAGCTTCATGATACAAGAATGAGGAGTCAAGGGCTTCAGATATATTTCAGAATAAGTAGCCATCCAAGCCTTGATGGTTGAGAATCAATCCTTCTGTAAGTATTGTGATTTTCTAGGAGTTCAGACAGAGTTCCACTGAGTAGTTGTAGTGTTCCATGGAGTATCAGTAAAGTGAGTCTGTGGTCTTCAGACAATGACTTCATTCTCATGCCCAGTGCCTTAGAAGGAGAATGTGCACAGCCATGCTTAGTTATCTATTGGTGAAATTATTAAGGCCACTCCACATAGTTAAAAGGGAGGTTTATTTTGTGGGGTAATGTAGCTAGAGTTTTCCTGCCTGGCCCACAGTCAGGGCAAATCTCTCTCACCTGCCAGTCCCACAGCCTCAGACCCGACCAAGTAAACACAGAGACTTATATTGGTTACAAACTGTATGGCCATGGCAGGCTTCTTGTTAACTGTTCTTACAGCTTAAATTAATCCATTTCTATTAATCTATGCCTTGCCACATGGCTCGTGGCTTACTGGCATCTTCACATGTTGTTTGTCATGGTGGTGGCTGGCAGTGTCTCTCTGACTCAGCCTTCCACTTCCCAGCTTTATTCTCCTCCTTGTCCTGCCTACACTTCCTGCCTAGCCAATGGCCAATCAGTGTTTTATTTATTGACTAATTAGCAACACATTTGCCATACAGAACATCCCACAGCAGTATCACTTTCCCAGTGCTCTATTAATAGGATTTAGTGGTCCAGAGCCTTACAGATTCAAGTTGGAAGATTTCATCTTTGATAAACCCAAAGTCAAATCTCTGTGGCCAACTTTAATTGATAACCTCAGATTTGAGTAAACATTACCGATCCACCAAGAAACTTCTATTTCGTAAGAGAGGAATGAGAATAAGACCATTCTATGTTATCAGATAAAATGTTTAAAAATGCATGTAGGGTTTGGGAAGGCAGTTTGATACTATGTCCTTTTAGCAAAATTATAGAATTACGTTCTCCACTAAAGCCTACAACCAACCCAGTCACTGAAGTGGTGACTCAGAGAGCCTAATTAGCTACAAAAATGGTAAGGAATTCTGTAGTCTCAGATATAGATTCATGCTGACATTCCCAATACTATACCTAATCCATGTTCTATTGTGTACAAGCCATTGTTTCCATTTGTCAAATGAGTAACCCAGACTCATTTCCCAGAAGACAGCCATTTCTCAGAATAAAATGCTAAATGCAAAGGCCCAGGACTCAAACTGAAACACTGCTGAGTTTTAGAAATTGTAACTATTGCATACAGCCTTTCTTTGTAATAATTTCATTTGGGTCAAAGAGCATGGAACCTGTACATATCTTTTTATCATTTTTATGCTTATGACTCTGTGCTAATGGAAAACATAAATTCCTTGTAATTTACATCAGGTTTTAAACCCGTGGCAGTGTTCCTATAGTGCTGGTTTGCTCAGTTTCTCTTAAACTGATGGCACTCTAATTAAAGTTCATTCGGTAAAATGACACCCAGTATAGCATAAAGCAGCAAGAGCATTTACCTCCCTTCCAGATTACCAGATATTTCTTGTGTGTCTTATATAAAGTGTGGAAACAATAAGAAACCATCTTTCCCATCATTCTTACTCTGTATTCACACACAGTGCTTTCCCAGCAAATTTTCAGGCGTCACAGCAAGGGCTTTCATGGAATGTGTTTTTGTTTAGACATCATTGCTAATTAATCTAGGTGTTCAAATTACTTAATCGTATTATAGAAGAGGTTAGATTTATCCAAGTATGTCATACTTACTGTCAAATGAGAAAGTAGTTTTCAAATTTAAGGAAAATACAAGGGTTTGAAGAAAAAGTGATGTCATATTGGACCCTTTTGGGATCTCAGTAAGTTCTTGGCCACTTGAATACATATTACAATAATATTGTTCTCCAGTTTTCCCACTCCAGGTCACCTCTTCCACTGAAATTGAATATTAGAATCTAGAACATAATAAATATTCTTCAGTTGATTCTACATATTTTCATTTAATTTATATAGTATCAGGACAGCCAATGTACAGTTCCAATCAATTCTTAGGTAATGCTGATTTTCTTGGTTTTGGGATAAAACTTTAAGAGCTAAATTTTTCTTCTGCTATGGCTAGGCATGCATTCCATTAAACAGCGAAATTAGAATCACATGAAAGCTTATTGGAAATTCATAATTTGGTTTCAGATCCAAGAACTAATGAATCATAATTTTCATTTTATCAGAATCTCCAAGGGATTGATATGTATAGGAAAGTATGTTCATAACTCAATCCAAAGCCCTGTCATCTGTTATTTGAACTAACTAGTTTTCTGGATTCCAACCAAACCAGCTTTCCACAGTATTTTCTGCCACACATCTTCAACAGTGATGGTGATAGTAGACTAGCCTGACAAAAATGGGTCGTTTTCTTCCCAGGTTAATGTGTAAATCCCGCTCTTTGGTAAAGTCTTCCTCTGCTGCACAGTCCCCAACCTCTAGGCACTAGTGTCCTATGAGGCTAGCTTTCCATACATGGGTACCCTACCTCATAAGCTCTCCCCTTGGCAGAAAAAATCCCTTTGCCATTCCTTGACCTTTATGCCACCTAACTCTACTTATGAAAAGCAGTTATGCAATGCTTTAATTAAGACAATGTAAAAGATAGAGAAAATAATCGTCAGTGATATCAGAGCTGGCTTTGCAATCTGGGCTCTGTTCTTTCCCAGGTTTGTATCCTTGGAAGTTGATTGACATGCTTTGCCCTCTTGCTTCACAAGTCTGTACTGTTGGGTTAATGACTAGACTGTTTTCACCTGGGCAGTACATACAGCATTGCTCCTGAGTAAGACACTCTTTAGTAGTGACTGAATAAGTGTTAGGGAGTCTGGCCAGTTTGAGGAGCACTAAGGTGCACAATAAGTGTCTAAGCATCAAAGTATGAACCCAAACTGAGTGCATTAAAAATAATATGCAGGATTTACAAAGAATTTGATGAGCTGTCCTTTTTAACTGCTGGTTAGAGTGATGAGCTCAAAGCATCCTCACTGAAAGTCTCCACTGACCCAATTCCTTTGTACTTAATATGAGAGGAAAAAATAAGCGAGTTAAAGAAAAGTCATTTTTTTTTAGAACAGGAAAAAAAAAAAAAAAAGAAAGACTGTCCCTTCAATTATTTTTTGAAAGATCTGCAGAGCACTTAAAATATTTTATATATCATACTTAAATATTTCAGCTATGTTGGAAAGGTTCATAAGTCAGTGCAGAGAGTTCTGCAATTAAAATATGCAACTGAAGGGAAAGGCTATCCTTTTTCACCTATTGAAATTTAAAGTTACTTAATTTTTGATTATACTGTATAATGTTACCTTGGACTCCCACAAAGACCTGCCCTACTTTAGAAATACTGTATTGTACTAAAAGTCTTTTATTCCTAGCTCCCAAATTTTAAATAATACATAAGGATTGCCTGAAATGGTAAAATAAAAAATGAATCATCTCTTTTTAATAGTCCACATGAATAATTATTGGATCAATAGTTCACAGTACACAACCTGCAATTAAATGTGTTCAATAATTCAGTAAAATAGCCCTCTCTTATATTTTAAAGCCATTAAATTGAAATTTAATGGCCCTATGTCTAATCCAATCTCAATTTGCAATTGTGAATAATATACCTATACTTCCGAACCTCCACAACTTCAATATTTTTTATCTTAAAGTGTTTTACTTGTTTGACAAAACAACATTTAACCCTTTGTGGCATTTTTATTCTGTTAACTAAATTTTATTCCTATTCACAGCAAAATGTTTTAGCTCAAGTATATCTGTTTAGGGTTTAAAGTTAGAGATATTTCTTAGAAGGAAGTTCAATGTAGCCAAGACCTAAGATAAGACAGTAAAGCAAATGTTTTCAAAGTTAGTTGACAACTAGCTCCTGTTAATACATATCTATCCCTTGTCAAAGTTTGGAGTGGATAGATAAGATGAACATTCTGTATCCTTTCTTTGATGACCTAAACAGGAAAGTTGTGTTCAAAACTACATTTTCAAGGAACAGATACCAGAGATATAGTAGTAGCTTTACACTGGAGTTTCAGCATGTGTCTCACAGAGAATTTCAACCTGCCTAACCTGTTGAATCAGTAATGACATTTTCCCCCAGGCTTCTGAATTTGGACAGTCACTTTTTTATGGCATTAAACTTTCAATACTGGATCACAAGGACATCAGACTCTGAATGCTTCCTACTCAAACCACAATTTGAATCTATCGCTTTGGAAAGTACTAATAATCCATTAAGATTTGACTTATTATTTGACAGGGCGGAAAGGCTGCCCCGTTGCTTAAGTCAAAAAGCTAGCTCTAGTCTTGAAGAATGTCTTCTTGTGCTTGTTAGGTTTTGAAAACTTGACATAAGTTAGTCACCTGGGAAGACAGAACCTCATTTGAGGCACTTCCTCCACCAGATCAGCCTGTGGCATGTCTATGAGTTTGCTTGGTTTATGACTGATGTGGGAGCACTCTGCCCACTCTGGTAGGTCCACTGCTCGTCAGGTGACCCTGGGTTGCATATGAAGAAAAGATAGACAACAATAGGGGTCAGGCCAGTAAGCAGTGTTCCCCAATGGTCTCTGTTTCAGTTACTGCCTTCAGGTGTCTACCTTGAGTTACTGCCCTAAGATTCCTCAGTGATGGAGTGTGATCTGAGAGTTGGAAAATGAAATAAACTCTGTCCTCCCCAAGTTATTTTATCTCATGATGTTTATCTCAGCAACAGCACTCTAACTAGGACAACCAATCATACTCAGACTGAATTTCCAGCCTTATCTCATCTCATTTGTTTTTATGTCAAGTAGAATATTAAAATTACCAGATTTTCAGATCTCTGTTCTGTATTAGAATATTAGTATATGAGGGTAATATGAATGTATAATGAAGTTATGATAGTCACTTTGCAAGTATTACAACTCCCAGTGCATATTGGTTATTACCACTGAAGCTCTTGACAAGCAGATGTGGGCTCTGTCCACAGATGTGGGGTACCTAGCCATATTTCATAATGACACTCTTCTGAAAGCCTTTGAGATCTAAACCTCTTGCCATTCTTCACATGTAACTTCATGAACCAAGCTCAGAACTCCTCATGCCCTATCCTGTTTCCTCTTTTTTATACACCAACAACCATGTTTGCCTTGATGGTCCATCATGATCACAATCATTATGCATTTATTATCTGCACTTAATCTTTGTGACTCCCTAGATTGGCCTGTGTTTTCAGCATGGCCTCTTTGTTCAGGCCTCTCTACCAATACCTCTCCCTCAGAGAAATATGATATTCTGTGTGAAGGAACACCATGACAAGTTTTTGATTTTTGTGTACTTGTTCTCATACACACCTCACCAAACTTAGAACTGATTACTAACTGGCATTTCTAAGTTTGAATTCAGAATGAAAGTTGGTCTAAGGTTCAACCAGATAAGCAAACAGTGTAGGTATGTTATGATTAAAATTTGAAATAAAGGAAATGTTTGCATAAAATTCCTTTGGAAAGTCTGGAAGGACAAAAATCCAGAACTTTTTTGTTCTTTCGTGATCCTCTGCAATTTCTGTGGGGTGATGGCTGTATATGAAACATAATGATATCTATCCTAACCTTTCCCTTGCTGTTATTGTCTGCATATGCAATATGCCAAATACAACTAGCGTATGTGCTCATACATGAAAACATTTTCTTGAATGAGTGAGCAAATGAGTGAGTGAGTTAATGACAAACATGACACTTCAGTCATTATCTTTGCCTCAACTTTTGGTTAGTTATGTTAAGAATTTGGGATCTAGGAACACCTCACTCTATTTGAGAGAGAAGCAGTGATCCTGTCTCCACACTGCAGCCCCTCCAGAGTCTTAGGTCTTCACACATTTCTCTGAGGGTTAGAAAAAGCCATGGAAATGTTAGCAAGGTACTGGTAGTAGATTGTGATTTAAAAAAAACAACAACAAACTTTGCTTGTAGTCTGGTTTATATTTCTTATGAGAAATAACTCAAAAATGCATTTATTTCCCTGAGTTGTCTTTCTGTTTTCTGGAAATAGAGACCACAAATTGCTGTGGGATGGTCTGTATGTCAAGTGTGTTGCTGATTGGTCAGTAAATAAATCACTGATTGGCCATTGGCTAGGCAGGAAGTATAGGCTGGACAAGGAGAAGAATTCTGGGAAGTGGAAGGCTGAGAGAGAGACACTGCCAGCCGCCACCATGACAAGCCTCATGTGAAGATGCCGGTAAGCCACGAGCCATGTGGCAAGGTATAGATTTATGGAAATGGATTAGTTTAAGCTGTAAGAACAGTTAGCAAGAAACCTGCCACGGCCATACAGTTTGTAAGCAATATAAGTCTCTGTGTTTACTTGGTTGGGTCTGAATGGCTGTGGGACTGGCAGGTGAGAGAGATTTGCCCTGACCATGGGCCAGGCAGGAAAACTCTAGCTACAAATGGCACCCAACATGTTGGCAAGAGTTTCCACCTAAAACCTGAGTAAAAAGATTCTAAAGCGGAGCTAAAAACAGCTCCTAGTTGTCTCTTTCAAGCTAGCGGCAGCCTGCGTGTTTGAGGTACTATGGCAGGTTCCTGGCATGCATGCTCGACCTGCAGTATGACGGGAATGAGGCCTCTGCAAGTGGCACATTAAGCTGTGTGGTGGATTTAGCCTTTGCTAGTACAAAACAAAACAAAAAACAAAACAAAAAAAAGAGGTTTCTGGGCTACACGTTGCTTTGATAGAAGCATAGACCCACTATTTCTGAGAGTTGATGGCTTCCAGAGCTGGCGGAAAACGTACTACCACCATGTTGGGAAGCTGAAGTGGGCGGAACCAGCAGCCACAGCGCCAGCGCCGTTTCAGGCTTAGAAGGCTGCAGTTTAAAGCAATAGGCTCAAGCTAATATAAAAAAATAAGCCACGTAAAGATGGCTACCACACAGAGAATCTGGATTATGTTCTCTTTGATATTCATAACTGAAGAAAAACATTTGATTACAAAAGCTGTTGAGTTATGCCAAAATGTATATTTTAAAGGTACCTTGACTTCAAAATTTGCATGGAAAGATATGTTGCTTTGGAAAGGAGGCTCTGCTTTTGTTTCCACAGAAAGCCAGAGGCTATGGATTTGTTCCAGATTAAGATACATCAGGTTTGACCAGCCAAGACCCCCTGAAAGGTCTCCGATGACACCATGGCCCAGATGATCCAACATCCAGAACCATTTCAAGGCAACTGGCTCAGACGATACACCTTCATGGACTATTGCATAATTCTAAAATTTTCTTTGTGTCCCCATAAGATACAGCGCCCCCCTCCAGCAGGAAGTAGTAAGAGAAACTACGCTCAAATTCCCAAATATACCAAGCTGACTTTGGAGATATGCAAAGGTTAAAACCTTCCTTTTTAAGAAAAGAAAAGGGGAAGTGCTGTGGGATGGTCTGTATGTCAAGTATGTTGCTGATTGGTCAGTAAATAAATCACTGATTGGCCATTGGCTAGGCAGGAAGTATAGGCTGGACAAGGAGAAGAATTCTGGGAAGTGGAAGGCTGAGAGAGAGACACTGCCAGCCGCCACCATGACAAGCCTCATGTGAAGATGCCGGTAAGCCACGAGCCATGTAGCAAGGTATAGATTTATGGAAATGGATTAGTTTAAGCTGTAAGAACAGTTAGTAAGAAGCCTGCCACGGCCATACAGTTTGTAAGCAATATAAGTCTCTGTGTTTACTTGGTTGGGTCTGAATGGCTGTGGGACTGGCAGGTGAGAGATTTGCCCTGACCATGGGCCAGGCAGGAAAACTCTAGCTACAACAAATGGTCCTTCATGCACAGCATTGTTTGAAGTGTTGGTTGAAATAGTACATTTTGCCTTTCACTCATTCTTTCATCCATTCATTCAAAATTTATCTAACACTCATTCCAGGATCAATAGGAAAGAGTGAATGTATGATTGATAAGTACATCATCCTTGAACTTGGAGCAGTCACTATTGCACAGGTTGATTCCATGAATGTGCATAGAGAGGCAGCCCCGTATTACCACAGAGACAGAATAGGAAGAGTATATTCAATCTTAATACACTGTGCAATATAGATGATAGAAGGGTTATTAAGGGAGTCAACCATGCTTTTCAGGTATGGAGAGATTTCATCACGGTTCCTAGTTTGTCAAGTGAAGAACGAGAAAGTAATACATACTCTTATAAAACATCACATTGGTAAAAGTTTTAGAAAAGAAGTAGCAAAGCTTTGTATTTTGCGTAAACAGAACATTCCTCAAAAGAATAGTGTATGTATTCTATGTTTGATAACGTATATCAGTATGGTAAGGGGTGTGTGTGAGGGGCAGGGACATTTTTGTACAAGATTAACTGTGTGTGTCCGTGCACAGCACAGTGAGTGGATTCTTCACTTTTGGCCTTCACTTCAATTCTTGCTCCACCACTTACTGGTGTGTGAACTAAGTCCATTAACTTGGTTTTACTATTAAGTTTTCTTTCACACTTCTGTGTTTTAAGGATAATATAGAACACATTATATAGAGTTGTGAAGGTTTCTATAAGTTTACACACATAAAGTACTTTTAACAGTGTCTCACTATTGACTATTGAACAAGTTATGCACACAATTAACACAGCAGTTTGTACAATCCTATCAGTGCTCTATTACTAGTATTGACAGAGTTTACTTGTCTGTGCAAATGATTCTGCTCAGTGGGAGGCATTAGAAATCATAAACATCAACAGTAACAGCTTGAGGCCAGACCATTCTCCATTACAATTCCTTGCTCAGTAACTTGACATTACCCAGGACAGACATTAATTCAAGCTTACTCCTGCCTAGTGCTGCCTGTGCCAGCTGTGCTTGTTGGCTTTCACATGTCCACATGGATGACTCAGTGCGAACCCCCACAATGAGCTTCATCTCTGTATTCTCCCATTTGACTATTTAATGAACCAGCTAAGTTATTTCTGCTCTACTTAGAACAGCTCAGTTCATATAACACTATATGGGACAGGAAGCAAGAAGGGCATACTTTTGCTCTTTCTCTTTATACAATGTGAATATGGTACCAGAGAGATAGAGAAGGAACATTGCCTTGGGTCACACAGTTCATCAGTGGAATGAGTGAGGGAGTGGGCTAAATCAGAGCACAACTCTGTTGAGTCCCAGAGCACTGAGAATCTATATTCTTTCCATGTGCATGAATTCTAAGGCTTGTAGTCCCAATAAACATACGAAACCTTGAAATTATATCAAGTTTACATAGATGTGGCTTCTAAGACATAGGCAGTAATATTCTGTTATAAGAAATTTAGTTGTTTTTTAGTTCGTTACTAGTTTCATATATAGTTTTCCTTCCTGGCCCACAGTCAGGACAAATCTCTCTCACCTGCCAGTCCCACAGCTGCTCAAACCTGACCAAGTAAACACAGAGACTTATATTGGTTACAAACTGTATGGCCGTGGCAGGCTTCTTGCTAACTGTTCTTATATCTTAAATTAATCCATTTCTATAAATCTATATCTTGCCAAGTAGCTCGTGGCTTACCAGCATCTTCACATGCTGTTTCTCATCATGGCGGCTGGCAGTGTCTCTCTGACTCAGCCTTCCACTTCCCAGCTTTATTCTCCTCCTTGTCCCACCTATCCTTCCTGCCTAGCCACTGGCCAATCAGTGATTTATTTACTGACCAATCAGCAACACACTTGACATACAGACCATTCCACAGCATACATACATCGTGAGTTTGGGGTATTTTTAACCCACTACTCCCCTTCTCAACCCTACTTTGAAACTCTTTTTCTTCCTTATAATGCCACTCCTACTTTTGATCTTTATTTTCTGATCCATAGGCCCTCAGTAAAGCATCCTCATATGCACGATGAAGTGATGACTAAATCAAACTTGTGCAACATGTTTGAGAACCAGAGTGACAGTGAGTTTTCAGGAGTTCTCAAGTGGAATGGCCACGCCATACCCAGTGTTTCCCAGACAGCACTTCTCTTCCAGCCTTTTTCTCTCATGTTGCTTCTGGTCTCTTCAGCAGTGCTGCCTGAGCCGTGGGCAGAGATGGGGTGTGTTTGTTTGGGGGTGATGATAAAGATGTCGTATTTGGGGCTAAGCATTCCACAATCATGTATTTCTATCACCGTGACCAGTTGTGGGCCTCTGTATTAACTGCTACCCATTGCAAAAACAGTTACTTCTCTGATGAAATGCTAATAGGAATACTAATTTGTGAATATAAAGATAAATAATTATAAGTCAGATTAAAAACATAGGTTTTAAAAGATCAGGGTTATCGTACAAATTGAGGGGACTTATTAATAATAACAAAGTAGAATCAGAAATTACAAAGCACGTTAGTGCTTACGGTTATTATAATAACATTCTTCTCACTAGTTTCTCTTTACAAATAGACAGGGAATGAGGATTGTGGTATACTCTGCTTCCATGTGGGCACCATTCCCATCCTTCTGCTCTAGGTCTCAGACAACTCCTCATATAAAACTTCTACTTCTGTCACTAGCTTGTAGATACATCTTCACCTTGTACCTCAGAACATCATGATTAGCTAGAACATATTGTAATCCTTAATAGAAGAGTATGGTCTGTGTCTTTGTGTATCTACACGCTGTGCTTTCATCCACTGAGAGCATTGTTGGAACATGTGTCTTATCAGCACTTAGCAGCATAGCATGGTACTACAGAGAAATGCTATGAATTCATGGGGGAATTCATAGAAATTCATAAGTACATGCAGAATGAATAGCAAAAAGTCACTATGATGATAACTGTTAGTCTTGTTTGACTTATATTCTGTTAGACTTATATTCTTAGTTTGCTTTCAGAAGACAGGAGGGCAGATAGACAACTGTGGATGTAATCTATAATTATAATGAGGTTTTACTAGTACACAGTAAGCACAGACTCCATCCTCTATATTGGAAATACAACACAGAATATATATTGTACAATCTTCCTAGGAAAGTTGATAAAGGAAATTTAGACAAAGGGTAGATTAAAGGATAGCACATATGGGTTGCAATGAATCCCAAAGCAGTTTTTCCTTCCATTTATCTAATGGTCTGAACATTTTTTTAAGATTTCCTTAGCCTTTTGAATTTCCTCTATTGAGAATATCAAGAGTTCTCTGTACCCCATTTTAAAAGTGGATTAATTGATTTTTTTAAATTTTTTTGTGTATATATCTAGTTTCTTGAGTTCTTGATATATTTGGATGTTAGTTCTCCATTGGATATGGAGTTGGTGAAATTCTTTTCCCACTTTGTAGGCTGCTGCATTGTCCAAATGATAGTGTCTTTTAGTTTCACGAGGTTCCATTCATTAATTGTTGATCTTTGTGCCTGTGCTATTGGTGTTCTGCTCAGAAAGTTGTCTCCTATGCCAATGTGTTCAGGACTATTCTGCACTTTCTTTTCTAATGAGTTCAGTGTATCTGGTTTAATATTGAGTTATTTGATCCACTTGGACTTGAGCTTTGTATAGAGTGATGAATATGGATCTATTTGCATTATTCTACATTTAGACATCCAGTTGTATCAGCACTAATTGTTGAATATGCTTTCTTTTTGCCATTGTATGTTTCTGGCTTCTTTATAAAAATAAGTTGTCCATATGTTTGTGAATATATATATACCTGGGTATTCAGTTTGATTCCATCAATTAACATTCCTTTTATGCCAATACTATGTGATTTTTTTTATTACTATAGCTCTGTAGTACAAGCTGAAATCAGGAATAGAGGGACATTGAGCAGTACTTTTGTTGTTCAGCATTGTTTTAAGTATTTTCGGTTTTTTGTTTTTCCATATGAGGTTGAAAATTGTCCTTTGAAAAATCTGTGAGGAATTGTGTCTGAATTTTGATGAGAATTGTCCTGAATCTGCAAGTTTCTTTTTGTAGGATGGCCATTTTTACTATGTTAATCTATGAACATGAAAGATATTTTTCATCTTCTGATATCTTCATCAATTTATTTCTTCAAAGACTTGAAGTTTTTCTCATTCAAGTCTCTCATTTGCTTGCTTATAGTTACTCCAATATACTTTGTATTATTTGAGGCTATTGTGAAAGGTATTGCTTTCCTGATTTCTTTCTCAGTCCATTTACCATTTGTGTGGACTACTGGTTTTATGAGTTAAGTGTGTATTCAAATACTTTGCTGAAAGTGTTTATCAGCTAGAGAAGTTCCCCAGTGGAATTTTTAGGGTCACTTATATAAAGTGTCATATAATTTGCAAACAACAACACTTTGAATTCTTCCTTTCCAGTTTGTATCCTGTTGATCTCCTTTAGTTCTTATTGCTGTAAGATTTAAAGTACTGTATTGAATAGGTGTGGAAATAGTGGACAACTTGTCTTGTTCCTAATTTTAGTGGATTGGCTTTTAGTTTCTCTCAATTTACATTGATGTTGGCTGTGGGTTTGCTGTAAACTGCCTTTATTATGTTTATGTATATCCCTATTGTCCTTAATCTATCCAGGAGTTTTATCATGAAGCAGTGTTAGATTTTGTCTAAGGCCTTCTCTGAATTTAAGAAGATGGTAATGAAGATTTTTGTCTTCTGTTTTCTTATATGATGAATTTCATTTATTGATTTTTGTATACTGAACCATTCTTGTATATCTGGAATGAAGCCTTCTTGATCACGGCAGATGATCTTTTTTTATATGTTCTTGGATTTGATTTACAAGTATAGTGTTGAGTATTTTTGCATTTATGTACATAAGGGAATCTGATCTGTAGTTTCCTTTTTTGTTGTCTCTTCCTGTGGTTTGAGTATCCAGGTAACTTTAGCTTCATAGAATGAAATGGGCAATGTTAATTCTTCTTTGTGAAGTAATTTGAGGAGTATTGACATTAACTCTTCTTTGAAAGTCTGGTAGAATTCTGCAGAATGATCTGGTCCTGGGTTTTTTTGTTTGTTTGTTTTTGTTGTTGTTGTTGTTTGTTTGTTTGGGTTGGGAGACTTTCAATGACTGCTATTTCATTAGTTTATATAGGTCCATTTAAATTGCTTATCTAATTTTGATTTAACTCTGGTATATTGTATCTCTCAAGAAAATGATCTATTTCTTCTAGACTTTCCAATTCGGTGTAGTTCAAGTTTTTAAAGAATGTCCTTATGATTCTCTGGATTTCTTTGCTGTCTGTTCTTATTTTCATTTCTGATTTTCCATTTTCCTTTCTGATTTTGTTAATTTTGAAATTCTCTATGCATCTTTTAGTTAATTTGGATAAGGGATTGCCAATCTTTCATTTACTCAAAGAACAAACTCTGTTTTATCAATTCTTTTTATTGTTTTTGTTTTATTTATTGATTTCAGCTCTTAATTTGATTATTTATTGCCATCTTTTATTCTTGTTGTTAGTTCTTTTTGTTCTAGAACTTCCAGGCATGCTGAGAAGTTGCTAGTATGAGATCTCTTCAGTTTTTTTTTATTTTGTTTTGAAGTTAGTGCTATGAACTTGCCTCTTAAAACTACCACTTTTATTATGTCCAGTAACAAAAAGTTGGATGCTTTGTATATTTATTTTCATTCAATTCTAGGAAATATTGAACTTCTTTCTCAATTTGTCTTCACAAATTTTGCATCCAATGGAGACTTGTTCAGTTTCCAAGAGTTTGTAAGCTTTCTGTTGTTTCTCTTCTTGTTATCTAGCTTTAATCCATGGTGAGCTGACAATTTCCAGGGAGTTATTTCTTTTTTTTTCTTTTCTTTTTAAAATGCATTTTACATGCCAACCACAGATCCCCCTCTCATCCCTCCTCCCATTGCTCATCCCCTACCTTCCTCTCCCCTCCTCCCCTCCTCCAAGAGAGTAAGTTCTTCCATGGGAGGGACAGCTAATCCTGCTACATTCAGTTGAGACAGGACCAAGTACCTTCCTGCTATATTAGGGGCGAGCAAGGTGTCCAACTATAGGTAATGGGATCCAGAAAGCCAGCTCATGCACCAGGGATAGATCCTGATCTCACTGCCAGAGGTCCCTCAAATAGTCCCAGCTATACAACTGTCTCCAGGGAGTTATTTCAATTTTCTTGTATTTGTTGAGACTTGCTTTGCATCCAAACATATGTTCAATTTTGGAGTAAATTCCATAAGATACAGAGAGAAAAATTGTATTTTTTTGTGTTTGGGTGAAATATTCTATAATTATGTGTTAGGTCCATTTGGTTTATGATGTCAGTGAGCTCCAGCATTTTTCTGTTTAATTTTTTCTTAATGACCTGTCTTTTGATGAGAGTGGAGGATTGAAGTATCCCACTATCAGTGTTTAAGGGTCAATATAAGATTTAACTGTAGTTGTATTTCTTTTAAGAACTTTGGTGCCCTTGTGTTTGGAGCACAGACATTAAGAATTGAAATGTAATCTTGGTGGGATTTTCCTTTGATAAGTATGTAGTCTCCTTCTCTGTCTCTCCTGATTAGTTTTGGTATGAAGTCTATAATGTTAGATAATAAAATGGCTATACCAGATTGCTTCTTAGATTCTTTTTCTTGGAATATCTTTAACACTTTACCCTGAGGTAATATTTATCCATGATGTGGAGGCATATTTCTTGCGTGTAGCAGAAGGAAAAATCCTGTTTTCACATCCTTTTGTCAGCCTTTGTCTTTTAATTGAGGAATTGCTACCACTGATGTTGAGAGATATCAATGACCAATGATTGTTGATTCCTGTCAGTTTTTGGTGGTGGTGGTGGGTGGGTGTGAATGTGTGTGCGCCTGTGCCTCTGTGTATGTGCTTCCCTGTTTTGACTTTGCTGGCCTGAGATCTGAGATTATTTATTCCCTCTGTTTTCGTGGTAGCAGTAACCTCTTTAGGTTGGAGTTTTCCTTGTAGCACCTTCTGTAGGGTTGGATTTTTAAGTACATATTGAATAAATTTGGTTTTATCTTAGAATGTCTTAATTTTCTATCTATAGTGAATGAAAGTTTTGTTATTTGGCTTCTTTTGTCTCCTAGAGTCTGCAGTACATCTGTCCCTGCATCTTCTTGCTGTTAGAGTCTCCATAGAGAATGATGGGTAATTCTAATAGGTCTGCCTTTATATGTTATTTGGTGTTTTTTCTTTGCAGATTTTAATATTCTTTCTTTGTTCTTTATGTTTAGCATTTAGATTATTGTGAACTGAGGTGACTTTATTCTCTGGTCCTATCTGGTTTTCTGTGTCTTTCTTTCTTTCTTTCTTTCTTTCTTTCTTTCTTTCTTTCTTTCTTTCTTTCTTTCTTTTTTAAAATACTGTTCATTTTATTTTGTTTGGTTTAAATATTATATGTTGAGAGACAAATTTTCAGTTATGCATTCCTAGTAGTAAAATGTACAGACAAATAGACTTTGGAAAAAAAATCTCGATCTTAACTAGGGTTTTCCTATCAAAAATAGCATAGAATAAAGCAAACTGGAAAAAGCTACATAAACTGAGAGTGATTGTAGGAAGCTATTATGGCTGCTCCGTGTAAACACATAGGAAAATACCCTGAGGTTTCAGGATGGAGAGGATAATGTCCCTAAATTCTGCCTTTCTGAGATGTTTGAATATCCCCACAGTGTCGTGCACCAAGCATCAGCTGGGACTCAGTTTATGCAGACATTGGTTAACTCTCATATCTTCTTCTGAGATTGTTTCTATGAAAAAAAAATCTGTGTGTTTCTTGTTCTTCGATAGACATCTCTTTCTGTAGTCTAGGAAAATGTCCTCTGATGAGTTTGTTGAAAATATTTTCTGAACTTTTGACCTGAGTTTCTTCTCCTTCCTCTATTCCTATCATTTTTAGATTTAATCTAATTGTCTTTTCATAGAGCCCCAGATTTCCTGAACATTTTCTTTCAAGAGTTTTTTAGTTTTAACAATTTTTTTGGTCTATGTATCCATTTTCTCTTTTTTTCTCTTCAATGCCTAAGACCCTCTCTTTTATTTCCTGTATTCTGTTTGTGAAGCTTGCTTCTGTAGTTCTCCTTTCAAATTCTTATATTTTTACTTTCTGAATTCCCTCAGGTTTTGTTTTTTTTTATTGATTCTGTTTCCAACTTCAGGTGTTGAACAGTTTGTTTGCGTTTTTTTGGATTTCTTTAAGGAATTTATTAATTTCCTCTTTAAGGATCTCTATTTTATTCATAAAAGCTATTTTGATGTCTTTTTTTTGTGTTTCAGGTATGTTAGAATATTTGCAGCCAGTTGTGCTTAGAGCTGCTGAGCTCTAGTGGTGACATATTGTCCTGGCTCTTATTGATTGTGTTTTTTCTCTGGTGTCTAGGTATCTGAGATTGGGAAGATAGTTCAAGGTGCTGATAATCTGATTTTGCCTTTGTTGAGTGGATGTTTTATTTTCTTGGTTTCTGTTTCATCTCCAGTTTTTAGGAGAATGTGGTGGCTATGTGTTGTCTTCCAGGAAATTTAGTATAGAACTGATACTGGGAATTCCATATAAAATGTGTTTCTGGGTATTGGGAGCTTACACTTAGGAATGGGGATAGGCTAGGGGCCTGAGGGGATCCACAGGAGGAAAAAAAGCAGAGAATTCCATCAGGATCGGCTTATTTCATCTCCTTAGAATGTTGGCAGAGAGCGAAATGAGGTCACACCATAAAATCTGTCATACAGTTGGGGATGAGCCTGGGGCATTGGATCTGGAGTAAAAGAGGAAGAGGTGAAGATTTGTAGTCAGCCTACCTGCTTCTGTGGCAAGGGTAGCCTGTGGGTTAGCAGACAGTGCCAGATGGAGTTGGGGGCAAGGATAAAGCAATGAGTTGGTGGAGGGAGGTGAGGAGAGGAAGATCTGTGTGATCCACAGGAGATGGGGACATGGGAGAAGGGAAGGCTGCTGCTGTAGAGGTTCCGTTGCAGAGCTGGACAAGAGACTAGGGGATTAGATCTGAAGGAATGGGGGCAGGAAGCAGGGTGAAGATCTACATTCAGCCTTCCTGCTTCCCCAGCAGGAGTGAGTGGCCTCTAGGTTAGGTATGGGGGTGGGCAGGAGGGACTCTGAGGGAGACCACAGGAGGTAGGAAGTCAATGTAATCCACCAGGATCTTCTTAGTCTTCAGAGAATGTGGGGAGAGAGTGAGGAGAGGCCACAGCATGTGCTCTGCTACAAAGGTGGGCATGAGATTTGGGACTGGACTTGGAGGTGTGGAGGGAGAAGTGAAGATCTTCAGTTAGCCTACCTGATTCCCAGGACTGCGGGTTCCACGTGTTTTACTAACTGTTGAGCTTTGAAGTTTGCTATAAACAGATTCTTTGTGGGACATGCTTTGCAAATATTTTTATTTGTCTTTTTTTTCTCCTGTTAGTGCGATAATTCATGAAGCAAAAATTCCAAATTTCTTTTAAGTAGATCTAAATTTATGTTCTTTTCCAAGTTGTGTATTCATACCCCAAATCATACATTTTTATATTTTAAGCTTTATTTTCAAATTTATAAGTAATTTTAGTTATTTTTTCATAAGATATACATGATTTATAGTTAGGCTTTTTGGTTTGGATTAATTTTTTACTGGAAAAACACCTTGTTTTTTTCAACATCATTAATGCATACTTTTAGCACTACCTATTAAAAAGGTACATTTTTTCATCATATCCCTCTTTGACTTTGAAAAATATTAGTTCTCTATGTTTGGAGTCTGTCTTGCACTATCTATTCTATTCTATGCATCATCATTTTCCTTTTAAAAGATTAGTTTATTAATACTTTGAGAATTTCTTATATTTTTGTCTTGATCATATTCATCCTGCTCTATCTCCTCTCAGATTCACCCCAGATTACATACTCTCTCAATTTTATGGTTCCCCCATTTTATTTTTTAAATGCACAAAGTCCAACTTGTGCTGCCCATATACTGTTTCATGTGTGTCCACCCACTAGAGCCTGATCCACTTACCCAGGGCTATACTCTTAAAGAAAACTGATTCTTCCTCTCCCAACAGCTATCAACTGCCAGGAGCTATTCAGCTAGAGGTGGAACTTGGTGCTAATTTCCCCTGTTCATGTTTGGATTTTGTATTCCTTGAGATAATAAAGTCTTATGAGTGTAGTCACAACTACTGTGATTTCGTATGTACAGCTTCCCTGTCCTGTCTGAAAATCATTGTTAGTGTTGGTGTATTCTCCCCTGCCTGTAGCTCTTGCAATATTTCTGTCCATTTTTCTGCAATGATCCCTACACCTTGGTGAAAGAGGTTGATATACACATGACACATAGGGCAGAGTATCCTAAAGGCTTTGAGCATACCTTTTTGTTTGTTCAGATTCAATCTGTTGGTTTTTTTTCATGTTTCATTTCATAATGTTTTCACTGTGTGATCATTTCTATGGGAAATTTGCATGTGAGTATGGAATTTTGGGTGGATAATTTTTGGTACTAAAATTTTTACATGATTTTTTTTCTACTCTTGTCTTTTACAACTTCAGAAAAGCAATTTGTGAAATTAAACTGCTGTTCCTCTGTAAGAAATATGTTCTATTTCTCTATGTGTTCCAAATTATTCTTTTCTAATTCTGCTGGGTTCTAGAGGCCAGGGCCACCAAAACTTCAAGAAAGTAAATTGACATTGTCTAAGCTTCTCAAGCTATGGCATTTTGTCATAGCAGTACCAGAAAAATAAACAGATTCAAGTATTTCTTCAACAAAAATTATTTTACCTCCGATTCCTGGCACTGTGAATGTCTATTTGTATGAAAGCAAGCTATTCACAGATGTGTAGTGAGAAAGCCTACTGGTGGTTACTGAATCTTTGCAAGAGAGAAATAAGAAGTATCCTAACTAACAGAGGGACAAAAGACAAGCAAAATCAAAGCCAGAGGTTTAGAGTTATGCTGCCATAGGCAACCATACCAGACACAGCTCAAAGCAGGATGGATGAAGGAAGCATTATTTTCTCAAGAATTTTTGGGAACTGTGGCTTTGCTTGATCCTTATTTCATTCTTCTCATCTGCACAAATAGAAGAGAGCAGATTTCTGTTGTTTCAATCCACCCCAGTTTGTAGTTATTAGGGCATGCCTAAGAAACTGTTTGAGCTTGTACAAGCATCTCTGCAAATATGAGTTTCAAGTTCTATTCTACTAGACTTAAAGAGCACACTGTTGCCATACACAGTACATCATCAAGCTTAGCTCCTATAATATGGGTCAAAGGAGAGATCCTTTAACTTTGGGTGGATAAGACAGAACTTCAAGGATGTGTGACATCCTTTCTGGTATTGACCATGTTTACATATCCATTGTTTCTTTTCTGTGTCATGTATAGTACTGAATATCATAATCAAAAGTTAAAAAGACATTTTTTTTCACATGGTTACCGCTCTGATTGTGAGAGTAGATTTCAAATCAACATTCTGATAAACACAGAGTTATCATTGATGAGAGCTATTAAGAAGTGAAGGCAGGCCACAAACAAACCATTTGCAGCAAAAGATTGTGGCTGATAAATTTGAACCTCAGCAGGTTTTTATTTTCAGTACAAAATTAGCTGTAGAGTAGAAGCAAGCTTTATCTAATAATCAAAATTGAGATTGCACTAAGGGAGTGCTGCAGGCACCAGTTAGGAACCACTTAGATTTTTTTATTTCATTTCAGACTAGAAAAATGCAAATCAAAGAGCCCACCCTTAAATATGTAGGCATTTCTAACTGGGAGCATTGGACCTGTGCCTGACTGAAGCTTAATGATATTTAAGTGGACAGTGCTTCAGGGTGAAAAATCTGATGTAAAGGATAGCAGAAACACATGCTATCAGAGCTCTAAGATGCCCTTGAGATATCCCCAGGATAGGACAACCCTGCTGTTTTCAGATCTGTCTTCCTCAGGGCTCGTAGAGCGATTTTTCTAAAGTAGCAATGTCAGTAGGTTTCACCGGTGATTAAAACTTCTGGCTGCTGTCCACCCACCTTCTCCGAGGCTCCGGCTACTTCCTTAACCTGGCACAGAAGGGTTCTTGTAAGATTCTTTTCCTGTCTGTGTCACTACTGCTCCCCATTCTTCATCCTACCTTCTCCAGAAAAGCTAAAGAAAGGTCTGTAATTATCCGCTCCTAAGTCTCCCGGCTCCTGGTCCCTACATTTTTGGTTCAGGCTCCATTCCTTGCCTCATTCTTTCCTGAATTTTATGTGTTGTCAACTCTCCTTCATGGCTCCCTGTGCTCCATCCAGAGTCACTGTGCAATCACTAGTTTTACAAGTATGAAGGATGTTTTTCCCACCCAGACTACAAGATCCTCATCAGGCACATCTGAATTGCTTACAATGTGCAAGGAGGGCAGTACTTAAGAGTCCAGAATGACTTACATTCAGCTAATATCCCTGGATAATTCATAAGACTCATGAGGTCAGGTTATCTTACATCGTCTATTTGGTATCCAACTTCCACATGACAAGGACCATGAAGCAAACCTATATCTGCCTGCAATGTGTTAATCTTAGTTTAAGGGGCAGTATTAGATTGGGGTCTCCCAGAGTCTGCAGAATGAGCCTGCTAAGGTTTGAACATGAACACTTTTGCTTACAAAGCACTGTGGCCGTAGCTTTTTCATCTTCTTGTACTCCATATTTTTATCTTTCATGTGTAAATTTGGATTAATATTAGTACATACCTGTCAGAGAGTTTTGCTGAGAGTTACACACACACACATAGATAGAATGGTCCACAAACATTTAGGTGTTTAGAGTAAATATTGTGACTCTGTTCATTGTTCATGGTATGATTAATCACTGACAATAACTTCTTAAGTGTCTCAGCCTTAAAAAAAAGTAAACATTAGAGCGAGGATAGACACCACAGCACAACTTTAAACAGGACACTTCATGTGAAGTAATGAGACTGACATGGATCAGGTTTTTTCAAATAGTTCTCTCCTCTGTCAGATGTACTCACCTGATATGACATTACAAGCAGCAAATACATTTTGTTTCACAGTCGCTTACCTAGAGCATAATTAGTGATCAATATGTGGAAGCATAGGATAGTTCTCTGGGTTGCTTTGGGCCAAGTCACTCCTTCGCATTTTTCTTACTCATAGCCATCAAGAGGGACCATGGCTATGCTAGGAAAGCTACATCCTCAACTAGAAAGGCACTGGCCAAAATAAACAGGACCTTATTCTTACACTCTCAGATGAAGCTAACATCTTCAGATGAAGCCTATGGTTGTTCTCTTCCTGAGAAGAAGACTGTCATTAAACTTTTGACCAGGGAGTCATATCCCTTAACATATATAGACAGCTTCCTTACATGGTCCCTCATTAGTGACACGGTGAGGCAACTTAGTCAACATTCAACTATTCGCAAGAAACTTTCTTGCACCTTGCTGGACCACCTTATGACCACCTTATGTCCTTTGACTCTGTCTTAGTAAATCTACTTTATATCATTTGTTACATGTGCATGAATTTTGTCTTAGTGCAATCAGATAATAGTGAATATGTTTTAAGTAGTGTTTAGAGTCAAACTTAGGCATAAAATATCCTTTGTTCATGACACCAATTTTTGATCCATATAGAAAAGACATGGGATGACAAACTTGTTATTTTCCAAATCATGTCCCTTAATCTTTTCTACACTTCTGTAAACTAGGCACTACATGAAACTGTAAATTTACTACACAAATGAGAAAACTGTACCTCAGGTATTAGAATCAGGTTCCAGAAGGTTAAAGATTATGGTAACAGTGAAATAGGAATAAAAATGTAGCTTCCCTGGACCCACAGGACAAATACCTCTTACCTATCAGCCTTCTCCAAATAAACTTATTCCTGGGCATTGCAAATCCTTGAATGAAGTTGAATGCTTGTGTTTAACAGTTGCTGACTCAATTATACAATTTCCATTCTTACACTTTTGGAGCGTAAGCATACATGTTCAAATTCAATGAAGAGTCAAGGCAGATCAGCCAAAAGGCATGAATATAACTCAAACTCTTTAAGAACAATAGTAAGTCTGAAACCATCACACTCAAACTTTGTGGTCCATCACAATCTCCTGATTGATATGTTGTTAACCAGACGTCTAGGTCTCTATTCCTTTGGGTCCTGCTCAGGATGCTCAAGGTGGACATAAATTAACTTTTATTTCTATCAATTTTTTTTGAGCATTACAGTGTGTCTTTTTATATATCTTTTGGGAAGGCCATTGATACACGTTAAGGAATCATTTGGGTGGGATTCAAAGCTCAGGTCATTTGATGACTGGACAGAGAAGGAAACATTTACCCTATCACAGTAGCTCTTTGTCTTTCACAGTTTGGATTGGATATCTGCTGTACTTACTATCCACTAACCATGGACACCTGAGACTTTCTCAAGGACAAAATGGGGGTATACAAAAGTGTTTTAGACTCTAAATGTATTCAGTCTGGTGAAATTGTTGCAATATGTATTTTTTCCCTGTTATAAAGTGATTTTATTAAATTGATTTAGACATACTGTAGGTCAAATAATATTTTCTGAAAATAACAATTATGGACTTTAAAGCTTGACATAAAATTAGTAGCTTCAAAAGTGTTAGTTGTATTCCCCAGCAACAGCATGATAAAATAATTCAACTATGTAGAAATATAGAACTCTAGGACTAGCTGGAAATTGGGAAATCATTTAGTCCAGTGTCCTCATTCTGTGAGAAAACTAGACCTTAAGATTAAGTGATTTGCCCAAGCTTACATACCTAGTAGTAATAAAGCTAGAAATCAAACCAATTCTTCCTAAAACTAAGATTCTATTGATGATATTTCAACTGGCTCTCTATCAACTCAAAGTCTAGGCTTTCCTTTAATGCTCCACGCTGTGGTGACATTGAATTAAGACACTACAGTAAATTGCTGTGGTGGCTGTGAGGCCTGGAAGGGGCTTTGTGAGCCAATAGCCCTCTCTAGAGAGGGGGGAAGGCAGTGACCAGTGGGCCAGAGGCTTGCCTGAAGGTGTCTGCACTAAAATGCATGGTAACAGATTCATGCCCAAACACAACCCACTGACTGTGTGCTCCTATCAAGCCTCCTCTACACACCAAGGCTTCAGTCTTACAACAGCCTCTTCCAGCCAAACACCTAAAAAGCAAAACAAAACAAAAAAACAAACCTGCAGAGAAAAACCAAGCAGTCTTGTATTTTTGACCATCTGGGAAGTTCTTTCTCCAGCCTTAAATGGCTGGCAGAAGCCACCAAGCCAGTCACCCACTTCAGACTTACAGATGTAAGTCATTAGTTTCCCCAAAGACTTCCTGAGCAAATGACTGCATGTGAGAGACCGAGAACGGGAATGAGAAGGAAACGGATATGGGAGCTTTGTGTCGGTGTCACCGGGGACTTTTGGTCTTCTCAACATCCCTCGAGTTCCTCTGAGAGTTTTAGCATCAGTCAGTAGAAACAAAACAAACACAACAGGCCCATAAATGCTAGGCTCTAAGCTCATGGGTCAGCGCCTCCCTCCCCACAAACTACCTCCAGCACCTGCATCTTGTCCCCAGGGCCAGCAGCACCTGTGCTGTGTACTTGCCCTGCTCCCTCACCTGGCCCCAGCACCTCAGCGCAGTTTCTGACCCTTGCTACCTGGCCCCCCACCCCCCTCTACATACCACCCTAGTTTATTCTCATAGCACTTAATCACTACTGCAAACTACATTATTTATGTGTTAACTTGTTATCCCGTTTCCTCCAGAGGTGAATTTCATGATCCAGTGGCATTCCCAGCACCCAGTACATGTCCGACACCCAGGAGGCGTTCAATAAATACTCAGTGAATGAATGAGGATGGGTCAGCAACATACACTCATGCCTAAAAAGAACTGTATGTGATCCATGATGACATCTACACATTATTGCCTGAGATGACAGATCCATCCTCAGTGACTCCCCAGTCAGCCCTCCCAAGGCCTCCCCAGCTGGTAGGGAACCCAGCCATTTATAAAAGGAGCCCAAGAGGGTCACTCTTGAAGCAGACAAGCTCAATTTGCTTGCTTCTTCCTCCCTGATATATACATTCAGCTACTTAAAAAAAATTTCAAGTTAAAGCATGTGACGCAGCCACTAGGAAAAAAGTCTAACTTAGAGACACAGTGATTAGCAGAGTCCACAAACTAAAGAAAAGTTCCAGAGCATGTACATCTGCCTATGAATCTTGAGGAGTTGAGGGTAATGTGATCAGGTAGAATGACATTCCAGAAAAAGACTTACCCAGAGGATTATTTACAAATTTGCCTCTGTCTTTAGCATAGTACCCAACAGTGGGAAAGAATATGCCTTTGTATGTCCCTTATTCCTCTCGTAAGCTCCAGCCTTTGAAAGTAGTGTATTCGCAGAATGGACTCCTGGCACTTGGAGGAGACAGTGCATAGAAAGAGCACGAGAGTGAGGGACAATGACACATTCTGATACACTTCCAGTGCAGTCAAGAAATGGTCCTTCAGTCTGTTCCTTGTAAACTCTCAGGAAGAACATAGGAAGTAAACATGGATATCCCTGAAGGTGGCCTTATGCATCCGTGTCAGCTTTTTTAATTCTGCACACTGAAGCTCTGACCATCATCATTGGAAACAAGTCATTATGGAATTCTTTAGATCTTGGTTTACATTTGTACTCTGTAAGTCACATAGTGTTGGGTACATTGAACAAAACATATCTACACAATTTGGATTGTGAGATTATCCATGCTGACGTGTCTGTTCTGTTTATATTTAAATTTAAAAGGAAGATTTTTTTTCTTCCTTTGCTTTTACTGTTTTGGAACTAATTTTCATAATACATTTATATTTTAATATTGATAAAAATACCCTCAATACTAATATTAATGACAGTATTAGTCAACATTAATATTTTGGGGCTTGAACATGTCTACAAGCTGAAAATGATTCATAAAAGGATATGCTCTTAATGATTAATTTTAATCTGTTGGTAAATTTATAGGCAAATTTTCTCACACAAAATTCTTAGGTCGCATTAATACTTCACAACCTCTCTTGTTGAATGCACTCGTTTTATTTTTTCTATTGGATAAAGAAGGGACTTTAATTTATAGCAAAAAGAAAGGCTTAGTTTTCAGGAGAGGCATAATTTTAGAAAGAAGAAGCACAGTGTACATAAAAAGCTATTTACCACATTAATCATTTTTATTAAGAATCTTCTTGTACTAAAATGAACAGCCTGTTATGTAAGAAAAGGCTAAATGTCTAAATCTTGCTTTAATGGTGATAAAACATATTATTCATACTAACAACACCGAGGTTATTTTTTATATGAATATAACGGTTTTGCTGATCTGCTTTCTGGATGTAATAATCCATATTTTCTACTCAGCAAGGCATCTTATTCATTTAAATTTATTGCATACATTTAGAAATATGGATCGCCAATGAATACAGCCTAAATTGCAGGTATAATATTGAAACATGAGCCTAAATTAGAAGGGAGGCTAAATGTAAAGGTGGCTGCACTAACTGCCCCTACCTGCTGTGGTTGGAGCAGCAGGCAGAGCCTAACTCAAGTTAGCAACTCCAAATGCGCTTCAGTTTCTCCTTTAAGTGAGTGTGACACAGTGACCCTGGAGGTTACTCTTGACCCTGGATTTCCTAGCCCTCTCATCTAAACATAGAATTATTATGTCCTTCAAACTCAACTATATTAGGTACTCCCTGTCTCTCTGTGGAGGTTAAATGCTTCAAGGACATAAATATTTGAACAACTTATTTTATTCATCCAATAAATTGCTTATTTCAACATTCACACTGTCTTCATTATCACTTGAAAAGTTTTCCGTGCCATGGAGGCTCTAGCTACCGTAGTGAAGAAAGCAGTATGTGTACAGTGACTGTGATACATCATGTAGAACCCAGTGGTTCAGACAAAGAAGGAACCCAGATTATCAGAGCATAGTATCCTAGATGCCAGTGAGCTAAGTATGTATAAGAAAAGTGAAGAAGGTAAATGCTTTCTCACCAATGAACAAATGGGCAAGCCTGTGGTAGTAAGTAAAAAACACTCTTTGTAAGATTGTGAAGAATGCTTCTGGGGTGTGTGTGTGTGTGTGTGTGTGTGTGTGTGTGTGTGTGTGTGTGTGTGTGTTGGAAAAATCCTATCATGGGGAGCAGATTTTTTTTAAAAATTTATTTTATAATTTAATTTAATTTTACATATCAGCCTTGGATTCCCCTGACCTCCCTCCTCTAGTCCCCTCCTTGCCCTCCCCCCAGCCCACCTTCCCATTCCCATCTCCTCCAGGGCAAGGACTCCCCTGGGGATTCAGTTCAGCCTGGTAGATTCAATCCAGGCAGGTCCAGTCCCCTCTTTCCTTCGCCCAGGCTGAGCATGAGAATAGGAAGAAGCAAAGTGCTAGAGAGGTCCACAGAAATCCACAAAGATACCTCCACAATAAACTACTGGCAATGGTGGAGAGAAAACCCGAACTGATCTACTCTGGTGATCAGATGACCAAACACCCTAACTGTCATGCTAGAACTCTCATCCAATGACTGATGGAAGCGGAAGCAGAGATCCATGACCACGCCCCAGGTGGAGCTCTGGGAATCCAATCCACGAGAAAAAGGAGGGATTGTATGAGCGAGAATTGTTGAGATCATGATTGGAAAAAGCACAGGGACAAATAGCCAAACTAGTGGAAACACGTGAACTATGAACCAATAGCTAAGGAGCCCCATCTTGATTAACTTGAACGGTTTGGGAGGCCCCCAGGCAATGGGACCGGGACCTGTCCTTAGTGCATGAGCTGGCTTTTTGGAACCTGGGGCCTATGAAGAATACTTCTTGGCTGTTCGAAAACATCTTGGGTATAAATCCTAAGAAACTGACCCAGGAGAACACTACAGTCAATGTCTTTGGACAAATAAGAATTAAATTCACTAAAGCAGAAAAGGAATCCATAGTTCATCAGGAATGGCAAAGCTCTGACAGCTGTATGAGATCTAAGAAGAAATAAAGCCAAACATAGGTTTTGGAAATCCATGTTAGATATGTTCAGTTTGTACAGCCCCCTATGGTGTATGTTTAAGGCCACTCTCATTTTAAAGGTTTAAATTGGAGTATAGGGAAGATCATTTTATTACCATTTCTTCAATGATGGTTTTAAATATTGCTGAAATGAACCATTTTGAAAAAAAAATAAAATCAACCATTTCTAAGCAGAAAATTGAGTTCCCTCTTAAAACTCTGTATTTACTCAACATTCTGCCTTTCAACAGGTTCAGCTCAAATATTTAAAGTCTTAAAAGGACAAGCAACTGCTGAGAGTATTGCACCTACTTAAATATATTTAAAAATTAAGGAGAAATAAGTATTTTCTCAGAAAACAGCAATGAGCACTTCTCTCCAGTAGACATGTCTTACAAGAAATGACAAAGGGAGCTCTTCAAGCTGCAATGAAGAAGACAGACAATGAGGGTAAGTTTACACTCAGTTTTGCTATACTGATACAGTATTATGATGGCTCATAATCCACCTTTAACTCTAAGCATGAAAGTTGAAATTTGAATGTGGTCTAAATAATTATATAATTATATAAAATTTTCTTTAATCTTTTATGAATGATTGCTCACCATCATAGTTAAAGGGTGTACATTGTGGCATGAGTAAAACAAAATGTAGGAAGAGAAAACTTCAAGTGCAAGGATTTTATATGTGAATGACATTATTCTCAAATAATTATGGACAGAACTACGTAGGTTTCAATGTGACCATAATGAAATAAAAGCACAACAGATAAGCTAATACATGGAAGTCAAACAGCAATCACAGTACACAAGTGAGAGCATTTCAGTCACACAAAGACAGAAAGTCATAATAGTTTATACACAACAAGCAAAATGCCAACACTGCATTGGTGCTTATCAATGATTTCTTTAAAATGAGATAGATTAAAGTTTCATAGAATGGCTCAAAGAGTATAAAACACAAAGCTATTTTGGTCTATGAGGTACATCCACATTGAAGGGTACATGTAGGTTAAAAGTAAAGGGAAGGAAAAAATGACCCATGTCACAGAGGATAAAAGAAAAAGTAGGAGTTACAGTCGGCCACGATAAGATAGTAATTATATAGTGACAGCATAGTCAACGTATCAAGAGGTTAAAAGAATTATTAATATACATGTATTTAATGTAGAAGGAATGAAAATATATAGCAATTATCACTGAAACATGCAGACAGATAACTCAGTAGCTAAAGTGTTTGTCTTGCAAGGATGAGAAACTGAATATAGCCCCAGAGCTCACATAAAAATGTTTGGCATGTAAGAATGTGCTCATAATTCCAACTGTAGAGAATAAAGACAGGTGTTTACCTAAAGCTTAGTGGCCAGCTGCCCTAACTTCTTTGGCAAGTTAAAAGACAATGAGAGACCTGGTCTTAAAGTGGTGCAAAGCATCCTGAGGAATGACACGAGAGTTTGACCTCTGGTTTTCACACACACATACACACACACACACACACACACACACACACACACACACACACCCCTTCACAACATATGCACCCACACAAGCAATTACACACATATATATTAATGACTGTAGGAGAATGGCAAAAGAATATAACTTAGAGAGAAAACCAGTCTTGAATTACACAACCGACTTTAACAGCCCAATTAAGCAAAGTCCAAGTGGAAATATATAGAACATTCTATTCAACAGTAGTGGAATGGACATTCGCAATTATATATAGAACATCTTCCAAGATAAAATATGTGTTAGAACACCAGACAAGCCTGCTGGCCATGTCCACTCTACTTCTTTCTATCTCTGCTATGGATTCTTCCTGAGTCACCTGGCTCTGCTCTCTCTCTCTCTCCTATAATGAAACCTCCACCAAAGCAAGCAAGCAAACAAACAAAAACAATCCCTCAAACAAACAAAATACGAAGTTAAGAAGATTTAAACTACATGAAAAAGAGTGAAAAGGTAGAAAATAATAGTTGAAAGCAAATTGGAAAATTAAGAATAAGTGGAAATTAGGTAATCAAAGATATTTAAATATTGAGACAAATCAAAATAGAATGTGATAAACAAAACCAATGAGATGCAATAATGGAACTCTAAAAGGAGAGCCAGGCTAGAGCTCAGTGGGACAGCTTCTATTTAGCATGAATTAGGCTCTGCGTTTAATTCTCAGTAACATACACAAGAAAGTTAATACCTATCATTCTACAAATTAAAAAGAACAGAGAAACTTGAGAGATGTGTCAGGAGTTCATCATGCACTCTGTTTTCTGCATCTATGTTGGGAGGCTCACAACCATTTGTAACTCCAGTTCTAGGGTATTTGACCTCCTCTTCTGTATATTTCTATACCTTCATACATGGGTATATGCACACCGCACACACAACCATAGACAGACAGACAAACAGACAGATACACACACTGAAAATAGAAAGCAAAGATAAATCTCAAATAAGTAAGTTTGTAGTAAATGTTACAGTCATCTAAATAAAGCATAAAAAAAAACCTCGGTCCAAAGTGATAAAAAATAAACAAAATTATAAATCCATAAGAGGATAAAAATTAAATAAAGAGTATAGTAGCAATCAAAGTAATAGTAAAATAGACCAATGGAACTAAAAGTTGATCAATTTTTGAATTGGTACAAGATTCCAAAAATTTGACTATATTAAAAGAAAAAAACGAAAATATTCAAATATTATAAAGTGTAAAACAAATTGCTAAATGGTCTTATTAATAGAAAATCTGGAGCCAGATGATATTGGGGTGAGAACTGAAAGATCAGAGAAACAGAACAAGCCACAGTCAACCTCACCTTACCAACTCCTCAGCCTCCAGAGTGAGACTTCCTGTTTACTAATGCCTTATATACCTTTCTGTGCCCTGCCATCTTATTTCCTTTCTAGTGCTGGGATTGAAGGCATGTGTACGTCCCTAATACTTGGTAGCAAAGACCTGAGATCTCAAGTGCTGGCATTAAGGGTGTGTGCCATCACACCTGGCTCTGTTTTTAGTCTGGCTTTAAACTCACAGAGATCCAGGTGGATCTCTGCCTCCCAAGTGATAGGATTAAGAGTGTATGTCACCACTGTCTTGCCTCTATGTTTAATCTAATGGCTGACTCTGTCCTCTGATTCCCAGATAAGTTTATTAGAGTACACAATACATTGGGGTACACAATATATCACCACGATAAGGATCAGAAGAAATGAAAACTCCTTCCACAGGAATGCAAATTATCATTAGAAATTACTGTTGAATGTTACCAACCATGCAATTGATCTACCTGAGGAAGAGAAGACTTTCCTGGAAATACACCACTAAGAAACACTGAATGAGAACACACACATGCACACACAATAATCAAAGACAATGCAATTTTAAAAGATTATTTTCAAAAGTCTAAACAAGTCATTAGTAACTCGTGCTGTTGTAGCATCACTGAAAAACCTCCCCACAAAAGAAGTTCATGAGTGAATTCTATCAAACTTTTGCGGAATGACCTCAATCCTATACAAAACATTCTATATTTTAATATATATGAATATTTTCAAACTCATTTCCCAAAGCCGGCATTATCTAGGTATGAGAATCATCTAGGATAAAACAAGAAATAAATTTCATGATAATGCCTCAAGGAATGCCCATATAAAAATCCTAATCAAGACACTATGCTGTTTTTCCATATGAAGTGGAGTATTATTCTTTCTAGGTCTGTGAAGAATTGTGTTGGAATTTTGATGGGGATTGCATTGAATCTGTAGATTGCTTTTGGTAGAATTGCCATTTTTTACTATGGCAATCCATGAGCATGGGAGATCTTTCCATTTTCTGATATCTTCAATTTCTTTCTTCAGGGACTTAAAGTTCTTGTCATACAGGTCCTTCACTTGCTTAGTTAGAGTTACCCCAAGGTATTTTATATCATTTGTGGCTTTTGTAAAGGGTGATGTATCACTGATTTCTTTCTCAGCCCATTAGTCATTTGTATATAGGAGGGCTTCTGATTTTTTTTTGAGTTAATCTTATATCCTGCTACATTGCTGAAGGTGTTTATAAGCTGTATGTGTTCCTTGGTTGAATTTTTGGGGTCACTTATGTATACTATCATGTCATCTGCAAATAGTGAAAGCTTGACTTCTTCCTTTCCAATTTGTATCCCCTTGATCTCCTTATGTTGTCTTATTGCTCTGGCCAGAACTTCAAGTATTTCACTGAATAAGTATGGGGAGAGTGGACAGCCTGTTCTTGTTCCTGATTTTAGTGGAATCACTTTTCGCCAAAAGAATCCTGTACAATAAAACAACCTCTAGAGGTATTACAGTCTCTGACTTCAAGCTCTACTATAGAGCTACAATAATAAAAACAGCTTGGTACTGGCATAAAAACCAACATGTGGACCAATGGAACCGAACTGAAGACCCTGACATTAATCCGCACACCTATGAACATACGATTTTCAACAAAGATGCCAAAACTATACAATGGAAAAAAGAAAGCATCTTCAGCAAATGATGCTGGCATAACTGGATGTCAACATATAGAAGGCTGCAAATAGATCCATATCTGTCACCGTGCACAAAACTTAAGTCAAAGTAGATCAAAGACCTCAACATAAATCCAGTTACTCTGAACCTGATAGAAGAGAAAGTAGGAAGTAGTCTTGAATGCATTGGCACTGGAGATCACTTCCTAAATATAACACCAGTAGTACAGACACTGAGAGAAACAATTAATAAATGTGACCTCTTGAAACTGAGAAGCTTTTGTAGAGCAAAGGACACAGTCAACAAGACAAAACGACAGCCTACAGAATGGGCAAAGATCTTCATCAACCCCACATCTGACAGAGGGCTGATATCCAGAACATATAAAGAATTCAAGAAATTAGACATCAAAATACCCAACAGTCAAATCAAAAAAAAATAGGCTATAGAGCTAAACAGAGAATTCTCAACAGAAGAAGTTCAAATGGCTGAAAGACATTTAAGGAATTGCTCAACATCCTTAGTTTTCAGGGAAATACAAATCAAAAATGACTCTGAGATACCATCTTACACCTATCAGAACAGCTAAGATTAAAAAACACTGAAGACAACTTATGTTGGAGAGGATGTGGAACAAGGGCTACACTCCTCCACTGTTGGTAGGAATGCGAACTTGTACATCCACTTTGGAAATCAGTATGGTGATTTCTTAGAAAATTGGGAGCCAATCTCCCTCAAGACCCAGCTATACCACTATTGGGCATATACCCAAGGAATTCTCAGTCATACCACAAGGACACATGCTCACTTATGTTCATAGCAGCATTATTTGTAATAGCCAGAACCTGGAAACAACCTAGATGCCCTTCTACTGAAGAATGGATAAATAAAATGTGGTACATATACACAATGGAGTACTACTCAGCAGAGAAAAACAATGACATGATGAGGTTTGCAGGCAAATGGATAGAACTAGAAAATATAATCCTGAGTGAGGTAACTCAGACTCAGAAAGACAAACATGGTATGTACTCACTCATAAGTGGACACTAGATGTAAAGTAAAGGATAACCAGACTGCAATTCACAACTCCAGGGAGGCTACCTAGTAAACAGGACCCTAAGAAAGACACAGGGATTGCCCAATGACAGAGAAATGGATGAAGTCTACATGAGCAAACTGGGGGTGGGGTGGGATAATGGAGGGCAAGGGTCAAGGGAAAGAGAGCTTAGGGGAACGGGATGTCCCATTTGGATCAGGAGCAGAGTGGGAGAATGGGGAGGGAGATATCGTGATAAATGAAGACCCCAGGAGAATAGGAAGAAACAGAGTGCTAGAGAGATCCCCAGAAATCCACAAAGATACCTCCGTTGCAGACTACTGGCAATGTTTGAGAGAGTGCCTAAGCTGACCTGCTCTAGTGATTGGATGACCAAACACCCTGGCTGTCATGATAGAACTCTCATCCAGTGTCTGGTGGAAGCAGATGCAGAGATCCAGGTGTAGCTCCCAGGAGTCCAATCGGTGAGAGAGAGGAGGGATTGTATGAGTGAGAGATATTAGGACCATAATTGGAAAAAGCACAGAGACAAATAGCCAAACTAGTGGAAACGCATGAACTGTGAACCAATGGCTGAGGAATCCCCATGGAACTGGACCAGGCCCTCTGGATAAGTGAGACAGTTGATTAGCTTGAGCTGTTTGGGGGGACCCCAGCCAGTGGAGCTGTCCTTGGTGCATGGGCTGACATTTTGGAGCCTGGGGCCTATGCTGGGACACTTTGTTCAGCCTTGGTGTAGGGAGGAGGGGCCTGGACCTGCCTCAGCTGAGTCTACCAGGCTGGACTGACTCTCCAAGGGAGACCTTGCCTTGGAGGAGGTGGGAATGGGGGGTGGATGGGGGGGAGGGCTGGAGGGTGGGAGGAGGGAGGACGGGGGAATCTGTGGCTGATATGTGAAATTAAGTTAATTGTAACACTGTCCTGAATGCAACACCAAATTTATGAGATTGCTCACCATTATCAAGTAAGATTTATTGCCATAATGAAACAATGATTCCACTTATGCAAATAAATTTGTGGTATATACATAATCAGAATTAGTGATTTAAGAAAAGGTTATTTCAGTGCATACATAAAAAGTAAAACTTTGGCATTTTTAAGATTTATTTTTATTTTATGTGCATGTGTGAGTGCTTGATGCACATATGTGAGCCACATGGTATGTGTATGCCTGGTGCCTATAGAGGTCAAAATAAATTGTCATATCCCCCGGAGCTTCAGTTATAGGTGGTGTGAGCCACTATGTGGGTGCTGGTTTCAGCTTCAAGAGCTGAACCATCTTTTCAGCCAGGAATTTTTTTTTTTACTTTGAAGGAGATTAAAATGAAAGCCATATTTTAAGTGTGAATTTGAACAGGACTAGCCAGTGGGGGAGATAGAATAGCAATTCTAAAAAATAATTCAAGTAAAATTACCATAAGATACACCAATTTTCCTACTTGGTGCTGAGAATGTGGTTCTGTGGCGGAGAGTTAGCACTGAGTTCACAAAGACCTACATCAGTATGCAGTACTGGAAGAAAATTGCTAGTGCATTATTGACTATATTGCCAAAGGAAATGAAATTGGTCCATTAAAGAATTCCTCCATTTCCAAACTAATTATAATATTATTTACAATAACTAAAACATAGACTCATCATAAATGCCATAGACAGAATAGATTCAGTGGTTGTGTTGTCCATGGAAGCCGTGGAATATCATTCAACATATCAAAAGCAGAAAATTTTATCATTTCTGACAACTCAAATGAGCACGAAGGATATTATTATAAAGAAACAGTGTAAGATATCACTTGCAAGTGAAATAAAATTGATATTGTCAATTTCATGGATACCTGAGAGTTATATGGGTAGCAACCAGGGCCTGAGAATTGGAGCTTATAGGGGCTTATGTCAAAAAATTCATAACTTCAGAGTAAACAGGTGCCAGCTCTAATATACTGCATGGCAAACTACAACTAATATGTCTGAAGAGAATACTTGGCTAAAAGACTTAATCTTTAATGCTGTTATTGTCAAAATTACATAATTAATTTGAAGTAATGAATATGTTCATTATCTGGATTATGATAATCATATCACAATACACAAGCATATCAGAATACCATGTTTTTATGATACATATATTAGTTGTACATATATATTAGTTACCTTTGTCATTACTGTGGAAAAAAAAACTTGATAAGAAGCCACAATGTCTGTTCTTTTTTGATAAATTAATTTTTATTCAAAAAATTTTTATGTTAAGTATTTTGATC
This sequence comes from Peromyscus eremicus, assembly GCF_949786415.1. Classification (NCBI taxonomy): domain Eukaryota; kingdom Metazoa; phylum Chordata; class Mammalia; order Rodentia; family Cricetidae; genus Peromyscus; species Peromyscus eremicus. Next base: position 34,868,926 of record NC_081426.1, read on the forward strand.
ACATTTTCTGTCCCCCAACTCCTTCCAGGTACTCCTCAGTGTCACACAAATTTCTATTTGTTCTGCAAAACACATCTGGCTATAAACAATGTCAATAATTCAGCTTATATATGAAGTACATATTGGGGTTTGTAGAGCAGATTTTCATAAATTATATGTGATATTGATTTTTCTGGGATATATTTATAGAAGAATAAGTACAAGAAGCCACAGAAGTTTGAATTAATCATATGAAAATAAATAAGGAGTTGTTGAACTGTATTCAGTTATATTGTGGTACTACAGTCACATAGCTATTCATCATCATTAAATTTACTCACCTAACATATTTAAGCATGAAGAAAACAGAACAGATACATTAGAGTGTGTGTATGTGTTTACGTCTGTCTGTCTCTGTGTGTGTGTGTTTGTCTGTTTGTTTGTCAGTCTGTGTGTGTTTGTGTGTGCACACATCTGTCTGTCTGTCTGTCTGTGTGCCAAAGGCAGGGGGACAAAAAGCAGGTTGCTTAATATTGAGGCTACCAAAGTGGCAAGCTTATGAACATGGAAGTTCACATGATGTCACTCCTGCTGAGAGTTACTTGTTAATTTGTTTTCTTTAGGGAAGTTACATTTGTAAACTACTTGAGGATTCAAACAAATGAAAATGAATATGAAAAAAATCAAACTAGCAAAGAAAGCAAAATGGTAGGAGGGCTATTATTCTATTTTATGGGTCTGGATATGAATGTCAGGTCCAGCTGTACTCCAATAACCAGTTGCCTTCTAGGATTCTCAGTAGCTTTAAAGGAATTATTTCCACATCAATATATGAAGGTAATCTTACATATGAAATATATGTTTAGTCAATACTGAAATCTAGGTGGACATACAGTATATGCCTCCAAATGTGTGGAGATTCATCTACTTACACAGGAAACGTTGAATAAAAGATGATGGCAATGTAGACTTTTGCTATTACCAATTAAAGGAAAATAACAAATAGTTTAAAAATACCCAGTAGTAGACAGTAACGTAAGTACAACACTGCATGATAAGCATCTATAAACTCACATCCAGTCTCTATAACAGCTCATCATGTATTTCATCAGAACCTGAGGTTCAGAGTACGTGTATGTTTCAAGCCTGTAGAACAGTAGGGAGTCATTTATTAAGTTAGTCATTGAGTGAGTGTACGTGTTAGTTTAAATAAGAATTTTTATGATTAAAGCTTTTTAACAAATGTGGTAAGGAAATATGATAGAGGTTAGTTTACATGGAAAAGTAATAAAGGTAGGATATATTATTGCTCCTGCCGCTGATAAAGCAAGGGCTACAGAGGGTAGAAAATAGGACCAAAGAAGTGTAATACAGCAAGGACTTATGGGTTTCTCTTGAGGAGCTATATAGATTGTGTTTTAGGTTAATTATTAAGGAAGACAATGAGTCCCAGGGGTAGCTCAAGTCCTTATTAATATTGGGGCATGTGTTCATGGGTTTTGGGTGTATCATAACTAAAACAAAGCTTTAAACATTTGACTTCATGTAACTAGAAAACAAAGAATTGGATGATTGGTTAAGATAATGGGCTCTAAAATATGGAAAGTGAAATTAGCAATCTTTTCTTCTGACAATTATAAAAACTACTGCCTATGTAAATGGTTATGGCTGAAAGTCTCCTGATCTATGGGAAGTCAAGATAAATGTTTAACTGCATGTATATTCTTGCGGATAACATGTTTTTTACCTGTAATACATAAAATGTTTAATCATTTAGGAGAAATGGGAAACATGTTTTTTACTTGTATTCATTGTAATCATTCAATTTAAAATAGAATATAACCAATTGTATTTTATAGATTGTTTGAAAGATTTTACTGGAGTATATAAGCTGTAAGGGAAAATAGAAAGAAGTGAGAAGGAAGATATCAGGAAGTGAGAAGGCATTCATCAGGAAAGAAGAAGAAGGGAAACATCAGGGTAGAAGAAAAAGAATAGAGTAAGGAACAGAATGAATAATAAAATGAAGAAAGATTTGGCCCTCAGGAAAATTTTCATCTGTCTGTTTGTCTGTCCAGTAGTTTGCCTACTCTGCATCTCCTCTTCAGTTCCTCTGACCTACTGAAGGCTTGCCATTCATCAGCACCCTAGGTGAGATCTTGACATGTTGGAGGTGTGTGTGTGTGTGTGTGTGTGTGTGTGTGTGTGTGTGTGTGTTTGCCTTTTGCAGCATCCCCAAAGAGTTAATTTTTTTTCTCTGCTCACTGGCCCAAGAGAATTAAGTTTTACTTCCTTAGACAGAAAAGTCAATTGTGTGATTAGGCTGCCGACTCTGTGACTCCCCTTCAATTCCTGAGCTGCTGAAGGCTGGTCTTTCCAGCAGCAAGATTCACTAGTGAATATATGAGATTAACATTTGTCTTTTCCTTTCCCTCATATAACTGAGATACAAAACAATTTCCTTACTTTTTTAAAGATCATCCACCTGACAACCACCAAATGAAACATCTGTATCAAAATGAAGCTTCAGATCCTCATCATTATAGGTCAGTTTACTGTTTATTTTTTCTTTTTTTTTTTTTTTTTTTGGTTTTTCGAGACAGGGTTTCTCTGTGTAGCTTTGCGCCTCTCCTGGAACTCACTTGGTAGCCCAGGCTGGCCTCGAACTCACAGAGATTCGCCTGGCTCTGCCTCCCGAGTGCTGGGATTAAAGGCGTGCGCCACCACCGCCCGGCTTACTGTTTATTTTTTATGGAGTCATAAAGATGGCATATAGCTATCTGAGAGATACCAAGAACCAAGAAAAACATTTTGACATGGAATGAGTAAGTGAGGTGGAAAATTGAGAGAATAGTATCATTTTTATACATGAGGTAGAATCCACATTTCTCATAGATTGTCTAAACAACATTCTCAGAACAAAGATAGAATGGTACTCCATGGGGTTTAGAGAAAAAGAAAGCATTCACCAATAGTCATCACAAGGACAAAAATAAAGTCTTGCAAAAAGTACCCAAGATTTCTAGAGAATCATGTATAGATGATTGATAATTTGCTATTAGTGCTATTTTTATACTCAAATGCAGCAAAAGACTGACACTCAGTTTGCCACATAGGTGTGTATGTGTGCATATAGTGTATGTGTGTGCTTGCTTTCATGTGTGTATGCAATTAGTGTATAACTGTGTTGGTGTGTGCACAGCATCAGAAAGAAGATGGAGTGTGTGTGATACATAACAATGTATGGTTTCAGTGGTTTGTATTATATCAGAATTGGTTTCCCTAAGCATCTGAAGTACTGTTTCACAAAAATCCAGAGATTTAAAACTTCCTGCTGAATTTACTTCTAAGCTTTAAAAGTTGTCTCCTCTGGTGATAAATATGCCCAAGACATCCTCAGATAACAGTTAGAATCTGCAGTGAGTTTTTCAGAGAAATCTCCAATAAAAACTCATGGAGGAGGAAACAACTCACAGGATTTACAATTGGCAGCCCACTGTTCTGTTGAGTCCATCACCCTAATTTGGCCCTGGGTTGATTTATATGGGATGAGGCTTTTTCATTACATGCTCTGGCACCTTAAACAAGTCTAAATTCATGGGTTGAAAAGTGTTACAAGAAATATTTTAAATAGAATCAATAGTACCCTCACCAAAAGGTGGTAGATGGTTTCTTAAAACAAGGTATTTTTACACATCTTGCAAGGCAGGTCAAAAGAATTTAAAACACACACACACACACACACACACACACACACACACACACACACACACGTACTCAAATGCCTTCAGCCTTAGAACGAAAATTAGTTCTGTAATTTGTAACAGTGTGAATGAATATACACAAAATGCCATGAAAAATGAGCCAGTTATAGGGACGATATTGTCATCTTACGTAAATATGGAGTCTAATAGGTTTAAAGGAGCAGAGAGTGGAATAGTGGTTCATCAACGAACACACCAAACTGTATGGAGAAAAACCTCAATAGTACACAAAGAGCTACAAGCAACTGAGAAAAGCTGGGAGTGGTCTTCTTTAGGAAAGAGTTCACCAATTCATTGTCCAGTGCCAAATTATCAACCCTAAAATTATGCATAAAAGTAACATCACATGGACTCAACAGGATATTTAAGAATATACATGTACATACAAATACATTAGTGTATGCAATCAAATTAAAGATCAAGACAATGGTTTTGAAAGAGAGCTGGAGATTTGTATGGCAGAGTTTGGAGGGAGGGAATGAAGGGAGAAATGATGTAATTAAAGTGCAGTCTCAAAAATAAATACAGAAAAAGGCCATGCATAATGGCTGTTCTTGGTTGTCAAGCTGAATATGTCTGGAATTAACTATAACTCAAATGGCTGGGCATACAAGTGAATGATTTTTCTCTTAATTAAATCATTTGAAGTAGGAAGACCCTCCTCTAATCTGTATTTTTGAAGTAGGAAGATACACCTATAATCTGGATATTTTGAGATGAGAAAAATTATCCTTAATCTGAGCCTCAGCTTCTGCTAGCAGCCTATGTAAAGGACAAAGAAGAAGGAAGCTTGCTCTCTCTTTGCCTGCTTGTTCTTTCTCTCTCACTAGTAAGTCCACTTCTTCACTGGTGTTGGAGCCTAATTCTTAGAGATTCCAGCATATACTGAAGACCACCTGAGACATAAAGCCTTGCAGATTGAAAAACTACTGGACTATTGGATCTTCTGTTGGTATAAAACCATTTTAGACTAGCTGAACCATAGCCTATAACCACTCTAATAAAACCCCCATATAGCATATATATAGAAACGTCAGAACTATTACTCTGTTTTTATTGTAAATAACAATCACTGTATATTTAAAATAGCATAAAACAATTTAAAAGCTTTAACTTATAAGAATGATGAATATGGCAGGGAATGGATTTTCTAATTAATTTACACATTATACAATGAGCACATACATGGAAACATTACATTGCATCATAAACATATGGTTGTCATTTTAAAACTAAATATATATCTTAAAACAGTGTCTTATATGCTTGGTTTCTTCTAGAAGCCACTTGCTATGTGTAAGCTGTTTTACAGTATGCCTGCATTTTAGACACTACCTATTTTTCTTCTCCTAACTGGAGGCTAACTTGTTCAACAGTGAGGTGGGGCAGGAAATCATTCTGAAAAGTGGGAGACAATGGGTTTGTTCGAGACTGTGGTACAATGATGAATGATCTGGCAAAGTCTACTCAGACACCACATCAACCAACTGTGGTATAAATGTCACAGACCATGTGTGTTAAAAAATGACATTGAGTCACTTTAGGGAATGTGTCATTTGTTGTTAGCCTTTCTCTAGCCATTATAGAAAAGGGTAATTAAGAATAAATGAAACCAGATAGCTTATTTAAAAAAATAAGAGTTAGTGTTATCACATAGTATATTATTTCTCCAACATGTAGAAACCTAATGGTGGAAGATTCAAACATTCAAAACAATTTTTATATTTGGCTAAGTCTGAAAATGAGATTATTTAACTCCCTTTTGGGCTTATTAAATTTTCAAGAAGGTTACAAATAGCAAAACTTTTGACTTCTTATAATCTAGTAACTCCCAAGTCTGTTTTACCATAAAATCAATTCCTAAGCTATTACTTACTAATATCTGGCAGTTATAATATGTCCCAAAGTATAATTTCAGAAGCATCACTCAGTTCAAGGCCATGGGACTTTTCTGGGAAGAGGTAGTATAACATCCATCTGATATCTCCTGAACTTGTACAGTAATTTTATATAAGTTTTAACCAATTAAAATAACTATGCTACAACGAGTTTTGTAAAATATAAATTGTTTTTTTAAGATTTATTTTATTTTTGTGTATGCATATGTGTCCATGTATGTGTGTGTGTGCGAGGTGTGCGCAGATCCCTGAACAAACCAAAATCAGGTATCAGATTCTCTGGAATTAGCATCACACTAGCTGGAAGCTTCCTTATACGGGTGCTGGGAATCAAAACCAGGTCCTTTGGAAGAGTAGCATTCCTCTGAAGGGCTGAGTCATGTCTTCAGCTCTTCAAATGCGTGTTGAATGAAGTTTGTTTATGGGGTGGAGTGATGACTCAGTCAGTAAAATGTTTGCTGATCAAGGATGAGGACTGAGTTCAGATTCTCCATCATGCATATTTCAAGTCAGCCGTGACAATGTTTGCCTGCCATCACCAAATTGGTGGGCTTCAGGTTCAGTGAGCTTGTCTTAATAAAATATCAGGAAATTGAGAAAAGCAACCTATGTCAACCTGTAGCGTTTACACAACTATACTCACATATGTGAGCATCCACATTTAAATTTACATACAACTATACAAACACATATAGAAACACAAGTCACCTATACATAAAATAATTTAGTTTTTGTGTTGTAAGTGTAAATGAGATTGCATTTAAGGCAAGCTGTTTTTAAAACATTTCTGCAAATTTAACAATTGTCTTATTAGTGAAAGAAGTGTGACACAAGTCTAAGACACTTTGCAAAATGGAAGTTGTTGTTGTCCTCTGGAGCAGAATTGAGGTGGGGCAGATGTTTAAAAGAATCCTAGTTAATGAACTTGAGGACCTATGACCCATGACAGCCATACAAATGATGACGTGGATTAACTTAGAATTGTTTTACCCTCAATGTGTGGTTTTCTAAGTGAATTCACATAGTTAAAAGTATTTTTAGCACATGCTGTCATTCTGGAGTGGTCATATTTCAAACACAGTCAACTTGATTTACACAGCACTGGCGGGTGTTTATCTAATGTGGGCAGAAGAGACACGTTGGGGAAATACTTGGAACAGGTTAAACTGTTCTTTGATTATAGTCTGAGATGCAATGAATGTAAGAAGTATAAGGCAACCATTGGAAGATTATGTTATGTTTAGATGCTAATGTTCCAGGAGTGCCAGCAGTAAATGTATGTGATTTCTCTTAAAGTATTCTAAGTATGTGAGCTTTGAAAAACAAGTGAAAGGTACTTGAGATAAATGAATTTTAAAAAAGCAGAAGGCATAGTTAAAGCATCATAGACACTTGTCACCATCAAGGGCATCTGTACTACTGTGTATTCCCCAAGTACTTAATCTATAACATCTTATCACTGCAGCATTAATTGTGTTACAAAAGGCTTTGTGGGGGAAGTCAATGCAATGATGTCTAATGATAATCTACTATACTCATAGATTGGTGCCTAGCCCAATTGTCCTCAGAGAGGATTCATCTAACGATTGATGAAAATAGATGCAGAAAACCACAGCCAAACACTAGGCAGAGCTTGGATAATCCTATGGAAGATGGGAAGGAAGGATTTTGGGATCCAGAGGGGTCAGGGACATCACAAAAAAACCCACAGAATCAACTAACTTGGGCTCATAGGGCCTTACAGAAACTGAACCAACAACAAGGAAACCTGCATGGGACTGACCTAGGTCCTCTGCATATATGGGACAGTTGTGTAGCTTGGTCTTGGACTCCTAACAGTGGAAGCAGGATCTGTCTCTGACTCTGTTGCCTGCTTTTGGGACCCATTCTTCCTACAGGATTGCCTCATCCAGCCTTGATAGAAGAGGAAGTGTCTAGCCTCCTAGCAACTCGATATACCATGGCTGGCTGATATCCATAGGAGGCCCAGACAAACAAATAAATAAAAAAGCATACGAAAGAGGACAAAGTAAACAAAGAGAAGACAAGGAAAGATTCATGGCCCACATTACTGTTGGAAAACCGGAATGCAATTGTGTCTTTTTAGGCTTCCTAGGCTCATTAAGTTAACATTTTTTTTAAAAAATTTTACTTAAATGAGTTAGAACTGAGTTTCTTTGTGTGGGTTATGAAGTATCCTGTCCAGTACAGGGTTCTAAGTGTATGGCTTTTCAATAAATTCTAAAATGTGGGGCAACTAACAAAAACCTAAAATACATTATTAGATTCTGTAATGAAGAACAAACCATGAGGGCAATGTGGGCATTCCACAGTGTGTAACAGCACACAGCTATCCCTTAACATCTTCTAACTTAATGCAAGAGTGAAAAAAAAAAAACAAAGAGAAATTTCAATCACGCAAGGTTCTTGGCTCTATATTGTAATACAAGCAACCATAGAAAGGAAATTGCTTTGTGCTTGAAAATTGAATATTTTAAAGAACATGCTCTAAAATATGAGAATTTTGTCTGGTCTTAGTAAGATGACCATAATTTAAATAGAGACTATGAGGTCGTATTTCTGACAAGGTTAAACAAATAAAAGTTTTCAGACTTGTCCCTGCAGAGAAGATGAGGGAAAACTCCAGTAGATGAGTACCAAGTAAATAAAGCCAGGCTGTTGTGTAGGTTGCATCAGAGCTTGTTCAAAGTAAACAGTATTTCCATATATTGTGAAAGAAATGAGAATATTAATTTAAAACTCGATCTGTATTCAAATGCATGGATTTAGACAATCATGGACAAAATAAGAATATAACTTGATGAAAGTATAGCCACTCTGTAGAAGTTGTACTGTGGCAATATCCTTTCCATACCCAGAGATTTCCTTCACATCAGATAGAGTGATTTTATTAACTCTGCCAGCTTCTGTCTGTCTCTCATCTGCTTCATAAAATAACTCATAAGATTGGTAGTTCAAGAAGAAAATACACACTTCTTGAAAGTGGACTATCTTCAGACAGAGGATTGGCAATATTTCTCACAAGAGCCATAGATGGTCTAACGAGCACTCCCCCCCCCACATATACATACAAACACACCAGGCTTGAAAAGCCCTCTTTTTGATTGCTGGTTGAAATTATGCAAGAGACTCCTAAAACATTATAGGCTATTGTTGTCGTCCTTGATTGACCCCAAAGGTGAAGAGTGAGAACCAATTGCTGAAGATACCATGTACCCCAGACACAGGGTACCCGCATTGGATCTGATTTAAAAGCCTCCTCTCTGAGGACTAGCTTTTAAGTACCAGAAGGTGCCATGCAAGCTTCAAAAACAGGGAAGCAAGTAATAGTCCTACCCAGCTAGGATGACTGTTAGCCACATCAAAGACCACCCTAAGGGTGCAATCAGTAGTGGTACTCAGAACTTGGCAGTAGCCAACAGCTCTGTAAGTAAACTTAAGACCTTCCCAACAAGAAGAAAACCATGTCTGGTTCTGGAAACCTACCTAACTACTCAATCCTGTTGAAGCCATGGATATTGGAAGAGAACCTGTCGGAAAACCCAAGAACCATCCATATACCAGAACCAGGTGCTTTGCCCCGCCTGCCTTCAGTAACTCAGAGCCAACAGCCAAGTCATCACCAGTCTCCAAATGCTACACTTTTCTACTTTTGCCAGGGATGGCATATTCTCTCAATACACATGCACTATACCCTTTATAAATCCTGTGCCATCTCAGTCTGTCTTTTCTCCATCTTTGCTCAGAGGCAGCCTTTTGTATATGCTCCCATCCTGCACCCCATAAAAAAAATCTCTTGCTTGAGGTGTGTTGCACAAAGTTACTTTTTTGGTGTAACAGCAGTCCTCCCTCTGATCCCTGCAAATAAAAACCCTAACAGAACCTACAACCACGCTTTTACTAAGCCAGAGTAATCCCTAACAACAATCTAAACCAGTGGATCATTTATCCACAGGTTGCCGCAGTCCTCACCCCACATCAAGAAAATTTCTCTTCGCAATAGATGAAGACCAAATCAAAACGCAGAGTTTTGAAGTGCCGTCCAAAGAGATTCATCTAAAAACACTCCCACGCCTAAGGCTCAGGGAACAGTGTAGAAGAAGGGGCAGAAAGATTGTAAGAGCCAGAGGAACAGAGTGTGCTGTGAGACTGTGTCTCCTAACAATTCAGAAAATACACCCATAAACTTTCACCAGCCTAACTGTTTAAATATGAGCTGAATAGGACAACAGCAACAGCTATGGAAGGAGATGAGGAAAGCCCAGGAAGCCTCATTGCTACACAAAGATCTACACACACTTAAGGAATGCTGAGTGCCAGAAATACTTTTCCTTGGGGAAGAGTGCACCGGTTGGTTATCCAGTAGAAAATGGTCAGTGGTGAAAATATACATACACGTAGCACTGTACAGATTGTGAGGGTTATATTTATGTAGTTAGGAATCCATAGAAATGAATGAAAACAGAGGCTTCGAATTTGAATGAGAGCAAGGAGAGGTATACTGGTATGGAGAGCGGAAAGGGAAGGGAGAGATTATATAATCATAATCTTAAAAATAAAAAGTATTTTACAAAGAAGACATGGAAGAAAGAAACTGGAAACTACACTTTTTGTCTGATTGCACTTGTTCTCTCATAGGTAAATCCTTTTATCCTGTTACTGAGGAATTCCTTCACTGATAGTAGAACAAGGTTCTTTGGGATTCCAACATAGAGAGTACTAGCAGAGCTTTAGCAAGCATGTAGGCCTACAGTGCCAGATTGTGAGTGCCAATGACATCCAGCCTTACAGACTTAACAGGTTCTTGGCCTCTCCTATATGAGACAGTCATTGCTGAACCAAGCTGATTGATATAGCTACCTATTGAGTGCTAAATCTTAGTCAATGGTCATCAGCTGATCTGAGGCTACTTTGAGCATGATATGTGATCTTTAGATGATCTTTCTCCAGAGAAAACGGTTGTTTCTTTGGAGATGGGTTATGACATGGACACACCAAAGTTGGAGGAACCTCAGTTGTCTTTATAGTTCACCCTTTTTGACATAGCAAATCTTGTCAATAAATAATAAGCAATTGTTCTCAATAAGATGGACATGGCTGAGATTGGATGGCAATCACAGTTCATGCTGCTGCAGCTTCTATTTGACCTATATTTTACTTGAGTCTGCAGTGGAGTCCTTAAGGGCAAACTCCAAGTATAGTAAGTTTGTAAGGGGTCATGTGGTCTAAGTTTGTTATACAGGAAAACCTTACTCCATTTAACATAGAAAAAGCAATGCCTCAACACAGGCATAAGATTTCAATTTCAAAACTTATTGTTTTCATCTTCAATATAGGCAGCAAGTGCTGAATGTATAAAAATATAACAATGAAGTTACAGCTTTGAATGTTCATGCCAGACCTAGTTAGACAGCAAATGATATTTTCATTAAAAGTGTTTCATCTAATTAAATTTGTATATTTTGTTATTATATAAAACAATGACTTAGACAAATTAGTAATTTGCTGTCAATAACCTTGTATTCAAAGTGGGGTGGGAGAGTGGGAGGAGGGATGGGAGTGAGAACTGTGGATAATATGTAAAATGAATAAAAAACGTAAAAAACATTGTATTCAAAAGAAAGGCTGAGATTTTAAAATGTTGCATATATGTGGTCCCTCTCTAACTCATCAATACCATGAGAGACATTTAACGGAGAGTCAAAAATGAGCCAGCACTAGAGTCTGTCTCAACTGAGTTCAGGGTTACTTATTTTTCTGTGGATATTAGCTAGTTATTGCATACTAACCGTACCCTTGTTCTATGATTTGATACTGTTTCAATGTGTATCCAAAGTCTCAGAGGCTAGCAGAGAGACTTCCAGCATGGTAGTATTTTGGGGAACACACATTAAGATGCAGATCTTGGTGGAAAATACTTCATGGATGTCATTGTCAGGCAGGGTTAATGGTAGTCTCACATAATAACTTAATTCATGAGAATGGGTGAATATACACTGTGACCGTCTTACATGCTTGATTCCTTGTGCTTGCCCTGAATATCTGTTTAGTTTGTCTAATAGGTGACATTTGTCAGGAGACCTTTTTAAGGATTACAGTGGTGTGCTGTTTATGCCTGCTACCACCAGAATCATGAGCAAAATAGATCAAACTATTTCTCATGTTTTCACTAAATGTATGAAGACACCCAGTAAGACAAGAGTAAAATACATCCCCACCATTAACTCTCCTTCACTCACATACCACAAAGTGTCTGTTTTGCTTTTGTTAATGCTATTAATGGGGGCTAGAGACAGAGTTTTATCTAAACAGTAGTTTGAGGAGTTAAGAATTGGCCTCTGAGTGCAGTGGATGTAGAGCTAATACTTGGGTCCCCATGGACAGCATTTCACTCACAGGGAATATTGAAATTGATGCTCTGACAGCACACAGTTACATTAACACCTCCACTGGGATGTCATTTCAGGAATCAAGAGCTTAGGCAGAATTTGCTAAAGGACAATGACTGACTCCTCTAGCCAAAACTGTAAAAGACCAAGAAAGAAAGAAATTTAACTCTTTTGAAAATTTTATCTCTTTATGTTTTATCACATGCTACTGTGATTTCTGACATTAATACCACCAGTCATTAACAATTTGGACTAAGTTCAATGAGAAACAATTTTTGCACTTAATTTCTCATTGGAGAATTTATAATTAGAGATAATTTGTATTCACATTAGATATTCTACATTATAGAGTTTTACTATCCAAATACTATTGTTTTGTGATAGAGTCTCTTGTTTCATCTTTATTTAGGGGAGGATTACAGATACTGTATATAAGGAAACATGACTAGATGTAGGTCAGGTTTGGAAATAGAATAAGGAATGACATTTTAATGATGTGTGTCCTTGAGATTTCTGCAGGTCCTGTCTGGCATGTTGGAGAAGGAGCGGACATCTCAAGGCAGGTGTGTAAACATGAGTGCTACTCTATATCAACAGCCAAGTGTTAAAAGCATGTGTTCACGAGCCCAGCCTTGCAAGTCTACCAAGTCTTCCACACCCATTCTACCTTTACTATTCTTTGTTCTATTGCTTAATTCTTCAAAGTATGGGGAAGAAGGCATAGTTCTCCTTTATCATGCAGCTCCAGACCCCAATGTACAAGTGACACCAAATTCATCAAAATGAGCAGAGAATACAGGGATCTATTATACTTTGTAACTGTGAATTGAATGTGAGCAATGACACTATCCTCACTTGGGTTTCTATTTCTGTGATGAAACAAACACCAACACACAAAAGCAAGTTAGGGAAGAAATGGTTTATTTGGCTTACACTTCCACATCGTAGTCCATCATTGCAGAAAATCAGGAAAGGCATTCAAACAGAGCAAGAACCTGAAGGCAGGAGCTGATGCAGGGTCCATGGAGGAGTACTGCTTAATGGCTTGCTCCTTGTGGCCTACTCAGCCTGTTTTTTTTTTTGTTTGTTTGCTTGTTTGTTTATTTGTTTGTTTTTAATAGAACTCAGGACAACCAGTCCAGGAATGGTGGCACTCAACCCACAATGGGCTGAGCCCTCCCACATCAATCTCTAATTAAGAAAATGTCCTACAGGCTTGGCTACAGCCGGAGCTGATGGAGGCATTTTCTTCAATGTGGTTTCCTCCCCTCAGATAGATTTAGCTTATGTCAAGTTGACCTTAAACTATATAGTGTAGATACTAAGGAATTGCAGGTTGTGTGATGGTAAGATATCTCAGCAGATAAAGCCTGCCTCCAAGCCTAATGACCTGAGTTCCAGTCTTGGAACTGACATGGTGGAAGGAAAGAATCAACCCCTGCAAGTTGTTGACTCTCTTCTATATGTGTTCTTGTACATACCTGTGCCCCCTCTCCACATAAATAAAATGTAATGTTTCTTTGTTTATTTTTAAAGTAGTAGAGCATTATGACTGAATAGTGATGGCTCAGTGGCTAAGGGTATTGGCTGCTCTTCCAGAGGACTAAGGTTTGATTCCCAGCATCTACATGGCAGATCACAAAACTGGTCTATGTCTAATCCTGAGGAGTTATATTGGATGCTCAGGCAGAAAACCTCCTCCATGCACAAATAAGAGACTCAAGGCGCAGACACTATGATACCTCTTTCTGCTAATTGGAATCATACCATGGATCGATAAAAGAAGAACCATATTTTTACGCAGCCTTGGTGCAAGGGAGAGGGGCTTGAACCTGCCTCAACTGAATGTACCAGGCTCTTCTGAGTCCCCATGGGAGACCTTGACTTGGAAGAGGTGGGAAAGGGGAGAGTGTTGAGGGGTAAGGTTGAGGGGTGGAAAGACAGAGGATGGGGTATCTGTGGTTGGTATATAAAATGAATAGAAAATTTCTTAATAGAAAATGATAAAATATATCAGAGTTGTTTTGATTTGCATTTCCCTGATAATTAGGGATGTTGAGCAATTCCTTAAATGTCTTTCAGCCATTTGAGTTTCCTCTGTTGAGAATTCTCTGTTTAGTTCTATAGCCCATTTCTTAATTGGACTGTTGGGCATTTTGATGTCTAATTTCTTGAGTTCCTTATATATTCTAGATATCAGTCCTCTGTCAAATGTGGGGTTAGTGAAGACCTTTTCCCATTCTGGAGGCTGTCACTTTGCCTTGTTGACTGTATCCTTTGCTCTACAAACACTTCTCAGTTTCAAGAGGTCCCATTGATTGATTGTTTCTCTCAGTGTCTGTGCTACTGGTGTTATATTTAGGAAGTGATCTACTATGCCAATGCATTCAAGACTACTTCCTACTTTCTCTTCTAGCAGGTTCAGAGTAGCTGGATTTATATTGAGATCCTTGATCCACTTGGACTTAAGTTTTGTGCACGGTGATAGATATGGATCTATTTGCAGCCTTCTACATGTTGATATCCAGTTATGCCAGCACCATTTGTTGAAGATGCTTTCTTTTTTCCATTGTACACTTTTGGCTTCTTTGTCAAAAATTATATGTTCATAGGTGTGCGGATTAATGTCAGGGTCTTCAATTTGATTCCATTGGTCCATATATCGGAGATACCACCTTACGCCTGTCAGAATGGCTAAGATCAAAAACACTGAAGACACCTTATGCTGGAGAGGATGTGGAGCTAGGGGAACTCTCCTCCACTGCTGATGGGAATGCAAGCTTGTAAAACCACTTTGGAAATCAATATGGTGCTTTCTTAGAAAATTGGGAATCAATCTCCCCCAAGATCCAGCTATACCTAAGGAATGCTCAATCATACCACAAGAGCATTGCTCAGCTATGTTCATATCAGCCTTGTTTGTAATAGCCAGAACCTGGAAACAACCTAGATGCCCTTCAACTGAAGAATGGATAAATAAAATGTGGTACATATACACAATGGACTACTACTCAGCAAAGAAAAACAATGACATCATGAGGTTTGCAGGCAAATGGATGGATCTAGAAAAAAATCATCCTGAGTGAAGTAACCCAGACTCAGAAAGACAAACATGGTATGTACTTACTCAAAGGAGGATACTAGATGTGGAACAAGGATGACTGGACTGCTACTCACATCACGAGGGAAGCTACCTGGAAAACAGGACCCCAAGTAAAACACGGGGATTGCCCAATGACAGAGAAATGGAAGAGATCTACATGAACAGCCTGGACATGAGAGGGGGTAATGAAGGGCGAGGGTTGAGGGAAAGAGAGCTTGGGGGAGCGGGAGATCCCAGCTGGATCAACAACAGAGAGGGAGAACAAGGAATAGGAGACCATGGTAAATGAAGACCACATGAGAATAGGAAGAAGCAAAGTGCTGGAGAGGCCCTCAGAAATCCTCAAAGATACCTCCACAATAGACTGCTGGCAATGGTCGAGAGACAGCCCAAACTGACCTACTCTGGTGATGGGATGGCCAAACACCCTAATTGTCATGCTAGAAACTTCATCCAATGACTGAGAGATCTGGATGCAGAGATCCACAGCTAGGCCCCGGGTAGAGCTCTGGGAGTCCAATTAGTGAGAAAGAGGAGGGTTTATATGAGCAAGAATTGTTGAGACCAAGGTTGGATAAAGCACAGGGACAAATAGCCAAACAAATGGAAACACATGAACTATGAACCAGTGGCTGAGGGGTCACCAACTGGATCAGGCCCTCTGAATGGGTGAGACAGCTGATTGGCTTGATCTGTTTGGGAGGCATCCAGGCAGTGGGACCAGGTCCTGTGCTCATTGCATGAGTTGGCTGTTTGAAACTTGGGGCTTATGCAGGGTTGCTTGGCTCGGCCTGGGAGGAGGGGACTGGACCTGCCTGGACTGAGTCTACCAGGTTGATCTCAGTCCGTGGGGGAGGCTTTGCCCTGGAGGATGTGGGAATTGGGGGTGGGCTGGGGGGAGGGGAGGGGGGGCGGGAGGGAGGAGAACAAGGAAATCCATGGCTGATATGTAGAACTGAATTGTATTGTAAAATAAAATAAAATAAATGATGGAAAAAAATAAGGAATGTAATCACCAAAAAATAAATAAAATGAGCAAAGATGAGGCTAGACAAAAATTAAAAAAAATAATATAATAAAATAAAAAGAAACAATTCACCTAAAAGAGAATGGTGGAAATAAATTTTCACATATAAATAATAAAAAAGGAAGAACCATAATATTTAAATCTCATTTTAAAGAATTATTTAAAATTTTACATGCATTCTGTACCTATAGCATGTCTCAGCGTAATATTATCAGGTGTCCAATTCCTGCAGGAAGCTAGTGGCTTCAATATTAGACAGCATGGGTATGGACAAATAAAAGCAAATCTGTAGAGAACTATGTGCCATTAGGAACACATTAGCAATGTGTTAGAGTTGATGTCATGGTTTCCAACTTCCATAATCAACTGTGATATGATCAAGTCCTAGAACATTCATCGAAGTTTCACTCTGTGAAAAACTTGAAGATGATGATTTCAGCTAGCCATTTCCTTTCCATAAATGATACAAGATATATGACTTTCCCAGGCAACATAGGGCTAGAATCAAGATTTACTTGAGGGAACATGTGAAAGATGGTACCAGCTCCTCTCCCTTCCTAACACCCTTGAAGAGTGTCATACTCACTCATTCCTGAGTGACAAGACAGGGGTCAGTACATTGTGGGATGAGTGATGTATATATGTTCCTTGTACCTTAAAATTTTGTATGTTTTATTAAAAAATTACACTCACGAAAATAAAAAGAAAAACAAAAATATAAAGAAAAACAGAGACAAAACACAAACAACCAAATCAAAATTAAAAAAAAAAAACCCAAAACCAAACCAAACCAAAACAAAAAACACAAAAAAAATCGTCCTAAAATGTATTATTCTACAATGTGTGTTTTATAGCAAAGCCAGCTTAGCCAGTGCATGTGGGTGTCAGGAAGTAGAAATATCACCTTTGTATAATTGAGTAGAAATGTTTTTGGTTCTGTTTTTGTTTTCCATTTCCAGAGTTTTAAAAATCTTCTGCTTGGCGACCTCAATGTTCATTTAATTTGTCATGTGCTTTAGATTTGCAAATAAGAATTGTGGATTCTCTCTTCATTCTAAACTATGCTTCTCACAGACAGAATTGTGGCCTGTTAAGCAAGCTCTTACGAAGTGGAAATTGAAACTCCATGTGCAAAAATCACAAACATTGTCTTTAACTAGAGAAAAATAGCGATGTAATTTATTACACAATATAATTCATTCCATGAATTGTCAACATTTACAGAAAGTTCTGAGACAGATTGTACTGTGAAACAGCTGATTGAACAGTTATCTTAGGGATTTAATGAATGGTACTCAAGGAATATGTGGGAATTCTAAGATGTAATGCAGATAGGCTCTATGCAGTTGGAGAGATGAAATCTCCAAATGACCAGGAGCCTCCTTTTAAGCAATGTGGTAGTCTTAATGTGTGACCTTAGGCAAGTCACTTACCCATATGGTTCCCATTTTCCTATCTTAAAATTGATGCTCTTAATCTATATTCAGCCCTTAATGTTTACAGAGAGCATTGAGATGTTTGGATGAAAGGCACCATTTACATGTAAAGTAGTGTTATTATTCAAATCCCTCTCTGCTAACTGCTCTGAAGCAGGTGTGTTAAAGGAGAGCAAATGAGGAAGAAGAAAGGGAAAATTGTCTCCTTAAGTGATGAAAATCTGATTATACCAAATTGGTTCATTCTAAAAGCAGGTGGGAACCCTATGTTGCCTTTATTAATGATTTCAAAACAGACTTCCCTTTGGCTAAGCAAACCAGCAGAATATGTCCAGTTCATACACTTTACTAAAAAAAAAATCTGAGATAAAAAGGAGACACTCTAATATTTTGGGCATTATCCTCATCCTGTTACATGGCCTTCATTAGGCTTATAGGTAGGTGATAGAAAATGGTAGACTCCATTACTTCTCATGTGTTTCTATGCTTGTGCATTCAACTAAACTATTATTAATATTGTCTTTCATTAACTGAACAGAGTATTCATGTTGTTCCTCACACTTTTGGCTAAGATCAAGTGTAGCGCATACAATGAATTCTCACTAATTTTAAATCTTTATATGTATGTATGTGTATATATATATGTATATATATATGTGTGTGTGTATGTATATGTGTATATATGTATATACATGTATATGTGCCACTTAACAGAATTATCTCTGAAATAAATGTGTCTTTTAAAATATACTTTAAAAACACTTGAAACTAAAAAGACAAATGATGGGCAGGGTAAATAAATGCTATTATTTCTATGCTAAAGACATGGATGGTACTTAACTTTTTTCTGGAAAATGTGTTGAAGGTCAGCTTGTTTTAGATAATGTTGTATTTGATATCAGCATCTCTGAGAGGAAAGATTTCTACATACTGCTTCTAAACTCCTTTCCAGGTCTCATATCCTTTGATTAGGATTTTTGCATCTTCTCTGTTAACATTAATGTGTGTCCCTCTCTCAGTAGTTGCTGCAATGCTGGCAGCAACCCTGTTAGGTAAGTGCCACTTTCACTGTTTTTATAGTTATGAATATTAAACAGGGCAAGGTCATGCACCTGGTCAAGGTCAAACTAGGTAAATAGTAGAGGGAAATGTTAATTAGCTCCAAATAACTCCTAAGCATATCATCTTCCCACAGTGTTAAGGTGGATCCTAAAAGTGGCATTACCCCTCTGAGTTCTAAGTGTGGGAGCTGATGTACTTACTGTCTCTCACCTTGTTACTTTCCTTTAACTGTTTGAAACAATAAAACATGGGCAGACAAAATTTAATAGAATGGAGATTGCTTTTCTTTATTAGCTTTCTGAACAGATCTTTGCCTGCTTGAATAATTACAGATGAAATTAATGTCATCCTGCTAACCCCTAAGATGACATTTTTTCTTTGTTATTATTTTACAGAAGGTGCCTTAATTGCAGGATGTGGGAGGCACTTTGTGTAAATGCTTTACATGACAAGAGGACATGATCTACAATCTTCAAATCATTAAACTTGCTACCAGGAGTAAGCATACTTTAGGGACCAATGACATTTGTCAAAAGATGTCCATGTGTTCTGAGAAGGGCAGATGGTCTGGCCCAGGAAAGACAGCCTGATAATCATCCCACACAGAGTGCCTTTAATTATTTACTAGTGGGAGGATTCAGGTGATCAGGCCCTTTCCCAGAGATATGGTTATATAAAAAACAGGATACATGAAATCACTCAGCAAACTGAAGTCACTGTCTAAAACAAAATCTCTGGACAGTTTCCAGGTTGTTTGTAACATCTCAGAATAGAAGCCAAGAGTGCTGCAGAGGCTGGCCTGAGTGGGAATTATAATATCTGTGTTTGTCATTTGTCTACAGCCTGCCTCTCCAGAACTAAGCTCTGACAGGGGATATGCCATCCACATACGTTTTGCTCATCTGTACTCTGGAATCCAGGGTGAAGCCTGAATTATTTCATGTCTTTAAACTAGTAAATTCAAGTCATCATTCATAGAGATAGAAGGCAAAAGTTCTTGGCTTCAGAACTATGCTCAAAACTCACTTGGCAGGTGGCTATGGACAGTGTATAGGAGTCCCACACAGTATTCAATGATAATAATACTTCAAAAGGAAATGTATAGTCTTAATATTATACAGAAGGAAATAATAAAGTACATTATTTTCTCATATTTGCATTCTAATTTCAGGTTTATGTTATCTGTGGTTGAGGTAAATAGATTATTAAGCAGTGCACTAGGTTCTGCACTTCTGTGACAGGAACATGAGAGAAATAATTTATAGGAATGAAGTCTTCCTTTTTCTCTATTTTTTTGCATATGTGTTCATTTGTGTTAAGGTGTGCATATGTGTGTGTATGTGTGCATGTGTGTATATATGGTGGCCAGATGATTATTATTATTTCAGAAACTCTGTCTTTCTCCTTAGAGACAGGGTCTTGCCTTATTATGGATCATCTTGGATTCATGTTAAGATTAAAAGCCATTTTGTTTCAATATCAAAATAAATTCTTTCCTGTTTACTGTAAAACCTAGCTTTTACCAGGTCTTGACCCATTTTCTAGAATTTGACATGTTCTATACCCTATACCTTGACCTTCACACTGATAGATAAAATATTCTGCCAAGTACTTTTGATATGTTCAGTCAATTTCCTATTTAACAAAATTCTTTTAGGAAATACTCCAACCCTTAAAACCCCCTTACATTGCAGGGTTTTCCGCTTACCCACCATCTCCTATTTTTGATGCTATTTTCTCAAACTCTGCTTCAGGTAGATAGCCTTGTCTGACAGGAAATAAAGCTTACATATTTTGACCAAAGTGCAGCATGATCCTAATTATTCTTCATAATTAAAACCCAGAGTCAGATATCGAGGGTGAAAGCTGAAAGATCAGAGAAGCAGAGCAGCAGCCACTAGAAACTTCTTACTTCTATGAATCCTAAGGATGAATGGGGAGCAGAAATCCTGTCTCCACCTCCTTTACATTCCTGTCTCCACTTCCCTAGTGCTGGGATTAAAGGTGTGCACCACCACAGCCCAGCTCTGTTTCTCTTTAAGACTGCTTCAATCTCGAGTAGCCCAGGGCGGCCTTGAACTCCTGACCTTCTTGCTTCTTCCTCCTAAGTGCAGGGATTAAAGGTGTGTGCCACCACTGCCTGGCCTCTGTGGTTAACTAGTGGCTAGCTTTGCCCTCTGATCTCCAGGCAAGCTTTATTTGTTAGAACACAAACAAAATATCACACAACACCAAAAATTTGGGTAATGGTCTTTATTCTCCTTGGGTGATATTAGCACATTGCCGTGGGTCTCACTGAGCTAAACTGACTGGCCATTGAGCATAAGGGATCTTCCTGCCCCTGCTCCCCAGTGCTAGGATGATGAGTACCTACCACATGCTTGGCATTTTCACTTCAGTTCAAGGGATAGATCCACTTGCAAGTCAATCCCTGAACTCACTGAGTCATCAACCTAAGTCCCTCTCTTTTTTTTTTTTTTTTCCTGTTTCTTCTTCTCCTTTATCTCTTTGGTTCGTGTCTTTCAAGGTTTTTTTCTGTGGTCTCTTGGGACCCATAACTGCAAGGCCTGTGGTAACACAGAGCCTAATAATAAACAAGGCCTACTGGGAAATAACTAGTTTCCTCAAGGCAGCTACGAAACACAGAAACAAGGGATGGACAGTGAGGAAACAAAGCACATCAGTTGCACCTTTACAGAGTATGGCTTAGGAACCCAATTATGACAACTGAGCTCCTCCCTTAATTTGCACCACCTTCTAGTAGTCATTTGATCTAGTAGTGGATAAATGATTAAATAAGAGCCCTCATTACTCAATAACATTCCAAAGACCCAACTATAAATACACTGAAATGGAAATTAAGCTACATATACATGATCCTTTGAGACCATTTCACATCTGAGTCATACCAAGATGACTGTAGTCTTAGTGCCCACAATACCGTAGAACTTGATAATTGTTTTGTATAGTTTCCCACTATTTCTTAGTAGACACATATTTTTACACTTGTTTAATCTATTATATGGACTCTGCTAGACATGGTAAACATGCCATTAGATATAAGAATTTTGAGTTAAGGGAGAGATGTGAGGTAGAAATGTTAATTTGTTAACTACCATCTCATAACTAATGTTTGTAGCAAGAAATAAAAATCAATTAATGAGTATAGAGGAGGGATGGCATATTGTGTCACATGCTTCAGTGTTACTCCAAATTAAATGGAGCTGTCTCTTGAAATTTCATAAATCTATCTCAAATTTCCCAAGTCAACTAAGTATGTATTATAAAGACTTGAAGGGTAGGGTATCCAGGAAAGGATTCTTTCTGTAATCACACAGTGGTGCATTCAATGAGAAAAAATATTGAATACAGATCAATTAGGCCATCCTAGTATTTAACATGTCCATTTGTTATGGAGTTGGAAATTATAAGTAGTACAGGAAGGAGTAAAAGGAGATAAGAACTTACATACAATATGCTACAGTTTTTAAAAGTTAAGGATTGAAATAATAAGGAGGCTACTGGGACAGGATATGAAGACAAGAAATTTCAATATAAATTTAGAAATGGATGGTGGATTCACATGCTGTTAAACCCAAAGCATATATCAGCCATCACAGGGAGAAATCTGTGCTCCTGCTTTTTTTCTATTCTTGCAAAATTCTCATCTTAACTTCAACTAACTTATATGCATATTTTACTAACTAAAATATACGTTCTTGTTTCCATTTTCTCTCTTGTCTAAATAGAGGTTATCTTATTTATTAAATCAGTTCTCTTGCTTCCTTTTTATTTTATCACTTCCTAATTGGAAATACACCCAATGGAGGCTCATAAACAGCTTCTACTCATTTATTTTCAGTATCAGGGTTTCTCCCTGCACCATCAATTATTTAACCAGTTCTCTGTTGAGGGATTTTCAGCTTGCTCTCAATCTTTTTCTATTGCCAACACGTGTACAAAGGATAGCCTGTTTCATGCATCATTTCACAGAAGTTTATGTGTAGTGACCCCAAAGAGTATTCCTAAAACAAGACACTATGGTAAGTCTTGTTATAGTCTATTGTGTTGATAGCTTCTTTTGTTGGACTTTTAATGAATTGAATCAAGATGAGTGAGTTAATTGCAAAAAGAAACAGAATGAAATGAGAGTTTGAAGGTAATTTCAGATATAGGACTTTAAAATCTAATAAGGAATCAGATTTCCCAAATGAAGAATGTCTTAGTTACTTATCTATTGCTGTGACACTATAACTAAAAGCAACTTGGGGAGGAAACAATTTATGTATCCTTACAAATCTCAGGTCAAACTCTATTAATGAAGTAATTTGGGGCATGAACTCAAGCCAGGAATCTGGATGCAGGAACTGAATCAGAATCCAGACCTTACTGGCTTGCTCCCCATGGTTTGCTCAAACTACGTTCTTATATCATCCAAGATCACCTAGCCACAAGTGGCACCATCCACAACAGTGGGTTAGGCCCTTCCATATCAATCATTAAACAGGAAAATACACTACAAACTTCCCTGCTGGCAAATCTATGGAGGTATTTCTCAATTGAAAATCTCTACTTTGTGTCAAATTGACATAAAAATAACTACCACAGGGGGCATAGAAAGAAGCCTGAAAGGACAACTCAGAGACGAAGACCCATGACTAGGGGTGAGCTGTTTCAATCCAATGTGTTTGATTTTCTCTCAACTTTTGAGGATTTGTGCTGTGGGATGGTATGTATGTGCTCTGATTGGTCAATAAATAAAACACTGATTGGCCAGTGGCCAAGAGAGAAGTATAGGCAGGACTAACAGAGGAGAACTGAGAGAACAGGAAGGCAGACACTGCCAGCCACTGCCATGACAAGCACCATGTGAAGATGCCTGTAAGCCACGAGCCACGTGGCAAGGTATAGATTTATAGAAAAGGATTAATTTAAGATGTAAGAACTAGATAGCTAGAAGCCTGAGCCATTAGGCCAAACAGTTTAAACAATATAAGTCTCTATGTTTACTTGGTTGGGTCTGAGCAGCTGTGGGACTGGCGGGTGACAGAGATTTGTCCTGACTGTGGGCCAGGCAGGAAAACTCTAGCTACAGATTTGGAAGTGTCATCATATGGTAAGAAAAAGTAGGTTGTTGCTAGGACAAGAAGACAGTACAGTATGTAAAAACAAAATATCAAATTAGATACTATGGATAGATGGGAATAGAAGATAAAGGAGACATGAATAAATTTCTGGATTATAGTATATGACCAGTGGAAATGGAAGAGGGCTGCTATTGCTACCTGTGTGAAATACACAAAAGTAACTAAAGGTTGCAATATGTAAAGGGGCAAACAACAGAAATACAGCAACATCAACAACAAAATTCCAGAGTGGCAACTCAGTATTTGTTTTTCCATCTTTTAGAGAAGACTAAGTATTGTGAACATCTTTTACTTAATTCTGGCCTATCAATACATAGTTTTAGAATGTTGGTAGAATCCATTAATGTCTATAGTTATAGGTTCTTTATCAATGGATTGAGGTGCTATTGCTAAATCAAAGTTTAAGTATATATATATATATACATATATATATATATATATATGTATATATATATATATTATTAACCAGCATTATTTAAAATAATGTTTTATACTCCAGACTGTTTTCAAACTCATGATACTCCTGATGTAGCCTCTCAAAGTATACATGGTTTGATAAACACACACACACACACACACACACACACACACACACATACACACACACATGCAGCACACGTGCACACACACTCACATACATATATTTGTGTGTTCAATAAATTTGGTTTATGCTGGGTGGTGGTGGTGTATGCCATTAATCCCAGCACTTGGGAGGCAGAGACAGGTGGATCTCTGTGAGTTTGAGGCTGGTCTGGTCTACAAAGCGAGTTCCAGGAAAGGCGCAAAGCTACACAGAGAAACCCTGTCTCAAAAAACCAAATAAATAAATAAATAAATAAATAAATAAATAAATAAATTTGTTTTATGAAATGTATAAATGTCACATTATCTGCATGAATTGCTGTCATCAGTGTCCTGACTTTGTCTAGAAACTGATACAATACACTTGTATAAATGTATACAGTAAATTATAAATGTATACAGAATAAATGTCACATGATCTGCATGAACTGCTGTCATTAGAATCCTGACTTTGTAAAGGAACTGGGACAATACATTGAACTTTATCTAGTTTATTTTCATATAAATACAGATTATTTCTACATGTATCACAATTTGTGAATGTGAATAACAGTTGAATATACATATATATTTCATGCCTTCCTATGTAGTCAGATAGATATATGTGCTTTATCATAATTTAAAGTGAGCATTTCATAGAAGAGTCCTCATTTTCTGTTATTTATATAAGAACATATTTATGTTTTACATGTTAAAGCAAGTGTTTGACCTTCACTAATCTTTGTTTCCTATTACCTTTCCCACTATCATTAGGAAATATAGCATCAATATAACTAAACTGGGTATAAATATGCTTTTGATGAAGCAGTATGTCACATTCCACCAATGTCCATGTTACTTGACAGTCATCCCCTCTTCCCTGTGATTCCCTGGAAGTTTCAGCCCTCCAGGTTATTTGTCCCAGGAAATATCAATCTTTGGTTTTCAATCTCTTAGCATCATTTCTTTTTACATAAGTTAAACCAATCAGCTAATACTTAATAGAAGCACACATGTGTTAGTCACTGCATAGTACTGCCATAGATGACCTATATATGGTCTAGAGAGGTGTTCAGTGAAACAGAATGAGCAACTGAATCCTATGGCTGACAGTGCCAGATCTACCAGGTATTATCACCACTTTGAGGAAAGAAAAATCTCTCTTTTTTTAATCATTGTTTTCTCATCTCAAATATGTAGAGAATATTGCTTCAAGACTCTTCTATGATAAATAGCATTATGCATTCATATATATATATATATATATATATATATATATATATATATATATATATATATATTTGGTTTTTCGAGACAGGGTTTCTCTGTGTAGCTTTGCGCCTTTTCCTGGAACTCACTTGGTAGCCCAGGCTGGCCTCGAACTCACAGAGATCCGCCTGGCTCTGCCTCCCGAGTGCTGGGATTAAAGGTGTGCACCACCACCGCCCAGTGTATTCATATTTTTATTTGCATTTAGCCCTTGGTCAGAATGTTAGCTGAAGGTACTTACCTTCTAGATTGTTTGTAGTTGGAATATTCCTGTGTCCACTGGGCTCTTGCAGCCGGTCAGACCCAATTAAATACACAGAGACTTATATTACTTATAAACTATATGGTCATGGCAAGCTTCTTGCTATCTATATCTTAAATTAACCCATTTCTATAAATCTATACCTTGCCGTGTGGCTTGTGGCTTACTGGTATCTTACATCTTACTTCTCATTGCGGCAGCTGGCAGCATCTCCTCCCTCAACCTTCCACTTCCCACAATTCTCCTCTTTCTTTGTTGCACCTGTACTTCCTGCCTGGCTACTGACCAATCAGCACTTTATTTATTAACCAATAAGAGCAACACATTCACAGCATACAGAGGATATCTATAGCAATTGTTCTACCTAGAACACTAATTGATGCAATAAAATTAGGAAAATGGTAGAAAAAGTAGAGGAAATAGAATTGTACTTGGAGTAATATTGGAGAGTTGAGACCAATACAAAGGTCTTATTATCTTGGCACAGCTCAACTTATTAATATATAAGTGGCAAATGGATAAAATCTGATTTCTATCCAATTCAAACAGGATTATATGTGGAGAGTAAAAGTATAAGAAAGGGACTATTTTTACAAAGAGTCCAATAAAAGAAATAGCAAGAAGACCAATGAGAAGAAAGTAGATGCTCTAACATGCTTTCTGCTTAAGCACAGTAAAATAAAGTGTTACCCCTCCTTTTCTCTCCTCTTTCTCACCCACCTCTATGTGTATATGTCTATACACACATGTGATTACAGACAATTTGATGAGGTTTTATAACTTTATATGACATGCTCTAAGAATTTATTGAACAGGGATAAAGAATATTTCTTTGCATAGAAATTCTGAATTTGGATACTGACAAGTGAAACATCAAAGCCTGAAGGCAGCAAACTGCTCTGGAACTGGGAAGTTATTGACACTAACAATACAGAGATGCTGTAAACTTTCAGAAGTCAGTTTCAGTGCCTTTAATTTTATATGTAGCTTACAGCATACACTTTAGTTATGTTTTCTATTGCTGTGATGAAACACCATGATAACTCAAAGACAAAGGCATATATTTTGCTTACTCTTCAACATCACAGTTTATTATGGAAAGAAGGTAGGGCAGGAACTCAAACAAAGCAGGAACCTGGAGGCAGGCACTGATGCAAAGACCCTGGAGGAATGCTGCATATTGGCTTCCTATCATGGCTTCCTCAATCTTTTTTCCTATAGCATCCAAGCCAATGGGTGGCACTACTCATTCCCTGATGAACCACTAACTAAGAAAATCTCCAGCAGACTTACCTACAGCCTGATCATATAGAGGCAATTTCCCATTGAAATTCCCCCTTCTCAGTTGACTTTGGCTTGTCTCAAGCTACATATAGTTTGCCAACACAACATTGTACAAATCTGAGACACTAAAAATAATTTTGATATTTTTGAAAAGAATACATTCCTCAACAATATTCAATATACCCAAACAAGCTCTAGAGAGGCAGAAATTTATATATTGGCTCATGACAGAATTCTGAAGGATTTTGAAAATCTATCTTATGTAAAATGTTTGATACATCAGACCTGAATCTATTATCTCTAAATAAGAGAATTTTAAAAATGCATTTGGTCCTCTTGAATGAATCTTAATGGAACATATTACAAAAGCTAATGAAAACCATACTGTTTGAAAGCCAGATGAAGACATTTTCTGGATATTACAACATCATGTATTATTATGGCATTACCTTACCTATAATGAAGAATATATCTGGTTTTTGGATGGAAATCAATAATGGAATTTCAGTCATGTGTCTGGGGATACAAACGTGATGAAGAAGCTAGACTCCAAGAAGGGAAAAAAACTGACAGCCAAAACAAAGTGAGAAATTTGCAAGGAAATAGTCTAGATAATGGAGTTAAAGTATATTTAAGGAAGAATCAGGACACAGGTGTAAAAATACGGAGATTGGTCAGGAGGGACATTTTAAAAAACATAACTTTGGAAAGTTGATGTTTTCTTTTTCAAATAGATATTGTATTATTATTCAGAAATATCAATTTTATAGTGATTCCATTGTCAGATACAAAAAATATGTAACTCAGCAGTAGAGAATACTGGTTTTTCCTCCAGAAGACCAAGGTAGGATTCCCAACACCCATATGGTCATTAAGAACAGTCTGTGACTCCAGTTACAAGGGACCTAGTCCTTTCTTCTGGACTCCAGGGGTGTTGAAGACATGTAATGCACATGCAGACAGTCAACTCATACACATGAAAACAGAAACCTCTTAAAAAAGGATTCACAGGCTGGGCGGTGGTGGCACATGCCTTTAATCCCAGCACTTGGGAGGCAGAGCCAGGCAGATCTCTGTGAGTTCGAGGCCAGCTTGGGCTACCAAATGAGTTCCAGGAGAGGTGCAAAGCTACACAGAGAAACTCTGTCTCGAAAAACCAAAAAAAAAAAAAAAAAAAAAAAAAGGATTCACAACTTCTTTACTATCCTCAAGGGCACATATCAAGCATCATTTATATGTGTGCATCATGCTGGAAATGAGCAGGCTCGAAAGTGGTGTATATTATATTGTCTTCATCTGTATAAATTCTTATACTTCTTCCCAACATATAAAGCATGATAAGATTTAAATGTTTCAGTGGATAAAAGCAATTTTAATGCAGAAATCATGAAGTCCAAATACAGTGGCACTTAGGTCATCTTCAACCCTCAGTGATCCCCGTTACAGTCCATGATCCAATATTTCATGTGTGGTTTTTTTCTACTATACTCTGAAATCAAGATATGTTCTTTACTAGGCTTTGCATGATATACTATGTAACAGGGAACTACACACATTATGAACACTGCTTATGAATGAGAAAATGAAGATCTAGAGATAAAGAGTATTATAATAACTAAAGGAGTGTTCTATGCTAGTTGAAGGGAATTCACTAATTACAGGCTTCCCTGACACACACAGATACTAAACTTGCTGTTCTCCAAAGGAACAGGATGTGACTGAACACACACATACAAACACAAACTATATAACACCTACTGATTTCTCCATGGAGACATAAAGACCAGTTTAGAAGATGCTTGAAGTCTTCTGAGTTCACTTGGAAATTTTTCTCTGCCCTGATGCTTTACAGGTTGGAATTTCATATTACAGAGTACTCTGCACTTAAGAAATTCCAGAAGGAAGAGAGGAGTGTTAAGGTTTGAATATAAAATGTTCTGCATATGTTCATGTGTTAAACACTTGGTGCTGCTATTTTAAAGGGTTCTGTAAACTTCTCCTTCAGAAGTCACTGAGGACATGCCTTTATAGGGTATCCTAGGGCCCTTGCCCCTTCCTTGCTCTCAGCTTTGTGCGGACCACGAGGGGAACCGTTTCCTTCACATGCTTCTGATGCTGTCATGTAATACCTCACCACTGGCCCAAAATTAAGGGGGGAAAGAACTGGATTCTGAAACCTCTAATGCTGCTTGTTTCTAAAGCAATCTACCTCCATTTGTTTATGTCAGGTCCCACAGGAGGAAACAAGTGCCCTTTTCTGGCACTGGTTACACTTGTTAAATGGAGGAGCAGTTAAAGTAGAAACATTGAGATCAAGCTAATCATTTCTAGACACAATCACCTGTGTTCTGAGGTCCCACTTCCCTCATCAGAGTTCAATTTCAGAGTATGAAATCAGTAAAGAAAGGCTTTCAGGGCAAAAAAATAAGGGGAAGGTGTGTGATTAATGACTTGTAAAAAGTTATATCTGTCTTTAACAACTTTATCCAGAATCCTGAAGGTGATTGTTATTTGTCACAGAATACTTGCAGAACCTTTTAATCTCCTTCACATTACAGCTAAAGACCTTTGTTATAGTTTGCAAGGACACTTACAGAAGGACATTGCCTGGAGAAGTCTGGCTAGTCACCAGAGAGACCTGCCAATTGAGGCTGGTAATTTGGAAATGTCATAAATTTCCAGGGAATAGCTATCAGTTCTCTGAGCTAAAAAAGCTGACACATTTTCAGATGGTTGTACACCTGAGAAGAATGGACTTCAGAAGGATAACTCCTGCTAATCTTTTGTGTAAGAATTTTGCATGTGAGCCAGACTTCTTGTTTGCAACTTTCTATTTACACTAAGAAATAGAATTTATCAAATTGATTGTGTAATGTTTTTGCCAGTCAATGCACATAGTTTGCAAATCCATACCAGAAATAAATTTATGATCAGAACTTCTAAAATTATGTATTGATGAAGTAGAGCCAAATAAATAAAAACTTTGGCTGTTGGTGACATCCAGTGTCCCATCGTGCCCATTTCTATTGCATGCACACATTTGCTGCTAAAACGGCAGTATATACTGTCAAAGGGTCTGGTACTTTTTCTGTAGAACAGTCTCAAACTCAAAAAAGAACATTTGCCTTTATGGGTCTTCATCTACAAATATTCTACTACAATGCTCAGCTTCATCTTTCAGGTTCCCTGTGTGGTGTAGGTTACATGGATGTTAATGCAACTTCAGAATTAAAAACAACAGGACATTTTAGCATTTCACACTGCAGATATTAATAAAGATTCAGTGAACACACATAGATGCATAGAGAATAATAACAGCATATATATCATACCTTCATTGTTAAAATTGTTTACATTCATGTTCATTTATATCTTTATAGTAACTCAAGACTTTGTTACTTACATACTGCATTTTGTATGGGAGGAAACATGCTAAGGATGTTGAGAAAAGATTCAAATCCCCTATGGCTTTGAAGATGGAGGCAGTCTGTGAATCTGTATGGGCTTGTTCTGAGTGTTGGTGATAAATTCATTCTTTTTAATTTATAATAGTTCCATTTATTTGTGTTATTATAATAAATAAAACAAGAACAGTAAAGCATGGATAATATTTTCTCTTTATGAATCAGGAGCCAGTATTAGAATAATTGATTTCATTAATATATAGTATTTTTTAATCAAATTCAACCAGCATCATTTATGAATGGTAAGAGCCACCTCTACCCTGGTCCAATCAATGCAAATTTGCAACTATACCACTTGACAACATTCACTTTCAGAAGAAAGACTAGATACAGTCTTTAGGATCTTCTCCTGCTATCAGCTGATCACTTCCGAAGACACTACACTCAGGTCCATTGTAGATGACAAACCTTTAAATCTTCCCAGGATTTTTGTAACAATGGTTCTGGTGGGTGCTCATTAGTCTTCAGAATAACTACACAAGAGAAGAGTATTGAAGCCAAATTTGATTTCAAAACTAAATAAACTTAGAGCCATTCAGGTTGGGTGGAGGATTTCTAAGAGGCATCCCAAGGGAGAATGAGTGGGTATATAAGACACATTCCCATGGATGAGAGAGAAGGAAAATGTCACTGCAGCCTGGAGAAGTGGGCATCCCCAGGACTCTTGGAGGACCAAACCATTCAGTGGGTCATGGGACTTAGCCTAGCTAAGCCAGAGGAGAGACTGAGTGCATGGTATCAGGGCTTTCATAGAAGTGAAGAGGCTAGGATGTAAATTGAGCTCTAGGAGGAAGGTCTCATCCACAGGAACCTGTTGGAGAACAGAGTCACAAAAGCCATGAGTGCCTAGAGGAACTGTGGGATTACAGTCAGCTCTGAAGAGAAGGCTTTCCTAACAGAAGTGTTACAGCTATTGAAGGGGTTAAACTCTCCTACTCTCACAAATGAATTTAGGTTTCAGTTCTCTGAGAAGGTGTCTGTCCCAACAAAGTGCCATTTACGCACAATACCCTTGCATTCAGGGATGAGAAAGAGAACAAACACAAGGCCTAAGTAAGCCTCACAATGTCTCCAGGACAAAACCTGCAGCCCCCTTCTGAGTCACATCCAGACTTGCCCAAGCTTGTGCAAGTATGTCCAAAAATTGTAAGACTAACTTTAGCCAGTTAATGTAACTGCTGCTTGCTAAACCAATTATGTATGAGATGACATAACTGTCTCTGAAACTCCCCTTAGATGTGTTTAAAAGGAGGCTGCATGCACTCTCAGGGTCATCGCCATTTTGTATAGATGAAAGATTCCACATGCATGCTGGAATATTAATAAATGATCTTTGCTCTTACATACCATTTGAGTCTGGGGTCTCCATCAGCATTCTCTCAGACCCTACACTATGTTCCCCAACGAAGTATTACAATTCTCCTCCAGCAAAAGCCATTACAGCTCTGCTCTACTGAGGGAAAGTTTCTTTGCAGAAGTGTAACAGCTCTGCTTCAATCTAGGGAAAGTCTTCATGGCTCTGCCCTGCTTAGTTCAAGGGAAGATGGTAGAAGAGGGCAGGAGGAGCACAAAAGCCTGGTTTGGCCTAAGGAAACTACAGGATTGCAGTTTCAAGTCTAAGAGTGGAGTGATGGGATCAGGTGAAGAGGGCCAGTCACAGCCTTAGACTGTAGCTTGGGATACCTCTGCATCCAAGAGTACCAGAGGGGTGCCAGACTCTCAGGGGCCGCTTTCTCAGACTCAGGGAAATGTTTATACTGACCAAAGGGGAAACAAACCTAATTGCTGCTGGTGGGTGTGGTGCTGAGTGATCTGTGAACCCTAAGGTGAGTCTATTGTGGGTGGACTAGAGATGAGGGATAGGGTCCTAGTCCAGCTTAGTCTCCCAAGAGGAAATGCAGGTACTAGAAGAGCCTATCCTGGAGAATTCCCCAGTTCCAATTTGACTAAAAGGTAAGTCTTTGTTCTCCTAGCTGATCACCACAGCTTCTAGGCTTTGGGCATGCCCTTAGCCCGCTCACCACCACCTGTTACAGCCTCAGTATCAGGCCAGCAGGCAGGTCTCTTGTAGGTAGGGCAGACTACCACCATCCCCTACTGGACCCTGTAACCTACAAGCTCTGCCCCCCCCAAACCACCCACTCTCCAAGACTACAGCTGCTCCCTGAGACAGGGTTTCCCAGTGCCTATTGAACTAAGAAATGAGTCTTTGTTCTCCTAGCTGATCACCCCAGCCTCAAGGCTTTGGGATCAGGGGCACAACCCTGCTCCCCAACATCACCACTCATTGTAGTCTCAGTTTCAGGCCAGCAGGCAGATCTTCTGCAGGCAGACCAGAATACCACTATCCCCCACCAGACCTTATAATTTACAAGTTTCCCCTCCAAACCCACCCACTCTCCAAGACTGCAGATGCTCCCTAAGACAGAGTCCACCAGCATCGATTAGATGAAGACCTGCTCCCTGAGACACCGAGTCCATCAGCACCAAATGGACCGAGGGTGCTGATTAGACCAAGAGCTCCAATTGGACCAAGAGGTCCTATTGGACCAAGAGATACTCCCTCAGACACAGACACCGTTTGCACTGCATGGAAGAAGAGATGGGTAGACACCAGTGCAAAAATACAGTCAACAACATAAAGACCAGTATGGCACCACCAGAACCTAGTGGTTCTATATCAGCAAGACCTGAACATCCCAACACAGAAGAATCAGAAGAAATCTGCCTTAAAAAATGACTTTAAGACGATGATAGAGGCCTTTAAAGAGGAAATGAAAAATTCCCTTACAGATATCGAGGAAAAGACAAACAAAAAATTGGAAGAAATTAATAAATCCCTTAAAGAAAGCCAAGAAAAAGCAATTAAATAGGTGAAGGATTTGAAAACTGAAATAGAGACAATAAAAAAAAAACAAAAATTGAGGAAATACTGGAAATGGAAAATGTGAGTAAATGAACAGAAACTTCAGATGCAAGCATAACCAACAGAATGCAAGAGATGGAAGAGAGAATCTCTGGTATTGAAGAAACAATACAGGAAATAGATTTGTCAGTCAACAAAGTCATAACACAAAACATCCAGGAAATCTGGGACACCATGAAAAGACAAACCTAAGAATAGTAGGGATAGAAGGAGGAGAATACCATCTCAAAGAAACAGAAAATATATTCAACAAAATCATAGAAGAAAACTTTCCCAACCTAAAGAAGGAAATGCTTATGAAGGTGCAAGAAGCTTACAGAACACCAAATAAACTGGATCCAAGAAAAAGTCCCCTCACTACATAATAATCAAACCACTAAATATATAGAATAAAGAAAAATATGAAGAGCTGCAAAGGAAAGAAAGCCAAATAACGTATAAAGGCATACCCATCAGAATAACACCTGACTTCTCAATGGAGACTCCAAAAGCCAGGATGTCCCGGACAGATGTTTTGCAGACACTAAGAGACCATGGATGCCAACCCAGACTATTATACCCAGAAAAACTCTCAATCGCCATAGATGGAGTAAACAAAATATTCAATGATAAAACCAGATTTAAAAAATACTGATCTGATCACTAATAGGGAAACCTGCACAGATGACCAAACAAAACTAGTAGGAACTATGAAAGATGGATCAATGGCTATGGAGCCTGCATGGGACTGGACTAGGTGCTCTGTATGGTGAGACAATAGTGTAGCTTGATGTGCTTGAAGAAAGAATCCATCCCCGGTGCATGAGTGGGCTTTTTGGAGCCCACTACCCATAATGGGACACCTCCTGCAGGCTCTAGTCAGGGGAATGGGCTTGAAATTGCCTCTACTGGATGTGCCTCCCTATGGGAGTCCTTGCCTTCTTGTGTGGTGGAGTGAGAGTTGGGTTGAGAGAGGGAGGCTGGAGGGGTGGGAGGAGGAAAGAGGGGAATCTTTGATTGGTGTGTATAATGAATGAAAAAATTTTCTTAATAAAAAAAGGAAAAAAAAATACCTAACCACAAATCCAGACCTACAGAAAGCACTAGACGGAAATATCAAACCTAAGGAAGTTATATATACCCTTGAAAACACAGGCAATAAATAATCACATATCAACAAATACCAAAGAAGGGAAACATACAACACTACCACCAAAAAATAACAAGAATTAACAATCACTGGTCATTAATATCCCTTAATATCAATGGTCTCAATTCACCTATAAAAAGACACAGGCTAACAGAATGGATACTAAAAGAGGACCTATCCTTTTGCTGCATGCAAGAAACACATCTCAACTTCAAAGACAGATACTACCTCAGAGAAAAAGGCTGGGAAAAGATTTTCCATTCAAATGGATGTAAGAAGCAAGCTGGTGTAGCTATCCTAATATTTAATAAAATAGATTTCAAACTAAAATCAATCAAAAGAGATTGGGAAGGACATTACATATTTATCACAGGAAAAATTCACCAAGATGAAGTCTCAATTCTGAACATTTATGCCCCAAATACAAGGGCACACACATTTGTAAAAGAAACATTACTGAAACTTAAATCACACATGAAACCCTACACACTAGTAGTGGGAGACTTCAACACACCACTCTCACTAATGGTCTGCCAGACAGAAACTTGACAGAGAAATAAGGGAAGTAACAGATATTTTGACTCAAATTGACTTAATAGATATCTACAGAACATTCGATCATAACACAAAAGAGTATACATTCTTGTCAGCACCCAATGGAACCTTCTATAAAATCGACCACATGCTCAGTCACAAAGCAAATCTTAACACATACAAAAATATTGGAATAACCTCCGGTATTTTATCAGACCACCAAGGCTTAAATTTAGATTTCAGCAACAACAAAAATTACAGAAAGCCTACAATCTCAGGGTAACTGAATAATGCCCAAGTGAATCACCAATGGGTCAAGGAAGAAATAAGAAAGAAATTAAAGACTTCCTAGAATTCAATGAAAATGAATGTACATCATACCCAAACTTATGGACACTATGAAAGCAGTGCCAAGAGGAAAATTCATAGCACTAAATGCCCACATAAAAAATGGAGAAATCTCACACTAGTGACTTAACAGCACACCTGAAAGCTCTAAAACAAAGAGAAGCAAACCCACCCAGGAGGAATAGATGCCAGGAAATAATCAAATTGAGGGCTGAAATCAATAAAATAGAATCAAAGTGAACAATATAAAGAATTAATGAAACAAAGAATTGATTCTTTGAAAAAATCAGGAAGATAGACACACCCTTATCCAAACTAACCAAAATGCAGAGAGCATCCAAATTAACAAAAACAGAAATGAAAAGGGAAATGTAACAAGAGACAATGAGGAAATCCAGAGAATCATCAGGTCATGCTTCAGAAGCCTGTACTCCACAAAATTGGAAAATCTGAAAGAAATGAACAATTTTCTGGATAGATACCACATACCAAAGTTAAGTAAAGAACAGATAAATAATTTAAATAGATCAATAACCACTAAAGAAATAGAAAGGGGCATTAAAAGTCTCCCAAACAAAAAAGAGCCCAGGACCATAGGGTTTCAGTGCAGAAGTCTACTAGATTTTCAAAGAAGAGTTAATATGAATACTTTCAAATTGTTCCACACAATAGAAAAAGAAGGAACATTACCAAACTTTTTATGAGGCTACATTTACCCTGATACCCAAACCACACAAAGATGCAACAAAGAAAGAGAATTACAGACCAATCTCCCTCATGAACATTGATGCAAAAATACTCAATAAAATTCTGGCAAAACAAATCCAAGAACACATCAAAAAATTTTCCACCTTTACCAAGTATGCTTCATCCCAGAGAGTCAAGGATGGTTTAACATACAAAAATCTGTCAATGTAATACACCATATAAACAAACTGAAAGAAAAAAAACACATGATCATCTCATTAGATGCTGAAAAGGCCTTTGAAAAAAATCCAACACTCCTCATTTTAAAGGTCCTGGAGAATACAAGGAGCATACCTAAACATGATAAAGGCAATTTAGAGCAAGCTGACAGCCAACATCAAATTAAACAGAGAGAAACTTGAAGTGATTCCACTAAAGTCAGGAATAAGACAATGCTGTCCACTCTCCCCATATTTATTCAATATAGTACTTGAAATTCTAGCTAGAGCAATAAGACATCAAAAGGAGATCAAGAGGATAAAATTGGAAAGGAACAAGTCAAACTTTTACTATTTGCAGATGATATAATAGTACACATAAGTGACCCCAAAAATTCTATCAGGGAACTCCTACAACTCAAAAACACCTTCAGTAATGGGGCAAGATACAAGATTAACTAAAAAAAATCAGTAGCTTTCCAATATAGAAATGATAAATGGGCTGAGAAATATCAGAGAAACATCACCCTTTACAATAGCCACAAATAATGTAAATATCTTGGGGTAACTCTAACTAACAAAAGTGAAAGACCTGTATGACAAGAACTTTACGTCTCTGAAGAAAGAAATCTAAGAAGATATTAGAAAAAGGAAAAAGATCTCCCATGCCCTTGGATAGATAGGATTAAGATACTAAAAATGTCAGTCTAACCAAAAGCAATCTACATATTCAGTGCAATTCCCTTCAAAATCCCAACATAATTGTTCACGGACCTAGAAAGAACAATATTCAACTTCATATGGAAAAACAAAAATCCCAGGACAGCTAAAAGAATCCTGTACTATAAAGGAACCTCTGGAGGCATCATCATCCTTGACCTCAAGATCTACTATAGAGCTATAGTAATAAAAACAGTTTGGTACTGGCATAAAAACTGACATGTGGACCAATGGAATCTAATTGAAGACCCTGACTAATCTGCACACCTATGAACATCTGATTTTTGACAAAGAAGCCAAAACTGTACAATGGAAAAAAGAAAGCAACATCAGCAAATGGTGCTGGTATAACTGGATGTCAACATGTAGAAGATTGCAAATAGATTCATATCTGTCACCATGCACAAAACTCAAGTACAAGTGGATCAAAGACTTCAACATAAATCCAGCTACACTGAACTTGATAGAAGAGAAAGTAGGGAGTATTCTTGAATGCTTTGGCATAGGAGATCACTTCCTAAATGTAACACCAGTATCAAAGACTCTGAGAGCAACAATTAATAAATAGGATCTCCTGAAACTGAGAAGCTTTTATAGAGCAAAGGACATGGTCAATAAGACAACACGACAGCTTACAGAATGGGAAAAGATCTTCATCAACCCCACATCTGACAAAAGGCTGATCTCCAGAATATATAAAAAAAACTCAAGAAACTAGATATCAAAATATTTCACAGTCCAATTAAAAAATGGGCAATTGTGCTAAACAGAGATTTCTCAACAGAAGAATATCTATCAAACGGCTGAAAGACATTTAAGGAAGTGCTCAACCTCCTTAGTCACCAGGGAAATGCAAATCAAAACGACTCTGAGATACCATCTTACACCTGTCAGAATGGCTAAGATCAAAAACACTGAAAACAGCTTATGTTGGAGAGGAGGTGGAGCAACTGGAACACTCCTCCACTGTTGGTGGGAATGCAAACTTGTATAACCCCTTCGGAAATCAGTATGGTGGTTTCTCAGGAAACTGGGAATCAATCTCTCTCAAGACCCAGCCATACCATTCTTGGGCATATACCTAAGGAATGCCCAGTCATACCAAAAGGATACATGCTCAACTATGTTCATAGCAGCATTATTTGTAATAGCCAGAACCTGGAAATAACCTAGATGCTCCTCAATCAAAAAATGGATAAAGAAAATGTGGCATGTATACACGATGGAGTACTACTCAGCAGTAAAAAAAACAATGACATCATGAAAACTGCAGGCAAATGGATCAAACTAGAAAATATCATCCTGAGTGAGGTAACCCAAACTCAGAAGGATAAACACGGTATTTACTCACTCATCAATGGATACTAGATGTAAAGAAAAGGCTAACGAGATTACAACCCACAGCTTCAGAGAAGCTACTAACAAGGAGGACACTAAGAGGGACCCATGGATAGCCCTGCTAAGGAGAAATAGATGTGATCTCCGAGCAAACTGGAGGTGAGGTGGGACAATGGAGAGTAGGGGATCAGGGATAAGAACGTAAGTAAATGGGAATTTCAACCTGGAACAGGGACAGAGTGGGAGAGCAAGAAAAGAGATACCATGATAGATGGAGACATCATGGGAATAGGGAGAAACAAGGTGCTAGGGAAGTTCCCAGGAATCCACGAGGATGATCCCAGTTTAGACTACTAGCAATAGTGGAGAGGGTGCCTGAACTGGCCTTCTCCTATGATTAGATGTGTGACTACCCTAATTGCCATCAGATAGCCTTCATCCAGTGACTGATGGAAGCAGATGAAGAGATCCACAGCCAAGCACCTGCCTAAGCTCCAGGAGTCCAGTTGATGAGAGAGAAGAGGGATTCTATGAGCAAGGGACATCAAGATTATGATGGAGAAATGTACAGAGACAACCAAACCTAACTAGTGGGACTTCCTGAAATGTGAACAAATAGCTGTGGTTCCGTGAGACTGGACTAGGCCCTCTGCCTAGGCAAGACAGTTATTTAGCTTTAACTCTTTAAGGGGCACCCTGGCAGTGGGATCAGGATGATCTGGTGCTGAGAAGAAAGTATATTATTTTGTGTTTGGGTAAAATATTCTGTAGATATGTTAGGTCCATATCTTTATTTGAGTCAGAACATCTGTTAGTTCCATTATTTCTTTGTTTAATTTCTGTATGGATGACCTGTCCATTGGTGAAAGTAGGGTGTTAAAGTCTTCCACTATTATTTTGTGTGTTTCTGTGTATGATTTAAGCTTTAGTAATGTTTCTTTTACAAATGTGGGTGCCCTTACATTTGAGACATTGATTTTCAGAATTGAGACATCATTTTGGTGGATTTCTCCTTTGATGAATCTGAAATGTCCTTCTCCATCTCTTTTGACTTATTTTGGTTTAAATACTATTTTGTTGGATATTAGAATAGCTACTCCAACTTGCTTCTTATGTCCATTTGATTGGAAATCTTTTTCCAACCCTTACTTTGAGGTAATGTCTATCTTTGGTTTGATGTTGAGGTGTATTTCTTGCATGAAGCAGAATGATGGATCCTGTTTTTAAATCCATTCCTTTTGCCCATGTCTTTTTATTGTTGAATTGAGTCTA
This sequence comes from Peromyscus eremicus, assembly GCF_949786415.1. NCBI lineage: Eukaryota > Metazoa > Chordata > Mammalia > Rodentia > Cricetidae > Peromyscus > Peromyscus eremicus. The sequence goes on from NC_081426.1 coordinate 34,908,764, forward strand.
TTGATACTGAGGGGCATTAAAGACCAATGACTGTTAATTCCTGTTATTTTGTTGTTGGTTATGGTAGTGTGTGTGTGTGTGTGTGTGTGTGTGTGTGTGTGTGTGTGTGTGTATGATGTGTGTTTATCTTTTCTTTAGGTTTTGCACATGTGGGATTATCTATTGCCTGTTTTGTTTTTTATTTGTTGGGGTACTTAACTTCTTGGGGTTGGAGATTTTCTTCTAGTACTTTCTGTAGGGCTGGCTTTTCGCTTAGATATAGTTTAAATTTGACTTTGTCATGAAATATGTTTTTTTTTTTGAGCTGGATTTCTTCTCCTTCTGCTGTTCCTATTATTATTATTCTGTTTAGTCTTTGCATAGTGTCTCAGATTTTCTGGATGTTTTGTGTTAGGAATTTTTAAGATTTAAAATTTTCTTTGACAGATGAATCTATTTCCTATATCATTTCTTCAATGCCTGAGATTCTCTCTTCCATTTCTTGTGTTTTGTTGGTGATGCTTGCATCTGTAGTTCCTGCTCACTTATGCAGATTTTCCATTTCCAAGATTCTCTCAGTTTGTCTTTTCTTTATTGCTTCTATTTTCCATTTTCAGGTCTTGAACAAGTTCCTTCATTTGTTTGTTTTTTTTCTTATGTTTCTTTTAGTGAATTATTGATTTCTTCGAATTTTTTGTTTGTCTTTGCCTCAATTTTTTTTTTTTGAGACAGGGTTTCTCTGTGTAGTTTTGGTGCCTGTCTTGGATCTCACTGTGTAGACCAGGCTGGCCTTGCACTCACAGAGACTCACCTGGCTCTGCCTCCTGAGTGCTGAGATTAAAGGCGTGTGCCACCACTGCCCAGCTTTGTCTCAATTTCTTTAAGGGATTTTTCTTCATATCCTCTTTAAGGACCTCTCTCATCTTTTTTAGGTCATTTTCTCGTGTGTATCAGCTGTGTTGCATTGTTCAGGTCTTGCTGTTGTAGGGGATCTTGGCACTGGTGATGCCATATTGGGCTTTCTATTATTGATTGTATCCTTACACTAGTGTTTAGTCATCTGGATGTGGAGTGATTATAGGTCTACATGCTGATTTGTGCATTAGCTTTGTTGCTTGGGTATTTTGTTACTTGGTCTTTCTTTCCTCTTTGGTCTTCTGGACTAAATGGACAAGGTTTCTGGTGACTAGTGTGTCTTCAGGTTCAATATGATATCTCTTGTAGGGTTTGAGGGGTTAGTGTATCTAGATCTGGTCTGGCCTCTGGCAAAGCCAAAGTTTTCTCCCAAAGTTGTAGACCAGGATCTAGAACCCAGGACAGGGCTGCGATTTGGAGTCTCTAGATCTGGACTGGCCTCTGGGATTCCAAGACCAGGCTGTCAGAAGTACAGCTGCCAGAACTGGCTTCCATGGATCTGGACATGCATCTTGTAAAGCAGAAATCTTTTTTTCAAAGTTGTAGACCAGGATATGGAGTGTGTGTGTGTGTGTGTGTGTGTGTGTGTGTGTGTGTGTATGTATGCACCTGCATGTGCATGTGTATGCACATGCATGCATGTGCATGTGTGGTCTGGGGATTGAGAGGAGGCTTAAAATGGTTTTGTGGACAGTGGGCGGTGTCTTTCTTGGGTAACTAGGATGAGCCTGGCTTTCTGTATATTTTTTTGAAGCATGCTATTATCATCAAAGTTTACATCTTTGTCATATTTAAGAAGCAGTCCATTAGTTTTTCCACCTATTCAAAGATAATCTCATTCAAAAGTTAGCATCTAGAACTTCAGAGGGAATTAGCTGACTCCCTCAAAATATTTCTTTACAGTTATAGGTACCAGTGGTAAAGACAGACATATCACATGGTTTTCATTAAATCTAAATGTTTTAATCCTGTATTGTGACATGGAAGTCATGTTTTCATTTATAATATCAATCACAAGTACTGGCACATACAAGATATTTGGTAATTATTTTATGAAATTTTGAATGAATGTATACATTAGGGTAAAAGGTCAAGAGAAACATAAACATAGACATCTTCAAGAGCCTAAACTTGTTTGATGGTAGACAGTATTTATAGACTAAAGTAAGTTGCTTGGATTTTTCCAATTTGATATTATGCAGAGACACATTTGTTATATTTACTTATTTGTTTATTTACTTTTTGAAATTCCTATCAGATGCTCTCTCCTGATCTCTCTCTCTCTCTCTCTCTCTCTCTCTCTCTCTCTCTCTCTCTCTCTCACACACACACACACACACACACACACACACACACACACTCTGTGTATACATGTGTATGCACACATGTGTTAATTATTTTTATTTTATACATATGTGTGCCTGTGGGCATGAATACCATATGCATGCAGTTATCCACAAAGGCCAGAAGAGGGCATCAAATCCATACACCCATATAATATTCAGTGCACCATCTAAGTGGGGGTGCACCATGTTTATTTGTGTTTTTATGGAGGCAACAAGCCAACATTGGATGTTTTCTTCAATCTTCTGCACCTTACTTTGTGTAGAGTCTCTCCTTGTCCTTATCAATTCAGCTAGAGTAGCTGGCTAAGAAAACTATGGGTCTCATCCTCCTGACTCCATCTCTTCAGTACTGGGATTACAGGGACTCGCATCATGCCTGGCGTTTATCCATGAGTGCTGTACATGGAACCAAATGCCTCATGCTTCTGTGATAAGCACTTTCTTGTCTGAGCTAGTTCCCTAACCAACTCACTGTATATTCTTTCCTTCTTTTTTTGTTTTTGGTTTTTTTTTTTGTTTGTTTGTTTTGTTTTGTTTCGAGACAGGGTTTCTCTGTGTAGTTCTGATGCCTTTCCTGGAACTTACTCTGTTGGCCTCAAACTCACAGATATCTGCCTGCCTCTGCCTCTTGTGTGCTGGAATTAAAGGCATGTGCTACCACTGCCCAGCCTCACTGTATATTCTTAACAAGGAAATTTAGGTCTTATATAATGAGTGGTAAAAGGAGAATCACACCAAGAGTTAGAAAATGTAATTGTGAGGCAAAGCCACAATGGAAATAAAGTAATTTTAATCAAGCAAAATCAAGTGAGAGTACCTGGGAGAAAAATGCAGATAAAACTTGCGTTAAAAAATACCTAGTTTATGATGAAAGGTTTTCAATAAATATTAATTTCAAAAATTTTATCATACATGTATATTTTAATTTTATATATTATAATCCAAGAAATGAAGGGGGAAAAACTTAAAATTACTGATGTTCATGTCATGCTCTGTCAGATTCCATAGCTTTCCTTCCATGAACAGTCTTCACCTGTGAAGGAGCAGAGTGACTAAATGTGCATGAAGATGAACATGAGACACCATGTCACCCAGGCCTTTTACAGCATCAAAAAGCACTCTGAGTATGTTATGGGACAGAGGATTTTAGAGATTTCACCCTAGATTGGTGATAATGGACTAGATATTTTTATTTTATTCTTGACTGTATATATTGTATATGCTTATTGGATATAGTTTTTCTTGTATTAGTTATAAGCTTTTTTAAATTTTAGACAAAAAGGGGGAAATGTGGTGATATTGTGTCCCCCCAATATATTGTGCACCCTAAAAAACTTATCTGGGATCAGAGAACAGAACAGTCACTAGATAGACATAGAAGCCAGAAAATGGTGGCACACACACCTTTAATCCTAGCATTAGGAGGCAGAGCTCCATCCGGATCTTTGTGAGTTCAAAGCCACCCTAGGAACAGCCAGGCATGGTGACACATGCCTTTAATCCCAGGAAGTAATGGCAGGAAGCAGAAAAATACATAAGATGTGAGGACCAGGGACTTTAGCTCACTAAGCTTTTAGGCTTTAGAGCAGCAGTTCAGCTGAGATCCATTCAGATGAGGACACAGAGGCTTCCAGTTTGAGGAAACAAGATCAGCTGAGGAATTGGCAAGGTGAAGTTAGCTGTGGCTGGTTCTGTTTCTCTGATCTTTCAGCGTTCACCCCCATACCTGGTTCTGGGTTTGTTTTTTATTAATAAGACCTTTTAAGATTCGTGTTACATCTTGGTATGGAGATAATGGCTGGACCACTATGTGGTAGTAAAAGGACTGGTTGTGAGTTGGGTTCTCATGCAAGAATATTTTACAATCCTTGTGAGTGAATATTGAAATGGTCAGTAAGTTTACAGATGATTTCCAAGGGAAGCTCCTGGGATTGGGTGAGTTTGAAATCCCTTGCTCAGGAATAAATACTCCCTGCATAGAGCTGGGTGGTGTTCCCCAGAAGAACAACAGCAGAGGGAGCTGGGAGGCTACTAAGTCTTGAAACTAGAAGAGTGTGGCAGTTGAAAGTTGTATGATATTTTGTTTGTGTTCTGACAAATAAAGCTTTTCTGGGGATCAGAGGGCAGAATTAGTCACCAGTTAACCATAGAGGCCAGGCAGGGGTGGCAAATACCTTTAATCCAGCACTTGGGAGGAGGAAGCAGGAAGTTCAAGGTTACCCTGGGCTACAAGAGATTGAACCAGTCTAAAAGACAAACAGAGCAGGCTCACCCTTGGATTCCAGAACTTTATATCTCGTGCCTTTAATCCCAGCACTTAGGGAGGTGGAGACAGGAATATAAGCCAGTTGGAGACAGGATGACCATTCAGTCTGAAACTACATCGAGACAGGATGCCCATTCAGTTTGAGGATTTGTAGAGACAGAATGCCATTCAGTCTTAGGATTCGTAGAGATAAGATTGCCCATTCAGTCTGAGCTTTCATAGAGACAGATTCACCCATTTCAGTATGAGATTTTTTAGAGGTAAGGATTCTAGTGGCTGGCTGATCTGCTTCTCTGATTATTCAGCTTTTAGCCTCAATATCTGACTCCGGGTTTTTTATTGTGAGACTAATTAGGATCATGCTTCAGTTGAAGTTCTCACAAACTCTTTATACACTAAGTCCCAGATCAAGTTTTATCCTTTCTATTTTACTTATGTGTTTGTTACAGTATTTTGTTATAATTCCTAAATATTATAATTTTTCATAATTAAAAAAATACTATAAGAAATACTTAATATTATAGTAGCTTTGTTATAATTTATTAATTCTAGTTGTCTTTTGTCATTATTGAAGTGTGATTTGTTTTTGAAAGGAAAGAGTAATTTATAATTATTCCTAGTATAATTCTGACACCCCAAAATATAGTCGATGTCAGATATTTAAATTATAAAGATGGTGAGTGTGGACGAGCAAGCATCCATCCATCATAGAGCCATCTTTCAGTGAAATGGAAAAAATATCAAAGTTTTATCATGCATTTGGAGACAAGAGAAATATGGCTGCAGGAATCTTAATCTTAAGCTAGAATTTGCTGCAAACTTCCTCTCCTCTATATTTACAAAGATCACTGAGGAGCATTATACAGTATACATTTTATTTCTGTCCTTTAGAGGCTGAGACAGATACATGAAGCTGAGTATGACTCTAAATATCCCCTTGATATCTTTTCACTATGCTAAGAAAGGTAAGCTTTATGCTATAGTAACTATCTTAACTAGAAATTTATAGCTACTCACCTCTACTAAGTCCACTGTGCAATCAACAACCCTCTATGTTAGCTGTATTCAGTGCAATGAGTTTTGCCTGTGTATCTATCTCAGAATACACTCTCCAGTATGGCAATGCCTGAAATGAAGAGATAGAAGAATAGTGACAGACTCATCCTTGCTTCAAAGAAAAAGACACAGTATCACTTTCATTCACTTAGCCATTACATATTGTGTAACTCTGTCCAAATACAGAAGGCTTATGTGACTAGATGGAAGCAATAACAACAGATGTGACATCCATGTCTCTCATACCCAATTGAATATTTAAAAAGTACATGATTTTATGAGACGGAGACATTACAGAGTTGAAAGATCACATGTTGAAATAAAATAATGATCAATTAAAAACCTGCATGTTTCACAATATATCAGACTATTATCTTTTGGAAGGTAAAGCAAACAAAACATATTTAGACATTCTTTATAGCCGTGGAATGTTAATTCTAAAACAAGAGTAATAAACAGCCCAAATATAATTCCTTAAATGTAGTAATTTTGCAAAGTAAAAAAAAAAAAAACCCAAACAACAAAAAAGCAACAACAAACAAAACAAAACATAGATAAGGCTTACATAGAATTAGCTCTGGGTGACAGAATGTATTTCAGAAGTTAAGGTAGGTTAGGAATTCATCAAAAACTCTCTCAACAGTATAATGTTTAAATAAAAAAGCTGAGAAGCATGCAGGAGCAGTTGCATGAAGTCAGGGAAGAATTCTTAACAGAAAAGAGCATAAAGTTTGAAACAGAAACCAATTCAGGGTGGAAGCAAAACAGAAACTGGGTCACTGTGGGTGGAGCAAAGAGAGGAGACTTTTGGTATTAGATGTCCTTGAAGGAGCAAGACATTCTGCACATGAGGCTATTGTATTTAAGGCAAGCCAGAGTTTGAGCATGATAGAAACCATTGGTTGGTAGTATGCAAAAGAATGACAGGATCTGATTTATGTTGATTTTTGGCACAGTACAGTCTTCCAAACTCTGTGCATCCCTGAACCCCCAAAATAGAAGCTATAATGACAGATGTCTGTGTGAGAGCCAAAGGCAATATACGAGTTGAAAGGTGCTAAGCTTTACTTTCTTTCAATGGGAATGTCAGAAAAATATATTGTTACTGAAAAATGCCAGGGCTGGCAAAATCTAGGGATGTCTGAAAAGCTAAAGGAAAAGTGCCGGTATGTAAAATGCTGCTCTAGCGAGAGCAAACTTGAAGAACTCAAGTTCATATATTTAAATGGATGATATACATCTGCTCACCAGCTTGGCACACAAAGACTCAAAATGCTCTTGTGTGAGTGGGCGATCCAATAAAGGTAAATCTAGGTCACATTAGGAAGACCCAACCTTAGAAGATGAAGAACAGCAAGTAGGAGGCATGATGCAGAGATATGTTCATGAAGAAGCATTGCTACTTAGAAAGGTCAATGGAAAATTCTACTCTTGGGCTGTCTAAACTGTTCCATGAAAAAACACTACCACTAAAAGAATTCTAATGAGGATGTGTGAATTGTTAAAATAAATAAGATGGGTTAAGGGCATTTATTTCAAATATTATTTACTAGAGCCTTGAAACTCAAAATGACTTCACCATAGCCATGGTGAGTAGTGCAAAGAAAGGATTCCTATTACATGGAGTTCCTTTTTTTTGACTAATTCAAAGCTGTTCCTATTGTTATCAGTGTTATACATGGAATTTCTTCTCATTTAAAATAAATATGCCTACTGATGAAAAGCTTATTTTGAATTCAATGGGTATGTGAAATTGACAGTCATAAGGTTGGGGACTATAAAAATGATAAATGTATTTGATATTCTATGCTACTTCAATCATTCTGCATTCTAGGGAGTATTCTAGAATTAGTATTCTAGAATTAGTATTCTAGAATTCACTAATCACCAAGTGGTAAAGCTGGAAATGAAAGGGTTTCCAATTTTCAAAGTCATATAATTGAGAGTAAATGATTGAGATGGGATCAAATCAGGTCTCTGACTTCAAACACTATGCATCATTTTATCATTATTACCTGATGGTTAGTGAATGAGCATCCAATATCTGCCATTTGTTGTGATATCCAATGAGCACCATTCATTAGTTGCTATGAGTGACTATGATGCAGGCACAAATATCTGCAAAATAATAATGTCTCCAAAGCACAAATTTGACATTAAAACAAGAAAGAAGATGAATATGTATCACAACTAAAATAAATTCTTAATTATATAAAAACACATTGTGAACATCTTAGTAGAGGGTTAGTCAATAACTTGCCTCTGGCAAGGACTATTTTTTTTTTAAGGACTAAGAACTATTTTTTTTTTTAATTTAACCAGTACTATTCCCTGAGGTTTGGATTTTCCTGAAGATACTGCAGTACTAGGTCTATGTGTAGAGTGGACAAAGCAAGTACCCATCTATTCTTCTAGTGCCAAAATCACCATGACCACTTAATATATTGTCCTTAGAGGATATATTAGATATTAACCTGAAAAGAACAGGTACTACGCTTGAAAAAGCGGAGTAGTAGCAGTTAAACATTATTTCTGGGTAGGGTACATGGATGCTTCCAGAATAGATTAGTATTTGAATTGGTAAACTTGGCCAAGCCACCTGCCCTCCCGTTGTTTATAGACAATATCAATTTGTTGAGATCCTAAAAGTGACAGAAGGATGGAAACAGTTTGGGGTTTATCTCTAGCTACTTGAACTGAAGCATCAGTCTTCCTCTGCTCATAGAGTAAACTTTATACCAAGGACAAGCTTGGTCCTCAAAGGTTTGGGCAGGAATTATATCCTAGACTTTCCCAGACTTCAGTTTATAGGCAGCAGATCATATGACTTTACAGCGTCCATGATAGTGTAAGCCAACTCCTTATCATAAACCTCATTTTACATGCCCCATTAGTTCTGCTTCCTGGAAGAATTCTGACTCATATAATTAATTCAACATTTACTTTCACTTCTATAATTCTAAAAAACAGGATTGTACAATGCATAAAATTGTGCCTTTCTGGGGTAGTACAAGTCTTATTATTTTTAATTATTCATTTCTCTAGTCTTGGGTGTTCAGGATTCTTGATGTATATGGTAAGAAGCATATAACAGCCCTCTGTATGTACCACCATTACACTTGAGTGAATATTCTCATGGCGAGAGTTCCTGGCTGCACGAGAAGGACTCCACATGCCTGAAATGCCTTAGGCTTTTAATTTCACACCTATGTTTCTGTGTATATATATATACATGTATTTGCAGTATGAGTGGTCAGGCCAAAACTATGAGTTGCAGGGTGATATTAACAGTCAACACATTGTCTCAGGAAAGACCCACATGTGTGGCTAGAAGGAAATACATTGCTAATACTCAAGATTGCTGTTACAATGCAAAAGTAACTATGGACAATACATAGACAAATAGCATACATGTAGTCTTATTTGCAAGATAGCAAGAACAATTTGACCAATGGCTGTGATTTGCTTGCCTCTGCACTATGACATCAGATCATCAAAAACAATTCAGTCTCTGAGGCTAGCTGGCTCACTGCAGGGAGCTGTGCCACATGAAAGGAAAACAGATTAATAAACATAAATCATTTAAAAGTGATCCATGTTTTATTGAATTGATATTTGGGAAAAAATCACAGTTGGTAGATTTACTTTGCAATTTTTACTTTTTTAAAATTTATCAGCTCCCTAGATTTGGAAATTTTGAGACAAATTGGAATTGTTATAAACAAAGGATTTTGTCTTCATGTTATGTAACTAGATATGTAAAACTGATCTATGGTGACTTCCCTAGCTAAATGTTTATTTGTTTAATTTGTTCCATTTCTTTATCTATACTAGTTGTCAGGAATATTGATCTTTAGCTGTTACATTTACCATAACAATACCAATACAACTGCCAACAGCAGTTGAATGACAACACATGGTTGTGACTCTTATGTATCAGTCTCATGTCTTAAATATTCCTGAAAGCTGATATGTTGAAGGATTGGTTGCCAGACTGTAGTGATATTGTGATTGTGTTGGTTTGTTTTGTGTGTCTTTGTGTGTATATTATTGTGGTTGTTTTGTTTAATGTGCTTATGTGTTTGCTTTTATGTTGCTGTTATAAACACCATGACCAAAAGCAACTTGGAAAGCAAAGAGTTTATTTCATCTTATACTTCCTGGTCATAATCAATTATTGAGAGAAATCAGGGACAGGATTCCAGAAGAAACCTAACAGAACTGGTGCATTCCCTCTGACTCATGCTCAAACAGATTTTTACAGAACCTAGGATCATCTGCCCAGGAGTGGCGTTGTGCACAGTGAGCTGAGACCTCCCACAATATCATCAGTCACCATAACCACCCACAGATATGGCCACATATCATTCTAATCTGGGAAATCCCTAAATGGAGACTGCCTCTTCCTAAGTGACTCCTGGTTTTGTCAAATTGACAATAAAATCTAAAAAGGACAAGATATGTTAGAATCTTTAGGTATTGGAGGAGATGAACTCCAGTAGGAAGAAGTTAAGTCAATGATGCTGCAGCTTTGAAGTTGATAGCAAAGTCTTGGCTACTTCCTCTCTCTAACTTGTTTCTCAGCCACTATGATGGGAGCAACCTCTCCTGTCCAGTGCTTCTGCCATAATCCATTGTGTTGGCACAGACGCAAAGCAGTATGACCAAAGGAAGATGGAGTCTTCTAAAACTGTGATCTGAAACAAACTTCTCTGTCATTTTATTTGTATTTTCTCAGGTGGTTTGTCAAAGCTATGGAAAACGGATAAGGTGCTAGAATATTAGCCAGCCATAATGCCAATCGTCTTGATAGTAAATTATCTACTGGAAACTGACCATGTATTTACCACTTTCTCAGGAAAAATCCTGTGAAATGTAGGATCCTGTAGGGACACAAGAGCCCAGGTTTTGCACTGCCCATTTGATGTTTATCAGAGAGTAGCTTTTCTGTTTATTTGTCTAAACATATCAACAGCTTTCATGTCACAGAGAGTACAAAATGAGGGAATGGGTAAAAATCAGAACAGAGTGCATGCTACATAAATATTTTAGCTAAGGTATGTATTTTCACTCTTATCAATATTTCATCAAACCAGGAGTGTATATTTAATAATTTTCTAAACATGTCTTTTTTTCTGCCTAAGCTCTCCTGCAATAAGAATCAAAACAGAAAAAACAAAAACATTCATCAACCCAAATCCTCATAATACCTCAACCTATGGTCCTTAACAACTTAAACTATAGACTTTGAGTTCTTTTAAAGAGTACAGTGTGTTTCCTGTATTGTTTTCAAAATGTCCTTTCAAGATGTTTTGGCACTGGCATGTAACACATTCATACACTGTGAATCAATATATGTTAAAATCTGTTCCAAGTTTAGAAACAAACCTTGCTGATATGATGGTAATATATGGTGCCTGTTGTGGGGACTGTGTATGCAGGTGCACTGTATGTTGACAATGTGCAACTGGCATTAGCATTAATCACAGATTTGAACTTGGCAGATGCAAGATTTTACAGCAAGTATCATCCAGTGTTACTGCAATAGGCAGTTACAAAGATCCTCATTTATTTCTGAGCCACAAAGCAGAATGTAATTAGAATGCCAGCAATTAGAGAATAGTGTGTGCAAGTGTGTATGATGGATGTGTGCATACATGGTTGTGTTTGTAAATATGATGACTCTAATTTGCTCTCTGTTCTTTTATAGATTTCTAGTGAATAAGAGTGCCCTAAACATAGCATTTTTTTATGAATTCAGACTCAGAATATATTGTTCCATCCTAAATAAATTCCCTTAATATCCTGAGAATCAGAGATTCATTCCAGCCAGAGCAATAGCATCCATTTGCTGCACTTCTGCAGCTGACTCATATTGTTCTTAAAAAGAAAGATAGTATCTCCCTATAATTAAAACTTGAAGGTTCTTTCTATGAACCTGCAGAAAATGAATGCTGAGCAAGGCCTCTTGACATTCTGACTCAAATAGTTACAATATCATTTTAATAAGTCCTTATTAGATTCCTTAAAAGATTAATAGATGACATGTCCTATGATAAAATAAGGAGTTTATACAAAAGATATCTATTAAATAACTTCAATACACAATGAACATCTATTGTCTGAATGGCTATAAAGAGTATACCAGAGGAAAAAAGATCCATGTACATTGTGATTGATTCAGGTGTTCTAGATCAGGCAAAGATAAGGGCTTAAATGTGAAAAAAAAAGTAAAAGAAAATGCATATGAGTTTGGAGAGATGACGCAGAGTTAAGATCACAGAGGATCCCAACACCCATGTTAGAAGCTCACAAGCAACTCTAACTACAGCTCCAGAGGATGTGATGCCTTCCGGTCACTGCGGGTTCTCTCATATATGTGACATACACAACACATGTATATGCACATAAATAAAAATAAAAATAATTAAGAAAAATGGTATGTTGATTAGGCAAGTCACAGGAGAAGATATCCACATAAACACATTCACTTTTTAAAATTCTCAACCTTACTCATTACAAAAAAAAAGCAAATTAATACCATAAGAGTCAAATCATTGCACATTGCCTGAGTTCACAAAATTTAAAAGAAATGCCAATTATTGACAAGAATATGAACTGACAGGCTGGAGAGATGGCTCAGTGGTTAAGAACACTAGCTGGCCTTCCAGGGGACCTGGGTTCAATTCCCAGTACCCATATGGCGGCTGACAACTTTCTATAACTCCAGTTCCAGGGGATTCAACAAACTCACACAGATGCGAATGCAGGCAAAACACCAATGCACATAAAATTTAAACAAAATTAAATAAAAACAAATTAAAATAAAATATGAACTCAGTGGTGTTCCCTTCTAGTGCAAGAATAATCCTTAGATACCCTTTAATAGAAGTCATTAAAGCTAAGCCTACAGACAAGCATACAAAAAAAAACCTTAACATTTATTACATATATCAACAAAACTTATGTTTCTGGGCTTGGAAAGATAGCTTGGTGGTTAAGATCACTGGATGTTCTTCCATAGAATCAAGATTTCATTGTCAGCACTGACATGGCAGATCACAGCCATCTATAACCAGTCTTAGGAAATCTGACACGCTCTTCTGGCCTCCATAGACACTGCAAGCACATGGTGCACAGACATAGATCACATAGGGCAAAAATAGTAAATAAATTAAAAGTTCTAAAATCATATTCCTAACCATAAATTAAATTGAGATACATATGTGTATCAAATGTACCATGACACTTGATGGTCAATAACACTATTTTAAGACCCTCAAAAATAACCCCCAAATCTAGCAATTCTAGAATAAATGAATCCATGCCTATTGATATTGTATAGTTCCAAATACTCATGAAAGAAATGAGCTATAAAGAAACAAAACAGAGATTATTAATACATAAGCCAGACACAATCCATAGCTATTGGAGGATTCTATTTACAAGGTATGTAATTTAAACAGATGCAAATCAGCTGTGGTGTCCAAAATAAAAATGAAAGTATGTTCCAAGGAGCAGAATTAGGCCATTGATTCAGATGAAACAACAAAGGATATTCTGAATGTTGTTAGTGGTTTCTTCATTGATGCAATAGTGGTTTGTGGCTCTGCAAACGTTTTGCTAATCTATGAAGCTGTGTACTTGTGACTGGTAGGTGTATCTCAACTCATGCGATTCTTCAGTGGAAAAAAAAGTATTGGAAATTTTTAATATTCAATTTGAAAAATGGTGAAAGTCATTCATTATCCACAGCCATTTCATCAGTTGGCTGTTGTTTGCTGTGCTATTCAGATGCTGAGTCTATAGACCCAGGTGTTCCAAATGACATTAAGGCTTTGATTCACACAAACATCAGAAACCTGGGGATTTGTGGTAAACTTATGGAGCTGGACTCAAATCTTATCCTTGCCCATAGAATATGCAGTCAAGGAAGAATCAACAAAACAAAAGTCATATGTAAGCTCTGCGAGATTTATTAGAAGATGGTAAAAAGTGTGACTATGATACATATGAAAATACCTTGGCTGTAAACACACCTGCTCCTATGAACTGCATTGGCCACACATATTTGGGTTTGAGTTTTAATTTTAATTAGTCATCTAGTAAGAAATTTGGTCAAGAATTTGAGAAAAGCAGCAAGTGACCTTTGGACTGAACTAGAAAGAATATGGCCTTAAGAACACAGCCATGGGATACACAAAGAAATGAATTGCAAAGATGAGCACTCACATTTACAGAGAAATTAAAAATGAAGCACTAGATGACACATTCATTGAAAATTTTTTCTTGCAATAAAAACCTCAGGCTGAGGGTTGTAGCTCAGGGACAGTAGAAATGCTTAGCTTGCACTTAGCAAATCCTGGGTTCATTCCCAAGAACCCCAATTTAATACAAATAAAAATATAACTTTCTACATGAAAAGGCCTTCTGAAGCCATTGGTTTCAATATGAGCAGTTGTGATTTTGCCTTAAACACCTGAATTTCCTTAGAGCCAATACCAGATGATTTGTCCCATTTCTTGTTCTTCCAATGAAAGACTGCCATGCCACGTGCTATGAGTGTAGATAGTTCCAGAATCATAGGTAAGTTCCCTAGAATGTGTTCACTGCAGAAGGCACCTGTTTTGTTCATGGCAAACTCCTTCAGCTGGAGAATCTTGTCCGTGATGACAAATGCCAAGGAAAACTTATCCCAAGCAAGTTAAACTGGTGAGAAAAGAGTATTTAAGATTATTGTGAGGATGGGCCAAAATCAATACAATGAGTGAGAAAAAAGGCTCAAGCCAAATTAATTGAAACAGAAATAGGAGAGATTTTAAGTTCTAGTACTGGGTGAGCTTAGCGCATAATTCTAGAGAAGGGTCAGGAAGAAGGTGGTAAATGTTATTATGCCATCTGTATTTAATGACAAGTTTGAATCAGAGTTAAGCTCAGAATCTGTGGCACTGCGACAAGGGGCCAAAATGTTCATCTTCATTATGTTTAAGTTGATGGCTTTCCCCAAGAAAGACATTTTTAGATTGTACAACTGAAAAGAGAAGCTAGTAAAGTACTTATAGTCATAAGCCTTCTAAATGCAGAATTCTAAGAGAGGCCCAAAGTCTAAAGGAAATAACAAACCTGTCTATCACCCAGTGTTGCTAAGATTAATATGAAAGCAAACTTGGCCATGGTCTCCATGAAACTGACCTCTGCCACAGCAAAGGATACCTGTTAAGGGTCATATCAGTCTGGAGATATGGAATCAGCCAAGCTCTCTGTTAAACTGCATACCCATCAGTCCATTCCTTTCCTTTTCCCTAATCTCTCTCTCTCTCTCTCTCTCTCTCTCTCTCTCTCTCTCTCTCTCTCTCTCTCTCTCTCTCTCTCTCTCACTTCTTCCTTTTCTCTATGGTGATGACTTCCAGTAACACTGCTTTGTGGTAGTCTTGAAAGAAAATGATTTCAAAGTTTTTCCTGCAGGCATTTACCTGAATACCTAACACACCCTTTTCTTCCATCCCTTTTACACAGTTAGATGTGTAACAAAAGACCAATCTTCTTGATCTGTAGCTACAACTCTTCTTTACATTTTCAAGAGGTCCAGTGTGCCCTCTTTCTCATCTTTGTAGAACTTGTGTACTTAAAATTATTTCCTAATGCTCTTATCCACCAGGTTCATAACCTGGAAAGGAAGTATGTTGGGTTGATCATTTTATTTGGATAATAACTATAGCTGAGTTGAGGATAGGAATACCAAAACCACTAATTAAATATCTAAAAGCAAACTTAAACTTTTATATTTTCATCCTGCATCTAACTTGGTTATCTGGTCTTATTAATGATTGAAAAAGTATTTTTTATGTGTACTCAGAAAGGGTTTTCATGCTAGGGTTACCAGCTCCATTATAATGGTGTTTACTTTTCCTAGGTTCCAAAAGCAGTCCACAATGATGGGGTTCATTGGGAATAAACTTAGGATCACATTATAAGCATATGATTTGGTGTTTTTACTGAAGTAATAGGATACCTATTAAAAAATAACTAGATTAGGCAGACAGACATGGTTGTTGTGGCATCCCTCATCTGTTCTCAGGTTGGCCACTCTGCTTTACACCATCACTTATCCCTTTAATTGTCGTGTTTAGGTGTTTAGACAAGCTTGTTGAAGCTGACAGCTAGAGCTTTTGCCTTAAACCTTATGAGCTTCCCGACATGAGTGTTAGGAATAGAACATGGGTCCTTTGGAAAAGAAAGAAATGGCATTAACCACTGAGCAATCCCTCCAGGAAAACAACTTTTAGAAAATATTTTTATTTAGTTTGAGAAATTCACCCATGTATGTAAACAATGAATTTTGATCATATTATGCTCCTCAGTCTGTAAAAGAGAATTCCTCCTGGTAGTATTAGAGGGCATTAGCAGGGGTGGGAGAAAAATAAAAGAGGGCCAAGGATGAGGATAATCAGAAATCATTATAGATATTAATGAAATCATCAAATAACAAATGCAGTTAATTTAAAAGGAACCATTTGCTAAGTAGACCATAGGTGTTCTTAATCACCTAGTTCAACAAAAGTTGAAAAAAGAGATGGCATTATAACTGCAAATACATTACAAATTTGAGCAAAACTACATACAGAAAATAAAGTAAAGGATGTTTGTTATATGTACCTTAAATCCTACAGGACTGGACCACTGAGCCATTCAGCTGTGAATGTTTACTATTACCCAAAGAAAGGGAACCTTGCTTCTGAGAATGATTCAGGTGTATCAGAGACGCCACCTAAGAGTCCTCACAGCAGATGATTTCCTGGTGAATCTGTAGTGTGGGATTCCTGAAGGCCAGCGGCAGCCTCTCCTGCAAACAGACTTACAGGAACGAGGCTGCTGCCATAGTGAATCTAGAACCTGAGCTGAAGAGAGTAAACACTGTTCCTTGACAGCTCCTGGATGCTTTCACAAGGATAAAATGCTCAGGAACTTGCTGCCTTGTCTCCTTTCTTCCCAGACTCCTGGTAGTTTTCTCTTTTAAAGTGTTAATACATATTCTGCCCATTTCTCTTATATTCTGTAAATAATTGGCTTGTCTGTTTTAATGGGTTATTAATTGAAGAAGAATTTTACCTCATAAATTTAATCTCCATTTTCCTCTCTGATTTAGAGAATCATTGATAAAATGTATTTTGAGTGCTGTCCAAAGTCCCCTTTTTCTCCAACATGCCAGTGCTGGTGACACTATACTAAATAGATGGAATTTGGTTGGGTAGAACAGGATTATTTTCTGGGGTAACTAAGCCTAAAAGTGGGGTTCTGTTTATCAGAAAAGCAAATCTCCCAAGGCAAGTTCCTGTCTGACAGAACTACCCTTGATCTTCAGGGAAGACCCCCTAACTTTCCCCAAAGGTCAGCTACCTCACTCAGGCAAGGGCACCTAGTTTCCCCCCTGTGTCAGCTCAGATCTCTACCCTGCTGACTGCCATATCAAATCTGCTTGCTTTTCTGTAATTTTGCTATTCTCTCTGCCCTTCACTCAAGAGATGGCCTTGGCAGTTTGATCTGCAAAAAAAACCCTTTCTCTCTACTCACAGAGCAGTATAGTTCAGTAGTTTCTTTGCACCACCACTTGTGCTTTGAACTTTAGAGTTGGCACTAGAAATAGTTGACTTTTGAGACTATTGGAATGGAGTAAGTTTACATGTGAAACACATATGAAGTTTGGGGCTCAGAGATAGAACGTTATCCATTCAATAGTGTTACACTATAACTCAAGTATTGAAGACCTTGGGCTTTATGTGATGAAAGTGGGTATGGAACTTCGGGAAGTTACTAAGGGTTATATTATCAAATATGCAGGACTCCCAAAAATGAGATAAGTGGCTTCATATAAAAATAGAGAACTTTTTGCTTCACATAAGGACATAATTAGAACAGCCATCTACAAATTAAGAAAGGGGTATGACCAAACTCATGGCACAATGGCTACTTGATTTGGAGCTTCCAATTTGTAGCATTGATACAGTGACTAAATCAATTTCTGTTTGTAATTTGTAGGGAAAATGAGTTATGGCCCTACTAGAAGGAAGGCTGGGAATAGGATTTGAATGTGTTTAGTTCACTCAGATGTTTCCAGGGATAGCTAGTAGAAAAAATGGAGATATTGAGCAAAGAATGAAAGGCAGCCAGTCCCTGAGTTATTGAGAAGTCATCACTTCATGGGGGACACCTCAGTCCTAGTAGAAACTGTAATATCAGAGACGGTGTTGAGATCCACCATGGGCAATCATTTTTGGGAGAATCTCTGCAAAATATTAATGTAGACCTTATAGTTTTTTGAGCTAAAAGCTCTGAAAGCAAGAGACTTGACACCAGGAAGTGAAAGTATCACATAAGTGTATTTTCTTCTTCTTTAGAACAACACATATCTACTCTGGTTACCAGCTCATGTTTTATTAAAAGGAATAGTCGAGAATACTTCCACTTTCAATGTCTCTCCTCATCTTTTGCCAGCTTTTTCAATGGCTTATATTTATTACTATTTCCAAAAAAATAACTCTATTTTAGCATACTGTGGCACAATTCTTAGAAGTACAATAACATAATTATCATAGCAAATATACAATAAAACAAGTTAGAAAATAAAATTTCTGACTCGTGGAAGGGTTATTACACAAATTCTATTTAAGCAAAGCAGGGGGATGTTGCCCAATCACACTGAGCACACACCCAGAAGAAGCTAATACACATCACAGATGGAGAGAAAGGCTTCAGGTAATCCATTGAGCCTGCTGGATGGAGGTAAGTAAAAGAACTCACAATTTATTCGAACTGTTGTTAGGCGAGGCAGACAATTTTGATAGAGGAAATGCTTTTCTTCAGTTTTAGGTGCACAATTCTCACAATTACATTTCCCACACAATCAGAAACAGAAAGTGCCACGGAAACTGCCATTCATTTGACTTCAGTATTCAAGTAAAACACACTTCTAAACTCAATAATAGTGTTTGGGGTGAGGGCATAATGAAATTTTGGTATCAAATGTGAGACTGGACAAACTGAGCTCTACAGAGTCCATATTTCTTGACACCTGTGGTTGAAATCATATAACATAAAATAAAATAAAGTGGCATGGTTGTTATTTGTCCTTAGAGCATCATTAAACTCACCTGAAAAGTGTTAGAAAACTGTATTACTCTCTGTGCTTTAGAGGAGTAAACGTTTAGAGAATACTAACCACTGGTGTTAGCCATGACATTCTAGTATTATGAATAGTTCTACTGTTCTGCTAAAGTTAAAAGGCAAAAAAAAAAAAAAAAAAATCCCAACCAAAGCATTGTATAGGATCCAAAAGAAGCCACCATGGGTTATTCAAAGGCAGAATGTTGAATTACACCTTTCCTCAGGCTGTGATGGATTCCCTTTCATTGAGGAAACAGCTATTTATTCATGTCAAGGTAAGTAAATAAAATGTCCTTATCTTTCGCTCTTGTTAAAAACATAGTATATCATCCCGTGAGATGCATGGCTGGCATTAAACAGCTTCTAGTCCATTTCCTGTGCTTCTAGATCAGCGACGATACAATATTTTGTATTTCCAAGGCCCAGTCACCTGCCTTTTATTTCTTTCAAACAATTCCATCCGTCCTCCTCTGTTTAGGCTGTTGCCATTTTCCACCCAGATTTCTGCCTTATGCTTTCCCAGCTTCTAATCCACCTCACCCTGCTCTTCAGATCCTTCATAACTGTGTTTTCATCATCCAACCAGCTGTCTCCAGACTGAGCAAGCTTTCTCTTCCTTCCATAGAAGCTCCCTCAGAGATTATTTGTAAGCTTCTGCTCCTCTACTACTTCAGAAAAATGTGTACAGTGACATTAGTTGTGCTGAGTGGGACTTATTGCAACATGAATAGAAAATCTATACAGCTAGTCTCCTGATTTTATCAAAACTCCAAAATTTTCAAGAAGCTTGAATAGCTCCTGAACACAGAAAAGGGTACAGCATGTGATAAATCCCCAAGAATATCTCTATGTATGTCAGGATCATCATGCCCACTCACTCTCCAGTGCTCAGATTACAATCATCCATTCAGCTATATCCCTCAGTATCAGAGAAAAAAAATCTATTCTACCTTTTTAAATTTATCATAACCACAATGTTTCTTCTTAGAGAAAACAAAATACAAAGTTTAATTCACCAGATACGGTGATATACACCTTTAATCCCAGCACATGGGAGGGAGAGACAAGCAAATCTCATTGCCTTCAAGACCAGCCTAGTCTACATAGTGAATTCCAAGCCATCCAGGAATACACACTGAGACTCCTTCTCAAAACACAGATATCTTTTTTAGAATAACTTTGTTGTGGGTGACAGTTATGTGGCCAGATCTATTTAGGGAGCCCCTGGCAGTGGAACCAGAACTTATCCCGGGTTCATGAAGTGGCTTTTTGGAACACGTTCCCTAGGGTAGGATACCTTGCTCAGCCTTGATGCAGAGGGGAGGGGCTTGTTCTTGCTTCAACTTAGTATGACAGACTCCCAAAGGGAGGCCCTACCCTCTCTGAGGAGTAGATGGGGAGTAGGATTGGGGGAGGGGCAGGAGAAAGGGAAGGAGAGGGAACTGGGATTGGTATGTAAAATTAAAAAAAAAATTATTTTTTAAATAAATAAATTAAAAAAAAAAACTTGGTTGTGAGGTCACTCCAGCCAGGGAAGCTAATGACAGATCATTACCTCTCCCTACATTCCTCCGAATCCGATCCCCCAGTCTCATTCCCTGTCTGTAGCAAATAGTCCTCTGCATCCCCTTTCATCCCCCTGCCCCCACCTACAGCAGATCACACAGATATTTCCCTTTAAACTTGCTCCCCTCCCCATTTACTGTTTTATTCCAGCCCCTAACTCCAACAGGTATTCCCAGTGAACCCTCAGACCACTCCAGCCAGGGAAACAGGTAACCTAACTACAGACCTACACTTTTCCCTCAACTCCTCCAAGTCTTAACACCTCAGTCTTGTCTCCAACTCCGCAGCAGACTACCTGGTTGCAGCCTCTTCACCTTTTCCTCCATTTCCTCCATTTCTCCAAATCCCATCCCCCAGTCTTACCCCACTGTCTGTGGCAGACCACATGCTGAGTCCTCCATCTTTTCTCCTGACTCATTCTCTGATTCAAACCCCAAACTCCAGCAGATTTTCTCTGGGAACGCACCAGCAAGGACAGACAGAGAAACATATAGGCCAGTGAAGCAGATAGGCAAGATTCAGATCTTTTCTCTCCTTCCATATCCAATCCCGCAGTCTAATCCACAGCTCTGTAACAGACAACCTGTAATGGCATCTCCTCACTTTCTGCCCACATTCCCAGAGAACTAAGAAAAGAAGATCCTGGTGGAATACTCTACTTTCCTTCTGCCTCTAGACACACTCATTCCCCTTGCTCCCCCAGCCCATCCCCATTCATAAGTTTTAGGTCCCTATACCTAGAAATAATTTTACCTAGAATTCCCCAAATCTGAGAATAATATGAATAAAAGAAAGAAAAGAAGCCCAGTTAAAAGGTGCAAAAAATATTTTCAACAAAATCATAGAAGAAAAACCTTCTAACATAAAGAAGGAGATGTCTGTCAAAGTAAAAGAAGCATACAGAACACCAAATAAACCTAAACCAGAAAATAAATTCCCTTTGGCACATTAAATAATCAAAACACTAAATATACAGAACAAAGAAAGAATATTAAAAGCTGCAAGAGAAAAAAAAAAAAAACAAGTAACGTACAAGGGCAGACCAATTAAAAGTATACCTTGCTTCTCAATGGACAATCTAAAACCAGAAGAGATTAGACAGATTGCTACAGACACTAAGAAACCCCAGATGGCATCATACACTACTATACCCAGGAAAATTTTCAGTCACAATAGATGGAGAAAATAAGACATTCCATGATAAAACCCAATTTAAACAATATCTATCTACAAATCCAGTTCAATTAAAGGTACTACAAGGAAAATTGCATCATAAAGAGGTTAACCATACAGAAGAAAACACAAAGAATAAATAATCCAGACTAGCAAATCAAAAGCAAGCAAACACACACCACCACCACCACCAAAAACAACAAAATAACAAGAATCAATAAACACTGCTCATTGATATCTCCTAACATCAATGGTCTCAATTTTCTAATGAAAAGACACATGCTAAGACAATGAATGAGAAAACAGGATCCATTTTTCTGTTGTCTCTAAGAACACACCTTGATATCAAGGGTAGTATCTTAGTTAGATTTTTATTGTTGTAAAGAGACACCATGAACACAACAACCCTTATAAAGGAAAATATTCAAATGTGGGTGGCTTACACTTTCGGAGGTTTAGCCCATTATTGTTATGGCTTGAAGCATGGTAGGTGTGCAGGCAGACATGTCACTGGAGAAGGAGCTGAGAGTTCTCCATCTTGATCCACAGGCAATAGGAAGTGAACAGGCTTGAGCATTTGAGACCACAAAGCCCACCTCTACAGTAACAAATTTCCTCCAACAAAACTCTACCTCCTTGGACAAGGCCATAATACTGTAGCTCCCTATGGACCAAGTATTCAAACACATAAATCTATGGGGGCCATGTCTATTCAAGCAACCACATATAGACATCATTTCATGGTAAAAAGTTAGAAAAGTATATTCCAAGCAAATGGTCCTAAAAAGCAAGCTGGTGTAGTCACTTTAATATCTGAAAAAATAGACTTCAAATCAAAACTAGTCAGGAGAGATAGGGAAGGACACATAGTCGTCAAAGAAAAATTCTACTAAGAAGACATTGTGATTCTTAATGTCTATGTACCAAACAAATGGACACCCAAAGTTGATGAAAGAAGCCTACTACATGTTAAACTACATATTGACCCCCACCCACTGATAGTGGTAGACTTCAATGCTCCACTTTCTTCAACAGACTTGTAATATGGACAAAAACTAAACATACATATTGAAGCTAACTAATGTTATAAACCAATTGTACCTAACAGTTATGGCCCTGTGGTCCCTCAGCCACTCATAAAATAACCATTCAGAGGCTTAATATTAATTATCAACTGTGTGGCCTGTGGAACATCTCTTGCTAGCTAGCTAGCTCATATAGTTTAACTCAACCAATAACTATTAATCTATGTATTGCCATGGTTCTGTGGCTTTACCTGCATCCCATTACATGTTGCTCCTAGGATGGCAGTCTGGTGTCTCTCTCACTCTGCCTTTCTCTTTCCTGTCTCTCTCCTTGGGTTTCCTGCCTGTCTCTAATATGCTTTGCCATAGGCCAAAGCAGCTTATTTATTAAACAATCAGAGAAAAACATATTCTCAGCATACAGAAAGGCATTGTATAGCACAGTACCTCATGTCACTTTCTCCAAAATTGAAATAATACCCTGCATCCTATCTGACCACAATGGATTAAAATTGAACTATCAATAACAACCGAAATTTTACAAACTAATGAAAACTAAACAACTTATTATTGATTGAAAAATGAGTCAAGATAGAAATAAAGAAAAAATTAAAAACTTCTTTAATTAAATTAAATTTCGAGAATTGAAAGATAATGAATAAAGAACATACAAGTTTATGGGATATGGGGTTTAAATCAATAAAATAGAAACAAAAAAGCAATGCAAAGAATCAATGAAACAAAGAGTTGGTACTTTGAAAATCAATAAGATTGACCAACCATTATCTGAATTAACTAAAAGGCAGAGAGAAAATATCTAAATAATCAAAATTAGAGATTAAAGGGGTGTGCATACCAACTGACAGGGAAGAAATCAAGAGAATTT
Source organism: Peromyscus eremicus (assembly GCF_949786415.1). NCBI lineage: Eukaryota > Metazoa > Chordata > Mammalia > Rodentia > Cricetidae > Peromyscus > Peromyscus eremicus. The sequence continues at coordinate 34,932,137 of NC_081426.1, forward strand.
TAAGGTCATACTCTGAAAACTTTTACTCCATCAAATTAGAAACTCTAAAAGAAATGGATAATTTTTCAATACATACCATTTACCAAAGTTAAATCAATATAATATAAGCAATTTAAACAGAAATATAACTCCTAGTGAAATAGAAACAGTAATTAAAAGTTTTTCAACTATTAAAGCACAGTGCCAGATAGTTTTAGTGCAGAACTCTACCAGTTTTTCAAAGAAGAGTTAATGGCAGTATTCCTTGAATTATTCCACAAAATAGAAACAGAAATAATACTGTTCAATTTGTTTTACAAGACAACATTTACCCTGGTGTGAATACCATAGAAAGATCCATCAAAGATAGAATTACAGACTAATGTTATAAAAACCGATGTAAAAATTTTCAATAAATACTTGCAAATGAAATCCAAGGACACATAAAAAGATCATCTACCATGATCAAGTAGGGATGATTCAACATAATTCTTCATGCTTCTTATGGAAATAAAAAAAAACAGGATATATAAATAGTCCTGAAGTATAAAAGAACTGCTGGAGATATCAGCATTTCTGATTTAAAGTTATACTATATTCCTGATTTCAATTTAATATTGATAAAAACAGTACGGTTTGGGCACCAAAAGAGACATATTGATCAACAGAATCAATTTGAAGACCCATACCTAAATCCACACAACTGTTGCCACCTGTTCTTAGGTTAAGAAGTCTAAAATACACACTGGAATATACACACCATCTTCAAAAAATGATGCTGGTCAAATTGGATAACTGCATGTAGAAGAATCCAAAGATATCTGTTTCTATCACCCTGGACAAAATTAAACTCCAAATGGATCAAAGGCTTCTATATAAGACCAAATACACTGAACCTGACAGAAGAGGAAATGGAAATAATCTTGAACTCATTGACACAGGAAAAGACTTTCTGAATATAACATTGTTAGCACAGAAACTATGATCAACAATTAATAAATAGGACTTCATGAAACTAAAAAGATTCTATGTGGCAAAGGATACTATCATTAGGAGAAAGCAACAATCTACCAAGTAGACATTCAATAAAGGCCTAATACCCAATGCATATATTAATATGCATAGCTATATATAATTTATTTAGTAGATATTATAAATAATGATGATATATAATGTATATTACATTAAGAAATATCATATATATATACTGTATCAAGAAATCAACTTAATTTAATGCGGTATACAGAGAATTCTCAAAAGATTAAACTCAAATGGCTTAGAAATATTTAATGAAATGTTTAACATTAGTTATCAGGGAAATGCAAATCAAAACTACTTTGAGATTTCATCTTACACAGAATGGCTGAGATCAATAAAATAAGTGACACCTCTTGGTGGCAAGAATGTGGAATGTGGATCAAGGGAAACATTTATTCAAATGAGGCTTCCAGTCCCAGGAGTTGGTTACATCTCATTGAATCATTGGTCAAAGGTGTCCCATGCAAACCCCAAACAATCCAGGTGCTTTTCAAGACCTCCAAAAATTAATGGCAAGGCCTCATGGCTGAAGATACCTACACAACTCATTGAATATGCAAAAGTCAATCTGGTCCCTACACAGAGCCTTCACTCCTATATGCTAGCATCCTTGGTACAGATCTACACACTACTAAAGGAGAAAAATGAACAGCTCACCCACAAACCTTTTGATCCACAATGATGTCCTACCTGTAAAATATGCTAGAGCAATGGTGGTACAAAGTATGTGGGAGTAACCAACCAATATCTGATTTGACTTAAGACCTACTGCATGAGATGCAACCTATACCCAACACTGCTTGAATGATGAAGACCTTTCGACTAGATAGCCCAGCACCCTAGGGTAAAACCAATTTCTATTGTTTTAAAATAAAACAAAACAACACAACTGTTGAAATAAAAAAATCTAGGCCGGGCGGTGGTGGCGCACGCCTTTAATCCCAGCACTCGGGAGGCAGAGCCAGGCGGATCTCTGTGAGTTCGAGGCCAGCCTGGACTACCAAGTGAGTTCCAGGAAAGGCGCAAAGCTACACAGAAAAACCCTGTCTCGAAAAACCAAAAAAAAAAAAAAAATCTAGTGACATTCTGCTATACTTACTGATCAGTGTCTTGCTCAGTCATTATCAGAGAAGCTGCAGCAGATGGGACCAATCACATGAAACAAAACCAGACACTATACAGAGTGAGAGATGTTGGAACACTCAGCCCTAAAAGGGATGTCTCCATCTAATCCCTCTTCTCAGGTCTCAGAAAGAGTTAAAGAGCTAGAGGGGATGGAAGACACCAAGAATGAACACAATCTAAATCAACAAGATTGAAGCACAGGAGAACTCACAGAGATTGAAGCATCACATACAGGACCTTGCATGGGTCTGTACCAGTTGGGGACCTAGAGCTGAATGGACAAGTGGACACATGCCCCATTCTAACCCAGAAGCTATCTTCTATTGATAAACACTGGCAAATGAAAATTTAGTTTTTTCTAAGGAGTCTCACTGGAGAAATAAAGTAATCTTTTTATTTTATTAACATTTCGTTTCATTTATTTTATATACCGGCCACAGTTTCCCCTCCCTCATCTCCTCCCATTCCTCCCCTCTGACACCCATCTACCCTCCTGCACATTCACTCCTCCTCCATTCCCTTTCAGAAAGGGACAGTTCTCCCATGGGCTTGAGCAAAGCATGGCACAGCAAGCTGAAGCAGGACTAAGCTCCTCCACCTGCATCACGTCTGGGAAATAAAACCCAGCATGGGGAACAGGTTCATAAAAGCCACTGAAGCACCAGGGACAGGTCCTGGTCACACTGCTACGAGCCTTATGAACAGACCAAGCTACACAACTGTCACAAACATGCAGAGGGCCTAGGTCAGTCAGAGGCAGGCTCCCTCCTAACTGTTGGTCCAGAGTCCTTGTGCTTTCACAGGCTTAGGTCAGCTGCCTCTGTGGGTTCCTCTGACATAATCTTGAACCCCCTGGCTTGTATAATCCCTCCTCCCTTTCTTCAGGAGAACTCCTGGAGTTAGGCCTAGTGCTTAGCTGTGGATCTCTGCATCTGCTCCCATCAGTTACTAGGTAAAGACTCTCTGATAACAAGTAGGGCAGTCACCAAACTAATTGCAGTAGATGGCCAGTTCAGGCACCCTCTCCACTATTGCAAGGAGTCTTAGCTAGTGTCATCCTTGTAGATTCCTGGGAGTTTCCCTGGCACCAGGTTACTCCCTAACCCCAAAATGTACCCCCCATTGAGTCATCTCTTTTATTACTCTCTCCCTTGCCACCCAACCCATTTCCCAGGCCTAGCCCACCCAACAGACTCCATCAAGTTCATATCCCTCCACCCCCTACCTTCACCCCACCCCACCCCCAGTTTACCCAGGAGATCTCATATATTTCCCCTTCCCACGGAAATCCATGAATTCCTCTTTAGGCCTCCTTTGTTATCCAGCCTCTCTGGGGCTATGGATTGTAGGTTGGTTATCCTATACTTCCAATATCCACTTATGAGTGAGCACATATCATCGTTGTCTTCCTGAGTCCCAGTTACCTCACTCAGAATGATTTTTTTTCTAGTTCCATCCATTTGCCTGCAAAATTCATGAGGACAGTAATTTTTGCAGCTGAATAATATTCCATTGTGTAAATGTTCCACATTTGTACTACAAAACCGTTTTGATGACACAACTCCCAGAAAAAAGTGCTCAAATGAGGATCCTTGGTTCTTCAGGTCACTTATCCACAGATGTTGTTGTTGCTTTTACTCTTTTGGGGGACCCACCACCAAGCTCCCAAATAAATCACACAGAGGCTTAGTCTTACTTATAAATGCCCGACATTAGCTTGGCTTATTTCTTGCCAGGTTTCCTTACCTTAAACTAGTCCATCTGCCCTTTGCCTCTTTTCCCATTCTCTTACTTTTGTAAATCTTGCTCTTACTATGTGGCTTTCTGTGTAGCTGGGTGGCTGGCCCATGGAGTCCTCCTCCTTCTCTGGTTACTCCTTCCTTTTTCTCCTAGATTGAGTAGTAAAACTCTTTCCTTCAGTTAACCTATACTAGTTATTCCCATCTTTAATTTAGATTGACACGTGCAGAGCTAGGATTGCAAACTGATGCAGTCAATCAAATCCTGAGGGGTGTTTATTCTATTTTATTAGAGGATTTCATATTATCATGTTATCATTGAATAAAAACAGTATAAGATATCAAAATACTGCACCATAACATCCCATTGGACACTGTGATAGTGCTCAGAAGGAGACAATGTGTTCAACTTATTTCAAGGAAGTGTATACATGAGAAATGAGTTAAGCTGTCACGTGAAACAGGAACTCAGAATTAACCCTTAGGAGCTGTATAGCCTTAAATGAATAAACTAACTCCCTGGAATGTTACTTTCCTCAAAACCTTGGGGTGATGCTGTTACTGACTTCATGAAATTATGAAAGCATATGATACTGAAATTGTTAACTATGGTCCTGGTGATGAATTTTGTCTACTGTTTATGGGAATGGTTGTCTAAATTCTAAATTCTAGGAATTAGCACTTGTTTGAGGGATTTATCTGGCCACTGTGCCTGTTCTAACTGCACATGTGCCATGATACAAGTCTTTTACTTCAACAGCAGGATTCATTTGCACCTGTCTGTTAAGAGCTGGTCGTTGATATCTCAATTCCTTCTTTCTTGGGCAGGAAACCTCTGCTGTTCATAGTTTATATCATATTCCATCATTCCCTTTTAGCCTCATGCTTGTTTCTGATAACAGGCTTTTTCTGTTTTCAATTTATTAACCAATTCTCGTGTTTTTCTCTCCTAGAATTATCTCCAAATTAAACCATTTTCAATCAAATCCTCATCTCAGATCTTCTTTTGTAGGAATTAAAATGGAAACAAGCAGGGCCTGGCATGCAAATTCATATAACAACCGTTGATTGTATTCTATCATGACTGCTGGTATAAACAATTTGTATTAATAATTTTCAGTGTTTACTTTAGCCTTATTCAATACCTATACTTGAAAAGAACTTAAGCTAGGAATTGTAAAAGAGCCTACTGGAAAGATGTGATAAAGTAAAAGTAGTATGTGTGATATGACATAGTCAATGACGCTACCCAAACTACCCTAAGTTCAAGTGCAATGGCATTCTTGTCACATGGAAAGAAATATTCATATGTCTAGGTCACACAAGACAAACTACTTATTCTGTATTAATACCTCTTGTTAGTCTTAGCCTTCTGTGCATTCTGCATTTGAAGCCTATTTAATAAATCCATTGAATGACTACTGTGGAAGGTTCCTCTCACAAGCACCCACTGACAATATAGCTTGAACATGAACTGCCATACCACCACCAAAGATTGATATATTGAAGCCCTGGTCCCCAGATGGTACATATAGTTTAATCAAGATAATTCTTACTTTATCAGCAAATTGATTTATTGACATATGCTCAATATATTAGCATTATTGAAAAGTGCTAGAAAGTAGGTGGTGAGACCTACTTGGAAAAAGAAGTTTAAAGAGGGCATACCCTGCAATTTACACCTTGCTCCTGTCCTGTCTTCTATGTTTATTGGGTATTATAAAAACAACAGATTCCTCCATGATGGTTATCCCTTGCCTGAGGCCTAAAGGCAGTGGGAGCAACCAGTCACAGAAAGTGAACCCTTAAGCTCCTAAGTGAATTTCTCAGGTATTTGTTACAAAAACATACCACTGACTAATTTAGTATATTTATCATTGATAACCAACTTGAGTAGCTTCATTTTCATTCCTAAGGATAGGCCATTGAGCAAGCAGAACTTGATAGTGTTTAAACTTCAACATCCATTTCCATATCTTCTTGTTGAGTGAGTTTGCATATTTTATTGCTATGTTAAAACATTTGAAGAATTCATGATTTAAAGAAAATACATTTATTTACTCAAATCTATGACTAGAAATTACTCACTAAGATACACTGAAATTTTTGTTTTCATATTATCTTGAAACTGTTAGAAAACTGATTTAAATACTGGTAAAACTACAAATCCAGGGAGACTGATCTTTAACCACAAACAAATTCAGTAAACTTTAACCCCTGTGTTCTTTCTGCCTATTTCAAGGTGAGTACACCTCTAATATTCTTTCATTGACTATATTCCATAACCACAGTTACACCTGCTCTCAGGTCATTTTGTTCTGGTCATAACATTGTATATTATTGTTCTACATGACATAAGAAGTAAGGGTGTATTGTAGTCCTTGTGCGTGGTGGTGCTGTGGGAGTCTGTGACAGTGGCTGTTATTAGAGTTCTAAAATGTGGAATGGAATGCAGATTAACTATTCTCCACCTGTTGTTTTCCTCACAACAGTGCCACTTTATTAATGTGATTTCAAAAACAATTCTCTGCTCCCAGCAAAGTGTCTGCTGTTATATCTACTTTCCTTGTAAAGTAAATGCAGTTAAGGGAAATATTTTGCACGGAGACAAATTATTTTCAATACTTGTGAAGTCTATAGGACTGTGTAATACTGAAGGAAAACACTCCATGACCAGAATTATATGAATTTCTACTTTTCATTTCTGAACTGGGAAAATAAATAATGTTGCAAATTTAGGAGGCTGGATTTTATAGTCTGTAAAATAAAAATGTCATTAATTTTTATGAGTGTTGAGTTAGAAAAATTAGTACTAAATGCTTTTTAATTTTACGTATTCAATAAATGGGTTGTTCATCCTTTCACCCAGGTGTATGTTTTTTCTAAGTATTTTTAAACTGACAGGTATGTTTCACAATATGAGTGACAATATCTACCTGCCTTTTAGACAAAACTGAAACTGCATGAGAAGGGGCATTGCACATCCATCTTATCTGCACTTAGAAAAGTACTTGGGATTGAATAGGTAGCTAATTACATGTTGCATGGATCAACGTCATTGTTCTACCAGACGGTGGTTTATTTGGTAAACTCATTCTATGTCAAAATATGAGGATACAATATAACATTATTTCATATATTGTACAGCCAATATCAGCTCTTAAGCAATGGAAATACACAGGATTTTGGTTTCCTGGGGAAAAACTAGCATTATAGCATTTAATATTCTGATCAGTCTCAAAGTGTGAAACAAGGAAGAGTTGTGGAGTTTTGCACTGCTGTATCCAGGCTGGCCATTTTTTTTCTGAAATGAAGTAATGATATAACTCTCCTGAAGTGACCTGGCTGAAGACAAAGTGTGAATCCTCTCACATCTCTTGATTAACACTTGTTCTTCTCTCACGCTGTCAAACAGGCAGCTTGAACCACTAACAGAGTTTTAAGAGATTGGTATGTGTTTCAATTAACGGCATTTTATAACTCTGGGACTGTGTTAGGATAACAAACTTGGGTGACCCTCTTTCATTCTCCCTTTCACATTTTTTTCTTTTCTGTTAGACAAGATTTATTTTTAGTAATTTTCGTCCTTTTGCATCTTTTACATTTTTCAATAATATCTTAAATACAAACTTTCAGATTTTGACAAGTCTTGTTGGAGGATTGGGAGGTGATAGCTCAGAAGATGATAGTACTTGCCTTACAAGAATGAGGAACCGAGTTTGAACCTCAGAACTTACGATAGGCTTGGGCATGGCACTGTGCATTTGGAATAACAGCACTAGGGGTGGAGAAACAGAAAGGATCCTTTGATCTCATTAGCAAGATAGCCTATCCAAATGGGTGAGCAACAATTTTCAGTGAGAGACCCTATTTAAAGAAATTGCACAGCCTTGATGCAAGGAGGAGGGGCTTGGACCTGCCTCAACTGAATGTACCAGGTTTTGCTGACTCCCCATGGGAGGCCTTACCTTTTCAGAGGAGGAAATGGGGTGTGGATAGGTAGGGGAGGTTTGGGGGGAGTGGAAGGAGGGAAGAGAGGGAGGTCTGTGGTTGGTACATAAAAATGAAAAAAAAAATTCTTAATAAAAAGGAAGAAATAAGGTAGATCGCTCCTGAGAAACAGCATGGGCTTAATATCTGCCCTCCACAGCCACATGTACATGTGGGCATGTATGAACTGCTCCCTCTTTCACAAGTATTAATTATACAAAATAATCCTGATACTTACACACTCAGTGAAAATAATTGTTTCTTATAGTATAAATGAAATAAAAACACAAAATTACAACAATCCCATGTGCAAATAAAGACTAAGTGAGCTATGACGGTATTTACATAGTTCCCACGTAAACAGCAAACAACAGAAGCAAACTGCAATTTCCAGTAAGTGTTTGGCCAGCATGTTGAAATGCAGCTTTAGTTTGAGAATCAGAATTCTTATTTTTAGAATCCCTATTGCAAGTGTGTTCTCTTCCTAATAAAGTGTTTTCATTCTAAAGGTAGCACACTTATAAATATTCTCTAGTTTTTCTTTTAACATTTCCAGATTGTTTTTATAACTTAGAAATCTTATTTCAACAAGAAAAATCGGCTGCTTTCTTAATATAGAACAGAAACATAACCAGTATAAATGTGGATTCTAACACATTAATTCCAACTTTTGCCATCTTCTGTTGTGAAACATTGAGTCAAAGTCAGCAGAGGAATATGGAAAATGTAGGGATGAAAAATATGCTTTTGACTTAAGCCCCTGGCTTCAAACTAGTGAGGCAGATGTCTTCACTTACATAGTTTTCTACTTATTTTTCTTCAACTGGATTTTCATTTTCCAGTTGAGACATTCATCATCTTCACAGACTTGCACCAGACTATCCAGGCCATAGATATAAAAACTGCTTTGGAAAGATGAAGTTAATTTTAAGTTAAAACATGCAATTCTAACTAAAATGAAGACTTTTCAAAGAAATCATCAATATTTTCCCAGGCTATGCATTTCTTTCTGCCCTCGTCTCTCTCCTCTACTACATGTTTTATGAATATTTTAAAGCAGTAGATCAAATTAACATATCCTTTCACCGATGTTCAGTGGACTAGTCATTCTTTAACATTACATAATTTCTGAATATTAAAAACTGCCAATGGCCAAGTTCGACTGAAAGACATTAATTTCCCAAAGGAAAACAGAGCCCTGAGAGAGAAATGTCTTTCATACCATAATTTATATTTTTGAAATTTTAGGAGTGAGATGATATGGAAGAAGAAGATGATGGTAGTGGTAATGTTATGGATACATGAGTGAACTCAAAGAGAAAAACATTTAAATTATACACAATAATTTCAACACTCAGATATCAAAGGTCTTCCTAATGGGTCATGTGTACCAAAAAAGTATTACTAAATCTCATTCCTTCATGTCTTTGTTAGTGATAATTCAAGAAACATTTTAAGAAAGTAAGTTATTGAGTACTTTTTCATAATTACCTCAAATAATATCAAACATTTGAAATACACACACACATATACATATATATATATATATATATATATATATATATATATATATAATTTGAACTCTTGTTCAAATAAAAAATATATATATCTGAAACAAGAGTTCAAATGAGATATATTCATGCATTTCCAAAGCAATATAATAATTATGAACAAATTAAGAGTCCCCAAGCCCTTGACTCCATATTAATATATTATAATTATTATATACTACAATAATATTTAGCATCTGTCCTAGGTATCACTGTCAGCTTGACATAGCCTAAAAATTCCTGATAAAACAGTTTCAATTGAGTAATTGTCTTTATCATATTTGTCCAACGGCATGTTTGTGAGGAACTGTCTTGATTACTAACTCATGCAGAAAAGCTCAGCCCACTATGCATGACACAATCCCTAGGCAACTGGTCCTGGATTGTATTAGAAAGCTACCTAAGCCTGAGCCTACGAGCCTGTAAGCCTGTGAGTGAGCCTAAGAGGAATCCAGCAAGCAGTGTTCCTCTATGGTTTCTGCTTCAAACTTCATGGAGTCCCTGCCCTGATTTCCATCCGTGATGGATTGTGACCTCGAAATGTAAGCCAAATAAAACCTTTCTTCCTCAAGTTTCTATTAGTAAGAATGTTTTATCATAGATTCCAAATGAAACTACAGCAGGTCCTTTAAATATTAAAATTTGTTATACTATTTGTCCCACATTGCTGTTTAAAAGTAACACAAATACAGATGTCCTTCTGATTTGATGAGAGCCCCCAACTCCCTCACTTCTCTTGCATTGCTGGTGATCAAATCCAGGACTCATGCATGCTAGGCAAGCATCTTACCACTAAGTTGGATCTCTAGCCTTTGATATAGTCCCCTTTTCCACAAGTGACTCTTGATAGCCTAAATTTTAAAGCCAGATCCTGCATGACATAAATTATCATATCTTCCTTGATCTTATCCAATCCTTCTACCTGGGACATTGATTTTAGTGTATAATATATTTTATCATGAATTAATGATTCATTAACTGAGCAAAGAATAACCCTCAATTTGCATTTGCTTGAATTTTCCTTATAATTATTCTGTTAAGTGTTTTTGAAAATGATACCCCAGATGTGATGCATCTTCCTCTAGTAAGAACAATTTTCACAAAGCAGATTATATATATATATATATATAATTATTAATGATTGTATTATCATCATACCAGTTCTAAAAGCTATGATGCGAAAACTTTAAGAGTATTTTCCTCTTCTCTGAGCAGTAGTTTATCTTAGACAGTCCTCCTACATGAATAAATTTGTTTTAGTTGAACATAAGGGATCTGATGCTCAAATATGGCATGACTTGGGGTCACATAACTCATTAGCACAAGGCTCATTCTTCAAATATCTGTCTTCAGGGCCATAGCTCAGATTTCCTAAGTTCTTGTGAAAACTTAAAAATTTCTGACCAGAGGGCATGCTAGTGAGAATCATGTGAACTCAACATTTTCTTTTATTTCCAGCCATAAGGCACTAATTACACATGTCACTTAGAGTTTCACATGTAAGATTCATGAAGAATGCATCCTTCGAAATCTACCGCCAGTGCCTTGGCCATCTGCCTCCCTTCGCTGTCCACTCCTGGGGTAATCCTGCCTCTGGATGGCCATGAGGGAAATGAAGCTTCTTTCTCCTCTAATTGGAGAGAGATATGCCACCTCTCAGGGTTGAGGACTCTTAGTGTGCCTCCAAAATAAACCTGGCTCCTGAATAATGATTTGGATCTGCAAAAGCCAGTGCCTTGGAACCCTGCTGAGGTACTGCCATCAAAACAGGGGAAAAAAAATCAAATTTTACTCTGAATAGAGCCTTAATAACAGTTGGGAACTTCAGCCGCCTGCCTATAATTTATTTACAAAGAATCTTTTTGAAGGGAGATATCTTGGAGAATTCTATGTAGCTTTGATGTTTGCAAGTTACCCTCTAAAGATAGGTAGAAAGATGATAGAAAAATAGATAGCTGTACCGACTGGTGAAAAATAAGACAGAAATCTCATGTTCAGTAACTCATCTTTGAGGTTTTCTTTATTTTCTGTTATTCAAACACCCTGCATTTTGCTGTAGTATTTAATTATCTATAGCCATTACATTAGCCTGCTTTTTCAATTGATATCATTAAAAGGTTTTTAGTCAAAGTATGATTTTATTTTTTCCTGGGTGAGGTTATGGCTGTAAGGTTCACTATATGATTTAGAGAAGTGAAGACATCCAGTAGAGATCCTTTTATGGTCTGATTGTGCCACTACTTCACACTTCATATTATGAAGCCTTAGTGTCCAATGCTGCTGTACATGAAGACAAGGTCTTTAAGGAGGTATGGTGAAAGAGTTCTTATGGTAGCCCCAATTCTATAAGATATGAATGTGCCATGACAGGAAGAGGAATCAAAAGAAAAGATTTCAGAGAGATTCCACTTGTTCTCATTATTCTGCTCTCTCCCATCTGTGTGTATGTACATGGGGGGGGGGTCGAATGTGTGTGTGTGTGTGTGTGTGTGTTTGGTGTGGTGTGAATATCCACAAAGTCAAGGCTATGAGAGGACAGAACAAGAAGTCATCTTTGTCATGCAGGAAGAGTAGTCTTACCAACTTCATTATGCTTGGATATAAGACTTGTTAGCTCCAGAATTGTGAGGAAGCACATGAGGGTATGTTAAGCCACCTGGTCTATGGTATTTTGCTTTGGAATCTCTCAGCATGCTAATTAGCAGTATGCTGTCAATCCAGACATTGGAGTGTGCAGCTGAAGTGCCATTTCCCTGAAGAGCTACAGGGATTGCTGCACCTACAAATCATTCACAAGAAAGCTGAGCACTTGCACACCACCTTCTAGCATTCTCTTGCTGATGACCACCTACATGGTGTATTACTCTTCTCAAGCACCCATTCATATGCAGAATGGAATTTTTCAGATTTTAGAAGAAAGGGAGACTGTACTGCAGCACATAAGGGTATCAGAAGGTGGAAATGAGTATGAACTTGATGGAGAGGACTGTGGATGCAAACAAGGCTCCACTATCACCCACTCTATCCTCAGAATAGATACTCTGGCTAATTCTTGAAAGACAATTATTAATTTGCCACATAAGAAGAGCTGTGATAGGACCTATATCGTAGGCATTTGTATGTGGTGTGGGTGTGTGTTTCTCAGTATCCAGGGCATAAAATTAAGAGTAGACCTGAGGTCATTCTATGACTGAGAACCTTGACTGCAATGCCTGTCAGGTTCGCCTACTAACTGCAGCTCCAGCAGCATCGTCTCCTTTCTGTCAGTGACATCATGCACCAGTTATCTCCTCTTTATTGGACACAGTCCCTTTTATGACAGTCTTATCTGATGCCTATGAACATGCTATGATTATTCCAAGGCAGCTTCAGAAGATTACCATGAGGTTCATTTGCATTTAGTTAAATCAGCATCTCTGGTTTCCTCTGTGTCTTGCTTCCCTTCTTCATCTTTTTTTTTTTTTTTTTTTTAACATGGTCAAAATTAAGTTTCTGCTCCTTTATTATATGATGCTTTTAAGTCAGTATTAAGCTTTTCACTTGACACCATCCCTGGAACAAATGGTGCCTGTCTGTGTGTACTCAGATGCTTGTTGCCAGAAGTGAAAATTTCTTGATGCTTTACACCCCTGTCTTACCAGGTCAGTGAAAGAAGATTAAAGTACTTGAAATAAAGGCCTTTTCAGTCTTTTCAGAGAATTGCTGGGTGTCAGTGATGCACAACTTTAATCCCAGCACCCAGGAGTCAGAGCCAGGTGGATCTCTATGAGTTTGAGGCCAGCCTGGTCTACAAAGCAAGATCCAGAACAGGCACCAAAACTACACAGAGAAACTCTGTCTTAAAAAAACAAACAAACAAACAAAAAAACCTAAAAGCTTTTCAGACCTTTCCTTCTCTGATTGTTTTTCTTTCTGTAAGGGCAAAACTTAAATTCACCTGGAAAATCTATCAGAATGAGTAAATCACCTTCTTCATCTTTTTATATAAGCACCATTATTGGGTACAAGGAGACTCAGTGTAGGTTTTGTTATAAAATAATACAAAGGTTGTAATAGTATGTCATTGAAACCCCTCAGTATGCACTTTGAAAATCACCATAGAACTGTATAATAATCGCATTTTCATCTTTTAAGTCATGTTATACTCCCTCTTGCAGAGCTTGTTACAAATAGTGATAAACACATTGTGATACATTGTGAAACATCATATTAGAATAAATATAATGTATTAATTTTGCAAAAGTTTCCTTTTATAATATTAACAAATAATTATACAAAGTCTATACAAGTTCATTTTAAATTATGAGGGACATGTGCACATTTCAAGAGAACCAATAGGCTATGTACACTTAAACATACCATCAAGATTCTGTTGGTATGGAATACCTTCTAAAGTTCAGATGAAAATGAAAATAAATTATTAGAATCAGGAAAAGGGTTTAGCTGTCCTAAAGCTACAAAACATGTAGAAGAAACATTATACAAATGGAACAGGTTATATTTAGGAATATACAAGCATATACATATACATATATATATATATATATATATATAAGCATATGCAATAGTAACAATTACTTAAAAAAAGAGATCATGACTTTGAAGGAGAGTGAGAGTAGGGAGATGTGTATGGGGGTGAGTTGGAGGAAGAAATAGGAAAGGACAAATGTGGTGGTATTGTTTTCCCCAAAATATTGCGCACCCTAATAAACTTATCTGGGGTCAGAGAACAGAAAAGCCACTAGATACAAAGGCTAGAAAATGGTGGCACTCACACCTTTAATCCTAGCATTCCAGAGGTAGAAATCCCTCTGGAAGGATCTCTGTGAGTTCAAGTCCACATTGGAAACAGCCAGGCATGGTGACACACGCCTTTATTCCCAAGAAGTGAGCCTTTAATCCCAGGGAGTGGTGGCAGATAGCAGAAAGGTATATAAGGCGTGAAGACCAGGAACTAGAAGCATTTGGCTGGTTAAGCTTTTAGGTTTTGAGCAGCACAGTTCAGCTGAGAGCGATTCAGATATGAGGACACAGTGGCTTCCAGTCTGAGGGAACAAGATCAGCTGAGAAGTTGGCCAGGTGAGGTTAGCTGTGGCTTGCTCTGCTTCTCTGATCTTCCAGCATTCACCCCAATAACTGGCCTCAGGTTTGATTTTATTAATAAGACCTTCTAAGATTCCTGCTACAGACAAATGTTATAGAAAAAATCTGAAATAGAAAAGAGATGAAATGTAGTAGTGATGTACAATTAGACAGACCAATGAGATTGCAGAAAGGGCCAAATGCCAGATCTATTAAAGCCTGCAACTTAGATTCAGTGGGAAAACGCAGAGTTCTTAAAAATTATTGAGATAACTGAGTAAACAATCAAAATGGTTAAAAATTAGATTATATACCTTATAGTACACATGGAAGATCTTTAGATTATGGATTTTCTTCACTAAGAAAATGGAATATGAGCAATAAATGCTGCACAAAGCATAAAATTTATGCTAAACAGTACTTTTTATATACCACAAAACAGGATTGATGTAAGCAACAAAAATAAGTACAACAATCCTATATCTAAATAATTACTGTGAGTAGTTCACAATCATTACCCACAAGATGGCATTAGTATGTAAATAACAACATATGTATAATTATATATGAGGCATGTTAATAATTCTGCCTAAGAAACAGAGTTATGAAATTGTTTCCTAACCCTTGCATATAATAAAACAATAAATATTTCTAGTTTTCATATCAATAGTAAGCATTTGATGTGGAGAAAATTTCTAATATCAATCCTTAATGTTATGAAAATACATAAATATGATTGCACATGAACTAGAAGAAAATATAAAAACATAAACATTAAAGTCAAATGACAAGCTGAGAACAGAAGGTACAAGCACCACTAACTAGAGTTCAGTTATAAATCAATGAAATATAGTATGTAATGAACACCATAAAGTACCATGAGGACCAACAATCAATTATACATGTATATTTAGTTAAGAATAAGGTACACAGAAAAATACAATTGTTTCTGAAATATAGTAAGTTTATCATCAGTCGTAGATGAAATCTGTAAGATACACATTTTGTAGTAATGTTGACAATATTAGTATGCTCAATAGGAATTTTAGGGGCAATATATAGGACCATAGTAATTATTGATGGGATTATAAATCATAAGAATAACTTCTGAGGAAAAGTCAAAATTATAAATAACTATACATTTGGTAGAAACAATCAACTGTATTCCAGAAATGTAGACTATGATGATATGAACACATACAAAGTAGAACAGGCATCAGGAAGTTTATTGAAGTGTTGTTTACTAAGAACAACTCTAGGATAGAGACACACAGCCATACACATGACCTTTAGTTGAGAGATAAAATACAGTGTATATGTGTGCTGTAACATATTGAAGTTTTTCCAAAAGCTAAGAAGGAGTTTTTGTCCAAAGAGAAAAACATTCTTACTTTCTCAAGATCAAAGCATTAACCATGACCCTGCAATAAGAAGCTTCTATGACCAAGCCTAGAAGCAACACATGAGTTTACAGATATAAACATATATATGACACTTTGGGAACATCTCCATTCAACAGAACAACATTAAGAGATACTCCCTGAGGGTATGAGGGTTTTGACAGTGTTTGCCGTATCAGATATGAAGTTCCTCCTGTAGAGCCATCCTCAAATCCAATCAAGATACTTGGTTACCCCCACAAACAATCTTGTCTCTATTGAACCATTGGCTATATACTGCCTGGAGGTCCATATTTTAGCATTCAGGGTCCAGTAATGAATTAAGGTCAATGATGTCCGTTGGCCCTACAGTGGCCTGCATGACACCCATGAAAGCTATATAACTATAATGCTTTAAGTAATGCCTGCACACTCCATGTGATTTGACTTGTCTTTACTATTCTATTGAGTACCTTTTTCTTTGTAAACAGAAGGTGTATATGTTACTTTGTATATGTATCAGGTTAAACCATTTGTTTTTAATCATGGCATCTAACCCATTTATACTTGTTTAAATATGCAGATATTTGGATTTAAGATTATCATGACACTATATAGAAAAATCTGCAAGTTTTTATTTTTTTAGTTAATGTATGTATACTTTAAATATTTTTATTACTGCATTTTCTGCTAAACTTATTAGTTTTTCATCTTTCTCTCCTTAGCACTTATCCAAAAAAATCAGCACATAAGCCCTTTATATATTAAGAGTCTAATAAAAGGATAAAAGAAATACAAGAAACACATTAGCTTCATTAAGCCCCTTTGAATCATATCTGTTATCATATAATTTAATTCCATAGAGATCTGAAAGCTCAAGGGCATTATTATTCATTCAGTGTTCATTTGAAGGTGTACATTTGTCCCTTCTGCCCTTGGTCCAGAAGTCTGCCCTCATTTATAGCCTTCTACTTAAAATCATCTTGAATTTTGCCTAAAGGGAATCTTTAGAGTTTTTTTTTCAGTGTGAATTTGGATAGTAAAAATATTTTCTGCTTTTTTAATTTAATTTTTTGACTACTTTATACGTGAATACTGTGTTTATATCATTTCCTCACCTAACTCTCAACCATCCAACTCTCCTTTTGTCTCATCCCCACACTTTCCTCCATTATTGACCTCTTCTTTAATTATTTTTATTACACACACACACACACACACACACACACACACACACACACACACACACAAACTTGTTTTCTTCTTAAATTTATCTTGCCTTGCCTTTCAGTTGTAATAATGTATCTATAATACACCTACATAGAGGTGTTAATTTTGATTATTTTGATCTCATTTGATTATTCCGTTTAGGTGTATGTATTTATTTATTTATTTTACATCTGAACCACAGATTCCTGTCCCTCCTCTCCTCCCATTCCCTCCTCTCATCTCCCTTCCATTCCACCCCCAACCAATCCTCCTCCATTTCTGTTGAAAAAACTTTATAGAGCTTAAATTAGTTTCTCAGACCCATAAATGACTTTCTCGGATATTCCTGACTTACTTAAATTTTTGTATCTTCTCTCACAATCTATTGATCCCTTCTCACAATTTACTCCTACCAATATCTCCCTCAGTTCCAATCTCTTCCACTATCTCAGATGGACCCTTCCTTAGGTCCCGTAACACCAGTCCTCAATGCCAGCAGTAAACAGCCAGAGAGAGAACAATGTTCACTTACCCAACCAATAATAAGCTACCTAGTAATAAAACAAAAAGATTGAAATGAAGGGACACTTGCCCACTTGGAGCATGTGGCTCTGGTGGTATTGTCTTCTCTAATTCCCTCTGTCTTGCTAAGAACTTTTGAATTACATTCCTGCAGCTAGCCCTCAGGTCCATTCTCTTATTTGGTCACTTTCTCCTCCTGAAGTTGACTACCAAGGTCCAGCTATCAGAGTACTGAAGTCCAGTAATCAACCCCCCCCCCCAATCCTGTACCTTTATAATCTGCCATCTTCCTATGTCTCCTCTCTATGCAGAGGCAGTCCTTTGTGCCTTTAGGACAAATACCCGC
Source organism: Peromyscus eremicus (assembly GCF_949786415.1). NCBI lineage: Eukaryota > Metazoa > Chordata > Mammalia > Rodentia > Cricetidae > Peromyscus > Peromyscus eremicus. The sequence goes on from NC_081426.1 coordinate 34,950,096, forward strand.
TCTCCACTTGCATGGTTCCCTTCTCCTTCTCACTCTTCCTCTGTCTCCTGTCTTTGTCCCTTCTCCCTGCCATTTGTCCCTCTGGGGCAAATAAATTTCTTTTATGCTAAAAATTTGGGCTTGAGGATCCTGAGCTAATTCTTTTCCTTTCAACAAGCCTAAAAATTATCTCATGCTTTGCATATTTCATCTTTTCTTTTTTACTGTAAATCTGTGACAACTATTGATTTTTTTTCATTAATTAAAATTTTTCATTTATTTTGCATCCCGATTGCAGTTGCCCTTCCCTTCCCTCCTCCCATTCCCCCACCTCCTTCTCTGTATTCCCCCGACACACTCCTCAGAAAGGGGCAGGCCTCCTAAGGGACTCAGCAAAGCATAGAATCTCATGTTGAAGCAGGACCAAGCTCCTCCCCCTGCATCAAGGGTGTGTAAGGCAATCTAGCATGGAGAATAGGTTCCCAAAAGCCAGCTTAAGTGGTAGGAGCCCCACAAAAAGACCAAGCTACACAACTGTCACACAGATGCAGAGGGCCTAGGTTGGCCCCATGCAGGCTCTCTAGCTGTTGATGCAGAATCTGTGAGCTCTCATAAGTACAAGTCAGCCGTCTCTGTGGTTTCCCCTGTCATATTCTTGAACTCCTTGGCTCTTACAATCCCTCCTACCTCTCTTCAACAGGACTCTCAGAGCTCGACCCACTGCCTGACTGTGGGTCTCTGCATCTGCTTCCATCATTTAATGGATGAAGGCTCTCTGATGGCAACTAGGATAGTAACTGATCTAATTACAAGAGATGACCAGTTCAGGCACACTCTCCATTATTGCTAGGAGCCTTAGCTGGGGTCCTCATTGTGGATTCCTGGGAGTTTCCCTGGCACCAGGTTTCTCCTTGAGCCTGAAATGCATCAAGATATGTCCTTCATTACTCTCTTTCTCTGTCCCACTCCCAACCCACTCAACCATCTCATGTTCCATCCCCCCACACAACCCCTGCCCCCACTTCCAGTTTACACAGGAGATGTCTTTTATTTGCCCTTCCCAGGGAAATTGTTCAGGTGTGTTCTACTGCCTCCTGATTCTCAGATACATATTTGATGACATGCAACAATTTCTGACAACTTGGGCACACATTCTTCAACTGCTACTATTTATTTTCTATCCATTCTCCTTTTGGAACAACATATCTTATATATATCAGAAAACTTTTTGAGCATTCATTATCTCCTTCATTATTTGAAACAGTTCTTCTCATGATTTGGTCTATTTTCTGCCGGCCCTATTATAACTAGAGCTAGCTAATCAGCACTGAACTATATTGGGTCTGTGTTGAGTACTTGACTAATTTTTTATATAGTCAATCCTTTCTATTTATGGTTTAACAACTACAATATTGTGTCTTTAGGGGTCAGGTTTTAAGATATAGACTGTGGAAATTAAACATTTTAGCTCCACCTGGAAACTAAACTACACTCCACTTCTCAGTATTTTATAAGCGATTTCCTTATTGATTCATTAGCATTAAGGGAAATGGGACTTTAAGAGTTAATCTACTCTTAGGACAACAGGGTTGGTCAGCTTTCCCATCTGCCCCAGACATTGATGGGGGCGGGGCAACTCTCCCCTGCCCATGCCATCACACATGGTCAATGGGGACAGCTCCCCCATGTTTACAGTTTCAAGGCTGGTTCACCCACACCTGTGCTAACAGAGTTGGCTGTATTGGGCTACCTTGGTGAGGTGTAGGGCCTGCTCTCCTGAGTGTTGCAGCCGGTTGGGGTCAGGGATAGTTCCTTCACTCTTATGACCACAGGGCCAGCTCTCCCACCTTCCTCAGGCATTGCTAGGCAGGAGGGGAGAGGCAACCCTGTTAGTGTATATATGGGTGAGCTAGCCCTGAAGTTGTAAGCATGCGATAGCTGTCCCCATTCCATATCTGGCAGACCAACCTGATATCCCTACAGCCCCAGACCCAAGGTTATGACTTGGCCTGCCCCATCATCAACTCCATCTATGATCTGCTAGAGCACATGAAGGAACCTGACCTGTAGACCCAAAGCTACAGGATCTCTAGGACACAGAGCAACAACAGGCTATATAGGAGGAGCCCTAGTGAGGGCCCACAATCAATAGGGTAGTAGAAACCACAGGCCTCTAACCACACCAATGACTCTTTGCAGTAAACACTTGTAAGTAAAGATATATGGGCAAAGGAGTTTACAGAATGCCTCACTGTGTCACATTGAAGCTTCCATGCTGAGATTATTAATGTTTTCCTTATTTTATTTTTTTCCTTTTTTCTCTAAAATTTTGTTTTATTTGAGTGTGTGCCAGGATGGAGGACAGAGAAATGAGTTGGGTCAAGATACATGATGTACAGGACACATAAAATAAATAGATAGATAGATAGATAGATAGATAGATAGATAGATAGATAGATAGATAGGGTCAATCTACTTTTGAGTTTTTCCTGCATTGCCACCCCATGAATCTTCAGTTCTTACTTTCCCTTCTTATTTTCTGAAGCATATTTTAAAAGTGTCTTCATCCAGTTTCCTTGGCTGTTCATTTTGTTAGTACTAGAACAAATTACTGATGCCCCTATTATCTTCTACCATGAAGAATTTCATCTTTCAGTCTTATAACCCATAAGAAACTCAATCCTTCAATCCTAAATCATAGATAAATGAATATTGAATAGTCACACACAGTTGTCTGGGGATGTGGTTTAGTGTGAAAGTGCTGGTCTAACATGCACAAAATGGCCTGAAGTTCAAATATGAGCACTAAACAAAACGCCGTTTCCATATGAAAGCACATTCAATTCCTGCCTGGCTTTCAGATGAAGCTTCATCTCTGATCACATTCCTTATTCTTTCCTTGTAAAGAGACTGTGGGCAGATGACCCAGTGAAGCCATGCTGGTGTTCCTCTCTGTCTTCATATCAGATATGAAGGTGTTTAAAGGATGGCATTATGGACATTTATGAACTAACTTGAATATATATATATATATACAATCATGTGTGAGCTCAACTAAAATCTGCAATAGAAAACCTAGAGTATAAGGATAGGAGACAGGTGGATACTATGTAATAGGAAAGTTCTCTCGCTTGTCTTAAAGAAAAAAATTTCATGTTACTTCCAAATAGCAGTGAATGTTGAGTGACTGATCTCTGGAAGCTCAGGGTCCAACAATTAAAAACAAGAAGACAATTAAAATCAAAGCTATCAATAAGCATCATTTCTGGAAGTGCCCTTCATTTCAGCTTGGGTGAGATAGGGGCAGATTACTCAGATGCAGTGTCTGAAATCTTTACCATGATGACAAAACAAAAATTATTTTCTGTTTAAACTATAAGACTTGATTTAAATTACTATATAATAATAAAAATTGTTATAAGCATAGAAAAATAAAACATTTGGATTTCCTTGAACAAAATTTTGTTATAAATGCTTTTCTTTAATAACATGAGCCAGTAAATGCTACTCCTATCCAGCCCCAAATGTCTCTTGTCATTTACCCCAGATTCTGCCAAATCCATCTGCATGAAATCAGGTAGCAATTGCATTTATTCCATCAAGTTCAATTTATGTCCTTATTTGGAGCTGACCTAGTTAAAAACTGGTCAGCAATTAACAGATGACTTGCTCAAGTCATCATACCCAGGTGTTCATTTCTGAAGGAAGGCTTTGTCAAAATGTCAATCTTTGTATTCTGCTGTGCTCTAATCTGGTGTCTTTCTAGTTCCTGCTGAATAAGGAGCTAAATATGTATTTCTATTTTTGCCACTAATTAAATGTGCATGACATACTTGAGAACAGATCCTACAGTATGCTTGCTTCCTTGCTGATACAAACTCTATACCTGAAGTGGAGGGGACCAGATTCCTTACATCTCAACTGTCCATTTTGAATATTAGCGCATGCTAATGATTTATCCTGGTAACAATGAAGGTGTGCCATTCACATATGAGGATTTTACTTTCTCTGAGAAGTGAAGAAATGGAAGTGTGTGGAAATGACTCTGGGGCTTTCAGAGTGAGGATATCCACAAGGGTGTTATGTACAGCACAGAAGCAGAATAGCAAGACTATGGGTTCATCCTTAGTATTAATCAAGAATAGATAAATTAATAGAAATATTGAAGCACTATGGGGAGTAATCTAACACTGTTAAGAAGAATTTAACTGTGACCTGGTATTTGTTTTGTTTTTTACTTGTCTGAACTTCCTGTTCCTTCTCTGCATATAATAGGTCTACTTTCCCTTCTTCCTTATGCTGGAAGTCACCTGAATAATGAGTATCTCTGGCAATCTCTCCAGTGTCTCTCTCATATATCCCATTTTATCATCTTTCCCCCCTATTTTTTAGTCTAATATGTCAAAAATATGGCTTTATTTGGATCACAGCATGCAAAATGTGGCTAGTTGTTGTAATTCACTTTTTTGATCACAATAATTTCATCTGTATAATTCAGTCTCACTTTCTACATTTGAAAAAAAAATATCTTTCCCAGGTTCCTCCTTTTCAACAAGAAGAAAGATGTCTTAGACAATCTCTTTCATGGCCTACATAGACAGCAACGAAGTGGGCTTTTAGCCTGAACTAAAATGCAATGCGCCATATGTTCCAAGTGCAGATGGCCACCTCTAATTTCAAATCAAGTATCTTACTCCATGCCTCTTTAAATGATGGCTTCCTACTCCTTTGTCCACTAAAATCTCATCTGTCAAGGACTGAGGTAGAATACATTTCCTCAGAAAAGCCTTCCCATGTTTAATAAAGTCAGTGCATTTATCTCTGTCTCCCATGACACTTTATGCAAAAATTGACAAAGCACAATCAGTTGGGTCTAACATCAGCAATCCCATGGGGAATGGGAAGCACCACAAAAACAAAATAGTTGTTATACCACCATTTTACAGTCTCACTAAATGCTAAGGAAATGTGCACAGCCATCAGAGATGAATGAACAGTGGATGCGGTAATGACAGTAAATAACCTGCACAATCGGCATAGTTGTTTGGAGATGCGTAGAGAGCTTTATAGGAATTGAGTCACTTGATTTTTACAAGGGCTATTATTATATTATTATATGAATTGAGTCACTTGATTTTTACAAGTGACTAAATTTAAACAAACCTAAGTTTAGTAGGATAAAGTTTCTTTTAAATCTGAATGATCAGCATTAGGAGTGTTTTAGGTGGATCCCACTGAAAATCTCATTATTTTTCTTTATTCAGAGGGTAGCTTGGGCTAACAAATATTGTAATAACTGTGTTCTGATAAGTAATAATCCTTAACAAAAATCATCTCTGTTAGTTATTATAATTGCATAGCATGCTAAATATAAAACTCTTTTGTTATTTTGGTTTAAAATATGCTTATTGGAAAATATTTTCTAAGAAAGGAGACCTCAATGCTTGATACAAACTCACTGTCCAGTAATTTGAGATTTCAATATAAATTAGATATTTCTAATTATAAAATCTTTTAATTTTTGATAAGGTTAGCTATCTTCATTATAAAATCTCTCATTATTAATAGTTTCATGCACATTATCCTTTGAAAGACATTGATATAGGAGAGTTGAATGACTGTAGTAAAGTATATAATTGTGTGTCTTATTCCAGGTTTCCACTTCCTAAAAGACTGGTTAAAAAAGAAATACCTCAAATTCAAAAACTTACATGTGTAATTATTTAAGATACTGGATTCACTCTAACTCATGTTGCAGATGTAAACAATTTATTTAAAGAGACTTTCTGACACCTGTTAGTAAGCCAGATACGTCTGAACCATTCTTAGGAAGTGATGAATCATTACAGTCTGTCTTTTCTGTTTCTTCCTGTGCAGGAATTGTTGGCAAATGCCAATCACTGAAGTGAAAGTGAGGAGACCTAGCAGACATATTTATGAATGAAATCTCTCCCATCGCCTCCTAAGCACCAGGTTTCTTACAGATGAGCTAACTTATTGCTGCTCCTCACTCTTAGCACCCCTGGATATCTGCTCTGTAAATTTGCTTCCCCTCAAAATAACACTTTTAGATTTTCCCTCTTCTTTACTATTTCCTTAAAAGAAAATAGAGAAAGCAGGTTAAGTCAATAAAGGAATTGCTGATTTGCAACAGTCTTAGGAATTACAAGAAAGTTGTATTTTGGTTTTTTTAGATTTGATTTTTTTCTTTTATTGAAAACAGATTACTTTTTTTATCACTTACTATATCCTAATTACATATTCTCCTCTCTCTATTTCCCCAAGCTCCTCATAACCTCCCTTCCCATCTGGATCCATCCACTTCTATCTCTCATTAGAAAACAAACAAGCTTCTATGGAATGATACATAAAAATAGGTATAATAAGACAAAGCAAAAACTAACACATTGGAAGTGGACAAAATAAACAAACAGAGGATAAAGAACCCAAAAGAAGGCAGGAAAAACTGAAACCAACCCTCATGAATCCCATAAAAACACTAAAATGGAGGTCATTATATAAACATGAAGAACACTCTTTCTGTCTTCTCCCTTGAAGAATTCGTTGAGCCTTGACAGGAGGGATTTATTTGATGGATACATTCCTTGTAGGGCTGACTGTACTAATGTCTCTCAGTTTCTGAATAATGTCCAGCTGTATGTCTATGTGTTTACTCCTATCTGCTGTAGGAGGAAATTTCCCTGATGATAACTACGCAAGGCACTTTTCTATAAGTACAGTAGAATTCCATTACAAGCCATTTTATTGCTATGTTATTATTTTTTTTAATTTTCATGATTTTTTTATTTTATTTTATTTTACAATACAATTCGGTTCTACATATCAGCCACGGATTCCCTTGATTTCCCCCCTTCCGCCTCTCTCCCCTTTTTCCCAGCCCATCCCCCATTCCCACCTCCTCCAGGGCAAAGCCTCCCCCAAGGACTGAGATCAACCTGGTAGACTCAGTCCAGGCAGGTCCAGTCCCCTCCTCCCAGGCCGAGCTAAGCAACCCTGCATAGGCCCCAGGTTTCAAACAGCCAACTCATGCAATGAGCACAGGACCTGGTCCCACTGCCTGGGTGCCTCCCAAACAGATCAAGCCAATCAACTGTCTCACCCATTCAGAGGGCCTAATCCAGTTGGGGGCCCCTCAGCCATTGGTTCATAGTTCATGTGTTTCCATTTGTTTGGCTCTTTGTCCCTGTGCTTTATCTAACCTTGGTCTTAACAATTCTTGCTCATATAAACTCTCCTCTTTCTCGCTAATTAGACTCCCGGAGCTCCACCCGGGGCCTAGCCGTGAATCTGCATCCAGATCCCTCAGTCATTGATGGGGTTTATGTTATTATTTAAAATATTTCTTTAGGATAGTAGTATTTAGTTTTAACCCAGTTCCTTGGACTATCTAGTCCCAGGTTCTTGGTTCTTGATCACTCAAGCAAAGTTTGGTACGGGTTCCCACAAACTTTGTGCCACCATTGCAGTAACACATCTTGTAGGCAGGACACCATTGTAGATCATAGGATTTGTGACTGGGTGGATGTTTATATTTCTTCTTTAGTAGTGTGCTTCCTATAACAAACATACTGGAACATAGAAGTGAGGGCTCTATGTAAGCACCAGTTCTCCACGGTAGAATTGTGTAGGTGTCTTCAGCAATTGGGTCTTGCCATAAGTTTGTGGAGAGCAACCTATAGTCTTGGCAACATCCTGAGTCGTTTGGGTTTCCTATGTGATCACTTTAACCAACAATTCAATTAAATGTAACCTAATCCTGGTACTAGAAGCTTCATCTGGTGACAAGAGATGTGCAACTGTGGTTGTCTCCCCCACTACTTAGCCATTTCATTTAGATTGCCTTCATATGTGTATATATTTTAGGAAACTTCTATTGTATGAGGTTTCCATACTATTATTTAAATAACCCTTAATTTTAGCTCTCTCTGCCAATATTCTCTGCATTGCTCCCCTTTCTCCTCCTCCAACTGATCCTCCTTTTCCAGTCTTTTCCCCTCATCTATCCATAATTATAGATCTCATTTCCCTTTCCTAGGGAGGTCTATATATCCCCAATTTCATCCCTTACTCTATACCTAACCTCTGTGGTAATATGGATTATATATACCCTTGATTACCCTTGACTTAATAGCTAATATCCAAATATAACTGAATGCTTATCATATTTGTTTTTCTCAGTCTGGGTTACCTCACCTAGGATGAATTTTTCTAGTTTTTCCATTTATCTGCAAATTTCATGATTTTATTTTTTAACACCTGAATAATACTCCATTGTGTAAATGTACTATATATATTATCTTCTATTGAGATATCAAAGTTGTATTAGTTATTCTATTGAGAGATATCAGGGTATTTCTGATTTATGGTTATTATAAATTGTGCAAGAATTAACATTGATATGCAAGTGTCTTTGTGGTAGGAAGAAATGAAATGACATATGAGGAATATGCCCGAATGGTATAGATGATTCTTAAAGTAGATCAATTCCCATTTTCCTGAGAAACTGCCACACTGATATTCACAGTGGCTATACAAGTTTGTACTCCCATCAGCAATGGAAGTTACCCTTGCTCCATATCCTTACCAGCATGACCTATCATTGTCTTATTTTTCTTAGGAAATCAGTAGGTGTAAAATGAAATATCAAAGTAGTTTTTATTTTCATTTCCTTGATCACTAAGTATGGTGAACATTTGCTTAAGTGTTTCTCTTTTTGAGTTTCCTATTTGAGAATTCTCTGTTTAGATCTGTACTCCATTTTTTATTTGTTTATTTGTTTTCCTACTATTAATTTTTTTGAGTTCTTGATATGTATTGGATATTATCTCTCTATAGGATGTGTAGTAAAAATCTTTTCTCATTCTGTAGGTCCACTTTGTGCAAATGTCAGTGTCCTTTGTTATCTAGAATCTCTTCAGTTTCATGAGATTCCATGTATTAATTGATGATGTTAGTGCCCATGAGAATGATGTTCTTTTCAAAGTCTTTTCCCGTGCCAGTGAATTCAAGACCACTCTTCATTTTCTTTATCAGATTCAGTGTATTTTGTTTTATGTTGAGGTCTTCAAATCATTTGACTTGAGTCTTCAGGTTGACAAGTATGGATCTATTTAGATTCTTCTACATGCAGCCTTCCAGTTTGTCCACCATCATTTTTGAAGATTCTGTGTTTATTCCAGCATGTATTTCTGGCTTCTTCATCAAAAACCAGGTGTTCATAAGTGTGTGTATTTATATCTGGGTCTTTAATTTGATTCTATTGATCAATGTATCTGTTTTTGTGTCAATACCATGTTGTTGTTGTTTTTAGCTACAGCTCTATGGTACAACTTGAAATTAGAGATTATGATATATTAGCAGTCAGTTTTTATTACTATTACTGCTAAATAATCAATAATAGTGTTAGAATTTTGATGAAGATTGAATAAAATCTATAGATGGCTTTCAATAAGATTACCATATGTACTATACTAATTCTACTGATACATGAGCATGGGAGATCTTTCCATTTTCTGGTATGTTCTTCAATTTCTTTTTTCAGTGTCTTAAACTTTTTCTCATACAAGTGATTCACTTGAGTGGTTAGAGTTACTCCAAGAAATTTTATATTAACAGAGGCTATTGTGAAAGATTTTGTTTCCTGGATTTCTTTTTCAATCAGTTTTTCATTTGATTATAGAGGGCTATTTATTTTGTGAGTTAATTTTGTATCCATTTACAGTAATGTTCAGTTATGTCCCCATTTTCTTAGAATCATATTCATTGTGTCCCATAAGTCTGGATATATTGTGTATTCATTTTCATTCAATTTTAGAAAATCTTTTGTTTCTTTCTTAATTTCTGTCTTCACTAATTTTTCATTCAGTAGTAAAATGTTCTGTTTTCATCAATTTGTAAACTTACTGTTTTATGTTTTTGTTGATATTCAGGTTTAATCTGTGCTGGTCAGATAGGATGTGGTGTGTTATTTGAATTTTATTCTACACATTGAAACTCGCTTTGTATTCAAATCTGTGGCCAGTTTTGGAGTAAGTTACATGAGATGCTGAGAAGAAGGTATATACTTTTGTAAATTTTCTTTACATTTATTAGGTCCATTTGATATATAACAAAAGAACACTAATATTTCTCTGTTCTGTTAGTGTCTGGATGATCAGTCTATTGATGGAAGTTGAGTATTGAAGTCTCCCACTGCCAGTGTGATGGTCAGTGTGTGATTTAAGCTGTAGTAGTATTTCCTTTATGAATGTGGGTACCTTTGTGTTTGGGGTAGAGATGTTAATAATTGTAATGTCCTCTTGATTTTTCCATTAATGAGTATATAGTGTCTTTAACAATCTCTTCTAATTAGTTTTGATTTGAAGTTTATTTTGTGAGATATTAAAATGGCTACACCAGCTATTTTGTAGGTCTGTTTGGCTGAAATATTCTTCCAACTTTTTACGCTGAGGTAATATCTATCATTGATGTCAAGGTGTATTTATTGGATGCAACAGAAGGATGGATCCTGTTTACCCATCCATTCTTTTAGTCTGTGTCTTTTTGTTGAGAAATTTCAATCATTAATGTTGAGATATATCAATGAGCACTGTTTGTTGATTCCTGTTATTTTGTTGTTGTTGGTTTTTGTTGTTGTTGCTATTGTTATTGTTGTTGTGGTGGTGGTGGTGATGTTGTGTGTTGCCTCTCCTTCGATTTGTTGGTCTAGGATTAGTTATTCCTTGTTTTTTCTTGGGTGTAGATAACCACTTTAGGATGGAGTTTTCTTCCTATCAACTTATTTTATCTCTTATCATCTGTAGGATTCAATTTGTAGATACATGTTCTTTAAATTTGGTTCCATAATGGAATGTCTTATTTATTCTATCTACTGTTATTGAGAGATTTGCTGGGTATAGTAGTCTGGGGTGGAATTTGTGTTCTGTTAGAGTCTGTAGAACATCTTCATAGACCCTTCTTGCTTTTAGAGTTTGCGATGAGAAGTCAGGTCTGCCTTTTTTCCTTGAACTTTTATTATTCTTTTGTTATTTTGTATGCTTAATGTTTTTATTACTAATTATTGAGGGGAATTTCTTTTCCCGTTCATTCTACTTAATGTTTTGTATGCTTCCTGTAACCTTGATAGGCATATCCTTCGTTAGGTTAGGGAAATTTTCATCTATGATTTTATTGAAAATATTTTCTGTGCCTTACACTTGAGTTTCTTCTCCTTCCTCTATTCTGACTCTTCTTATATTGGGTATTTTCATAATTCCCTGGATTTCCAGGATGCTTTGTGCCTGGAGTTCTTTTAGATTTAACATTTTCTTTGATGGAAGTATTCATATTCTATCTTGTCTTCGATGCCTGAGATTCTCTCATCCATCTACTGTATTTTTTTAGTTAGGTTGACTTCTTGGGTTTCCATTTGAATTCCTAAATTTTCATTTCTAGACTTCCTTAAATTTGAATTTTCTTTATTAATTTTTTTCCATTTTCAGATCTTGAACAGTTTTATTCCTTTCTTTCCATTCTTAGTGTTTTCATAGATTCCTTTATGGTCTTTATTCTTCCTCTTTACAGACAGCTAATATCCCTAAAGGCTATTTTCAAGGTCTTTGTCTTCAGCTATGTTGCAATACTCAGAGCCTACTGTGATAGGGCTCTAGGACTCTGGTGGAGGTATATTGTCCTGCATATTGATTGTGTTTTTACATTGGTATCTAGACATCTGTTTGGGAAGATTGCAATTCTAGTTACTTATACCTGATCTTGTGGTGATATTGTGTCCACCATGCATTGTGAGACCTTCTAACAATTTGTGGTACACGGTCTTGTCTTAGTAGGGTAGGTTTTTGTTCCTTGGTTTCTGCTGCAATCTCTGTGTCTTAGGAAAGTGTGGTAGCCATTTGTTGACTGATAAATTCTTCTGGAATCCTGATAGATGTGGCCACTGGGTGGGCAGTCCATGTAAAATGTGTTTCTAGGTATTGGGACCTGACAATTAGGAATGGGGTAGAGGTTGCTGAGTGAGTCCCAGAAGGGAAAAAAAGCAGGGTGTTTCAATGCATCTTCTTTGTTTTCTCAGAATGGTGGCAGAGAATGACAAGAGATCTCAAGAGGTAGCTGCTAAAGAGCTGCAGATGAGACTGAGGGATTGGATATGGAGGAGAAGAGGGAGAATGAAGATCTGAAGCTTGCTTACTTGCTTCACCTGCCTACTGGTTTCATACTTGGCTCGCAAGTTCCCAGAAAAAGCCTGCTGGAGTTAGGTGCTAGGATAACAGAAGGAGTGGGGAGGAATGTTGTATGAGAAAATCTGCATGATCCACTGGAGAAAGGGGCAGAGAGGAGGGAGAAGCCACAGTATGTGGTCTGCTACAGAGATGGGGGTCAGGCAGGGGTTTGTATTTGGAGGGGAGGACAGAGAGGTTAAGAACCACAGTTAGGATAACTGCTTCCCTGGTCTTTATGTTCCCAGAGAATGCCTACTGGAGTTGGGAACTGGGATAAAGGGATTGGGGGAAGGAAGTTGGGTGGGGATGGTTTGTATGATCCAATAGAGATCTCCTCCACATTTAAAGGGACTCTTTCTCACTGTTATAGCTTCTGTAGCTTCTGGCACTTTTTTCTTCCTCTAGGAATTCACAGTGAGCAATGACAGCTGCTCAGGTTTCACTCAAGCAGATTCTTTCATGTTTAGGAAATGAGCCTTCTCACCACACTGTCTGAATTAATGCATAAATGCTGTCGTCCTGTGGCTATGCCATTCAGAGCCATCACATTCAGTGACACTTCCTATCATTGCCTGCCAATGAATTTAATCAGCACTCTCTCCTTAATAATTTTGCTTCATCCAAGAGGGAGTTCTTTTTAATCACTCATAGAATGGTCCTCCCAAGTCTCTCTCCCCCATCATGCCCTTGTTTGTACCTCATAGCTATTGCTAGGAAGACTAGACAAGAAGTGTAATTCACATGTGACGAGCTAAACTACATTGTCAACATACTTTTACAAGGACACTGTCAAATCTAATTGGAAACAATGCAGTAGAATGCATGATTCCTGGGAAGTGACACCTGCCAAGAAGCCACTTGTCAATCTCAACCCATGTAGGTACATGAGCAGGAAAGAAGACAAGATTTTTCTTCAAGTGAAACAGCCAAGACTTTAAGGGGAAGAGTATGGGAAGTCATGTCCTTTTAAAGATAATTTCTGCAGACAAATGTCAACAAAAAGTAAAATAATATATTCATCACACCCATGGACACATAGATTCTATCATCATGGCATTTAAGAATGGTGAGGTGAGTGTTTAGCAGTGGGAAGACAGATATGCACACAGGCACATACATGTCTTTGGTGAGTTGGGGAAAACTGGAAAATCTAACAGTATTCTGAAATATTCTAGATAGTAAAGAAATGCTGACTTCTTTCATTGGGTTTTCTACTTATAGCTAGTGCTGTCTTGGGCAAGTCACTTTCCTATTTATATCTCTGCTCTTCACAGAGAAAGATTGGAATTAGCTGAAATATATAAAACTTTTCCCTAGTCCCAGTTACAGTGCTTACTGAATAAATATTTCTAGCACAGTATATGCTTATAAAGATATATGTTATGGAATGCCAAGTTAACTCTTATATTTATGATTCCTTTTCAAATAAGACTGTGATATATGTTCATGCTGCTGGAAGACAAAAATAAAAGGAAGAAAAGAAAGATAGAAAGAAGAAATGGAAAAGGACAGAAGGAAGGGAGAGAAGAAGAAGGAGAAGGGGAAAACAGGAAAGGAGAGAGAGGGAGGTGGAGAGAGAGGGAGAAAATCAGAAAGGGAAGCAGGTAGGAAGTGAAGGATGGAGGGAAGAAGGGTGGGAGGAAACAGGAAAGGGAGTACAGAAGAAAGGGAGGGAGGGAGAAATGAGAAAAAGGGGGATGGAGAAAGAGAACATAGTGGTGAGCATGTAAATAGTAAAACCAGAAAAATTGTCAAAGCCTTAAAATTGTTATTGTGAAATCCCTTGGCTTCAAGGAAGCCCTCCATAAACATGCATGTATGTTCACTGATTTAGGGGGTCTGAAAAGTATGAGACCTCAAATGTTAGTACACTGTTACATAAATGTCTATGTAGGTGTCATGTAAGATACAGACAAGGATCTGCTTAGTTTCTGGTTACTTATCATTGTGGAAAGAATTCAGAGTCTCCTTTAAGTACAGGTAGCAAATAATGTCACAGGTATACTCCAAATGATCAGTAGTTATGTTATCCAAATGGTGATAAAGATACTGGTGGATCATCTCCTCTCATTATGGCTCAACAAAAAGATATCCAAGAGATAGGTGTGCAGTGCCAACTTGGGGATTTCATAATGATAATGCTAGAAATTGTGTTGATATATTGTATCTCCCAATATATTGTGCATCCTAATAAACTTATCTGGGGTCAGAGAACAGGACAGTGGCTAGATAGACATAGAGGCCAGAAAATGGTGGCACACACACCTTTATCCTAGCATTCTGGAGCAGAGATTCATGTAGATCTCTGTGAGTTCAAAGCCACACTGGAAACAGCCAGGCATGATGACATGCGCCTTTAATCCCAGGAAGTGATGACAGGAAGCAGAAAGGTATATAAGACGTGAAAACCAGGAACTAGAGCAGGTTAACCTTTCAGGCTTTTAGCAGCAGTTCAGCTAAGATTCACTCTGGATGAGGACACAGAGGCTTTCAGTTTGAGGAAACAGGATCAGCTGAGAATTTGTCGAGATGAGGTTGGCTGTGGCCTGTTCTGTCTCTCTGATCTTTCAGCATTCACCCCAATACCTGGCTCCAGGTTTGTTTTTATTAATAAGACCTTTTAAGATTCGTGTTATAAGAAATACTCCAAAATTGATGAAGCCTCTAAATTTAACAAATCTAACCTTCATGACCCTCCACACCAGGAGAACCTCCATTCATTTGCAGATTCTCAATTTTGGTCAATATATTCTAAACAATGAATACTTATACAACTAAAAGCAGTAGATACAGTGAAGAGTTCTTTTACAAGAAGGTAAACTTGAATCTCTGATTTGATAACATGTCTGGCATAATTGAGTTCCTTAGTTGACACAATTTATTATGGGTTCTGATTAGCTACAGTCAGCATCACAGGTGTTCTGTCCATATCAACCATGAGACCCACAGACAACATTATACAGACTCACCAGTCCTATGACACTGTCCCCCATAAAGAAGGAAATAAAAGCAGGAGTACAAGCTAGGAGGTGAGAAAGGTGAGAAAGGTAGGCTGAAAAGCCAAGAAAAGCCATGAAAGAGCTTATGATCCAGTTGGTCATTGGTTGATAATACATTAGAGTTTCACATTAATATGTGTTCAACTCCCTACTCTATCATGATGTACTTAACATTTTACCACCACCATCCTGCTCTAAAGCAGACAATTTTTAAATAGTTTCTTACTTTGTTCAGTTTCTTAAATTTGAAAATTCTTTTATTTCTATTGAGTCTTCTGCATCAAGCAGAGCCAGGTACAAAATATTCAGGTCCCAATAGGTAGCCTACTGTGTCATTTACACATGTGAGGATGAACACACGTGTGTACTCACAACAGTTTCTTTTTAGCTCTTTGAAAACATAATATCATACTATAAATGGTAGCTAATACTTTGCCATGCTTTGTATAAGCTAGAAAATATGGTCTTGTGGTGTTGAAAATATTATTAATAGCAGAATGAATTTTAGAATGCAATTTTGGGGTATTTTAAAACACCCTGAAAATGTGATTTTTTTTCACTTCAAATTTATTTTTAAATTATTAAGCAAGCTATATATATATATATATATATATATATATATATATATATATAGAGAGAGAGAGAGAGAGAGAGAGAAGAGAGAGAGAGAGAGAGAGAGAGAGAGAGAGAGAGAGAGCGAGCACTGTGTTTGATTTTACCCTTTGTCTCCCACCTCATCTTCCTGCCACATTGTCTTTGATTGGTTTATCTTTCATCCCCTGCATTTCCTGGTTCTACTTGGTTTTGTTTTCCCCCTCCTTCCTTTTAAAGTCCACCCCCCATTCCAGCCTCATAGCTTCCTGCCCTTTGTCAATATTTACTTTCAGTTGGATACATATATTTAACAGTTAGAGGATAGGATTCATATATGAGAAAGAATATACAATATTTTTCTTTCTCATCCTGGATTAACTCATTTAAAATAATGTCTCCTATTCCATCTGTTTTCCTCCAAATTTCATAATTTCATTTTTCCTTGTAGATGAATGAAATTTCACTTTATATAGGTTCTACACTTTCATTATCCATTTATTTGTTGGTAGCCATCTGTGTTGATTCAATTGCCTTGCTATTGTGAAAATCATGTCAATAAATACGGCTATACATGTATCTCTGTAGTAGGGTATAGAATCCATTGAGGATATGCCCAGGAGTAAACGAACTAATTTTTAAAGTAGTTTTTGAGTCTATAACTGCATTATTTCCCCCTTACCTTTCCTCCCTCCAAACCCTTCCACATATTACTTGTGGTTCTCTTTCAAATTCATGGGCTCTTTTTTCATTAACTGTTGTTATTGATTCATCAATAACTAGTGCAACCTACTTAGTTTGCATAATGTTCCTTGTATAAATGTTTTCAGGGCTGACCACTTGGTATTAGATAGTCAATCAGTGTGCTCTTCCCTGGGAAAGACGATGTCTCCCTCTCTCACCATTCTTTAGTTATCCATAGTTCTTTGTGGAGGACTGAGGTCTCTCAGGCTTTGCCTCATTTACATTAGCATGTCTACTATTATCCTTGATAAGCTTATTTAGACAGTCATGTTGCTGAGACTTTATGAGTGTAGCTTCATACATTTCTAGGAGATACATTCTCACAGCAAACTCCATGTCTCTCTGTCTCTTACAATCATTCTTTCCCCTCTTACAATGGTCCCTGAGCCATAACTGCAGGAGTTGCATTGTTCATATATATGTTGTTTATAAGAAACACATTTTATCTTTAAAGATAGGCTCTGCCTTAGAGTAAAAAGGTGAACAAATTATTCCAGTTAAGCAGGACCAAGAAGTAGGCATTGCTATTTTAATATCTAACAAAATGTATTTTAAACTAAAACTAATCAGAGAAAAATAAAGAGGGACACTCTATTCTAATCAAGGGGACAGTTAACCAAGAAGACATTACTATCCTAAATATATGTTCCAAAATCTGGTGCACTCAATTCCACAAATTAAAAAAAAAATAAAGATAAATAATACTAGATTTAAAGTCACAGTCATGGAGACACAAATACAAACAGTTATTGTTAGTGTGTGTGGTGATATTTTGTTTGTGCTTTAACAATAAAGTTTACCTGGAGATCAGAGTGCAGAGCTAACAACTAGATAACCATAGAGGCTAGGCAGTAGTGGTACACACCTTTAATCTAAGCTCTTGGGATCTCATGCCTTTGATCCCAGTACTTGGGAAGCACATGCCTTTAATCCCAGCACTAAGGAGGAGGAAATGGGAAGTGACTGGATGAAGATAGGAGCTTGACC
The DNA here is from genome assembly GCF_949786415.1 of Peromyscus eremicus. Taxonomy (NCBI): domain Eukaryota; kingdom Metazoa; phylum Chordata; class Mammalia; order Rodentia; family Cricetidae; genus Peromyscus; species Peromyscus eremicus. The sequence goes on from NC_081426.1 coordinate 34,967,632, forward strand.
CCTTTTCGGTCTGAGGATTCCTAGATATAAGAAGTCTCTCTAGTGGCTGGCTGCTTTGTTTCTCTGATTTTTCAGTTTTCACTCTGATATCTGACTCTGGGTTTTTATTATTAAGACCAATTGGAATTTGTGCCACCTGTGTGTGTACTAGAAGTTATGTATAAGTGTGTCTAAACATGACAGAACAGGCCTTGCATTTTCAGAACCATTTGAATAGTAAAAAGCATTTCCATAGAAGAAGAACCTGGAAAGACCATCAGTCCATTAATTAATTCTCTATAACTATAGCATGGGAATTTTCGCAGTCTGAGCCAACTTCTCTAGCAGGTTCAGGCCACTGTGCCTACAGCCCATGTAAATTTGTTCCAATCAATCTCTCTTAAAATTAGACAAAATCATAAGAATAATAATTACTGTTCTATAATAATCATTCCAAGCTATACTCTATTTGTTTTGTTACCAAGAAAGTTTTGAAAGATGATCCCATGACTGAATATGGTCTAAGTAGTTACTGCTATGATGTAAGTAGTCCATGAAAGAATTGTTTATTAGAGACTGTGAATATCACACTTCAATTATGCATTCAGTTCTCAAAACAGTGTTTCCCCACCATAAATACTACAATTTTAAGATTTTCAAAATAATTAAAGTACAAAAGATTTTGAAAAAAAAATGACCACTCATTTATTCCTAAAATTATGTCAGTAATGTATATCTATAAAGTACATAAATAGAGCAAATACCTGTGCGGATGCATACTTACCTTAAAATAGGGACTACTGCTAGAGAAGAGTGATTTGATGTACATATAAAGGAGCCTTAACTTTGACTTGTATTTCAAGATGTTTATGGAATTACATATCCATGTGGATGTGAGTTTGAAGCATCTATAGCAAAGCTCTATGTGAATTCAGTACTCATCTTACTGTCTTACATCGTAGTTTATATTGAGCCTACAGGCTTGAGGCCACGGTTCCTATTAAATGCTCACAATCTGATGTGCAGCTCCATAGAATGTGCATGGTACATATGTATGCTGAATATCTCATGGTGCCCAAGGCTTCATCTTAAATAAATTACACATTGGCCACAACTTGATGGCCAGTGAGGATAATTATTTTAAGTCCCTTTCATTGGCAGCTCTGATGGCTGGGATGGCTTAAACTGAAGACAAATGGAATGCTAACTGCAGTGTGTACATGGAAATCCACAATGTAGTTTGGATTTTCACAGTGTGGCATCCCCATAGCAGTTGGACTGACCAAATGGCAGCTATAGATTCAAACAAGAGTTTTTCAGTAGATAAACAGTGAGCAGGATTGCAATGTAGTATCAAGCTTTATAAATGTTAAAACGTCATTTGTGTTTTATTTAAAATAGCACTGATCCTTCTGTCTACTTTCTTCTCCTCATGACCTAATATTTTGGTTCTTAACTATTCACCAATAGGCCATGTGCAAGGTCATTAGCCTGAGAAAGCTGTGGAGAGGTGAAAGCTTTTGTTTGTTTGTTTGTTTGTTTAATGGGACATAGTGGGTGGATAGTGTGTTATGGGTAGCATCCCCTTGAAAGGGATATTGGGACCAAAGTCCCTTGGTTCCTCTCTCCTTGCTTCCCAGATATAATGTGGTTTATAGCTTTGCTTTAGCATGCTCTTAATGTCTTAATATTCAATCTCATCATAGCCTCACACCTAACTGTGGACTGAGACTTCTAAAGCCACAAATCAAATTAAACCTCACTGCTTTATAAATTGTTTATTTAATGCACCTTATCACATTGACAGGGTGACTACAACACCACACACTGAGCACAGAAAGAAAATTCAGAGTGTAAGTGAAAATTTATATCATTGGTATCTTTTGAAAGTACAATTTAACAAAGTTGTGATGGTCAAACTTCATTATGAACTTCGCTGGACTTGAGAGCCATGTTAAACTAGAGAGTTTAACTGGAGTCAAACTCTTCCCTGGATGTGGCTTATAAGCTAGGGTCCAGAGAAGCTGAACTGAGTACCAAGATTCTCTTTCTCTCTCTGCTTCCTTTTCTTCCTAAATTAGAGTCACTTCAGCTCCATGGTTCTGACATCACAAACTCCACCACATACTCCTTGTCGTGAAAGATTGCCCACCATACACTCCCTGTCATGAAAGACTGGACAATTTCAACCACAAATCAAAATGAACCATTTTCCTTTAAGTTGCTTTTAGTCAGGTATTTGTGACCAGGAAAGAGAAACACCATTAATAATCCATATTCTGTTGATTACACTTTGTGTCTATACAAATTATAAAATGCACTCAAGCTCTACCCTTCATCTCCCATGCTTTTTCCTATTAGGACTTCAGCTGGAATCTTATCATCAAAATCAGGTCTGAGCCTAAAAGAATGTTCTGAGTGTAATAACCCTAGACAAGTTTCTATAACTAAAATTCTTCAAACTCAACTAGGAAGGAGGCAGAGTCAATCTTCTAACTCTCTCTCTCTTTGTTCTCTTTCTCTCATTCTCTCTCTCTCTCTCTCTCTCTCTCTCTCTCTCTCTCTCTCTCTCACACACACACACACACACACACACACACACACACACACACACACACAGAGAGACATACTTCCTTAGTAATTTCTATTAAAATTGAACTGCAGGGGTGATGAAATGGTAAAAAAAATCCAGAGAATCATAAGCTTCCAGCTCTAAACTGGGGTTCTGTCACTTCTTACTCAAAGTTATCCTGGTGTTTTATGATCTGGTCGCCGTGTTTTTAATTCATCCTTGTAAATAATACTTTTCTATAAGGCATGGTTCACATTTGTGAGTGAGAAGCTGTCCCAGACTGCTTCCTTCTTGAAAAACATTTGGAATTGTTAAAATTCCAATTTTCTCTTTGTGAATTTCTTATAGAAAAGAGTTATTTTACTTGAAAAAACTTTGGGGCTTTCTTCTAAACTAATAATCCATTTTATTAAATACAACAAAACATTCATAAGTCGTCCTCACAAGAAGCCTTGTTCCCTTCTGCTCCTTGTTAGGTGTCCAGGCTAAATCTTATGATTCTTCGATATTTTATGGCCTAGCTCAGAGAGTCCTTGAGGCACACCACTAAGGATTTGTGAAAGACTTTGTCTTTGGAAGGGTCTGTGAGGTATTTATCTACCTCTGAAACACTTATATACAGTTTTCAAAATATCAGTGTTGTTCTAATATTTATCCTGGGGTTAACGTGTAGTGATTTCTTTCCCTGTATCTCTTGATCACTTGGTTTTATGTTTAGTTTTGTTTTGGGCTTTTTATAACCAGTGCTATAACCTAGAACACCTTGGTTCCTTTATCCTTCCTAAAAATAGTGTAGCTTGCACTTTGTTATTGTGGTGGGTTTTGTTTTTATATTGATTTTTGTGTTAAGGTTTCATGTACCTCAGGCCATTATGAAACATGAGGTAGCCTAGGCTGGCCTTCATGCTCCCATTCTCCTGCCTCCACCTCAGAGTGTTAACACTGCATTCTGTTTGAAAACTTTACATTCTTATTAGCCCATTTCTCTATGTCTCTATCTTAGCCAATATAACTATTTTAAGTCAATTAGAGTTTAAACAAAATATTTTACTTTAAAAAATATTTTTCCAAACAAGTCTTCTATGTGCAACCGTGGCTGTCCTGTAACTCATTTGTAACTCATTCTGTAGGCCAGGCTGGCCTAGATCTAAGTAATCTGCCTACTTCTGCCTCCTGAGTGCTGGGAATAAAGGCATGAGTGACCATGCTTGACAATATTTTACATTTTCATGTCATTACAGACAATAGTGTGGCCTAAACTGGTTGCTACTAAACAACAATTACCTTTTTTTCTAGCATTCCACTGTAGTTTCCTCTCATACCTGCCGGGTTTCCATGATATCCTTCTCAAGCCCCCTTGAGATTGTCCACTCTGATGCAGTTAGTGTTGCATACTTTATGATTTATATGGAAACAACCCAATTTTCAATCAAATTTTATTCTGGTGTCTCTTTCTATAGCAAACTGCTTTAAAACTCAGTAGTTTAGAATGTCTATTTAATTGTATCTGTCAATGTGGCAGGCCAGGAATGCAGATTGTTCATGCTGCGATAGTTTGTTTTTCTTTTTTTTGTTTTTTCGAGACAGGGTTTCTCTGTGTAGCTTTGCGCCTTTCCTGGAACTCACTTGGTAGCCCAAGCTGGCCTCGAACTCACAGAGATCCGCCTGGCTCTGCCTCCCGAGTGCTGGGATTAAAGGCGTGCGCCACCACTGACCGGCCAGTTTGTTTTTCTACATGATTTGGAGTGCGTGATGGAAATGACTCAAGACCAGAGGTAAAGTGAGCTTGTAGAGAATGGCATCTAGTGGTATGTTTATTCATAGAATTTGCTTTGGTCCCAAGAAGCTTGAAGTACTGCTCAGCATGTCTACACTTACCCAAAGCCTGGCATGGCTTCCTCTTAGTACAACAACCTCAGGGCATTTGAAGTGCATATAGAGCTAAGTGGAACAATGTCAGAGAATGAGACATGTTGGTAGCTGAACTGAGGATATGGAATTCCACAATTACAGTCTATTTGTGTCTGTTCTCTTTCTGCCACTCTGAACAATCTAGAAATGGTGACAGGGCAGACAGATATGATATTGAATGCGCTATGTCTTCATTTGGACAAAGCAATACTGTATTTATGTATTTACCTTGAAGAAACTATATTCAGAATGTCAGACTTGATACACATTAGCATAAATTCTTTCAGATTTGCAGTAGCTGAATACATATGGAAATAAGGGCACTGCATTAGGATTCTGTAAAGTTTCAAGTGAAGACTTCAATCTCATGAATTTGAAAATAATATTTTAAGTGTACTTTTTAAATAAAGATGCATGTTCATTCTTATACTACACTACAAACATCTTGACATTTTTAAGTGTGAAAAATACATAAATTATCCAAATATTTTAGCCAGTGATGCATTCGGTCTTATTTTAAGTTCAATGGTTCAAGAAGTTTTGTGATGGATTAGATGAATAGCTCTCTTACCAGAGGTTTATTCTTGACATTCCAGGGACTCTGAATAGCCAAGAATCAGATGAGCAGAATGCTGACAGCTGTGTTCCTTCATCTGTCCTATCCAATTTTCCTGAATGTTAATTGATGAAGTGAAGGGCATTTTGGAGAAGGTTGGAAAAATGCTCTGTTTTTCCCCACTCAATCTCCATTTTTAATGGATTAGATGGAATTGATCTTGGCCTTTCAGAATTAAATATTAAGAAATTTATTTAACTTAATTATGTTCATAGCAGCTTTATTCATAATAGCCAGAACCTGGAAACAACCTAGATTTCCCTCAACTAAATAATGGATAAAGAAAATGTGGTACATTTACACAATGGAGTATTATTCAACTGTTAAAAACAATGACATCACGAAATTTGTAGGCAAATGGATGGAACTTGAAAAAAATCATCCTTAGTGAGGTAACCTAGACCCAGAAAGACAAACATGGTGTGTATTCACTTATAAATGGATATTAGCTGTTAAGTAAAAGATAATCCTACCACAGCCCATAGACCCAGAGAAGTTAAGTAACAAGGAAGGCTTAAGGGGGAGGCAAGGATATCCCTGGGAAGGGGAAATAGAATAGATTTTACTGGTGTGGATGGGGTTGGAAACAGGAGAGATCAACTGGGGTGAGGAGGGAGAAAATACTGATAGAAAGGACTTGAATTGGGAAGCATTTAGGGGAGAGTTCAAAACCTAGTGCAATGGAAATTCCATGAGATCTACTAGAGTAACTCTAGCAAAGACTCCTAGTAATTGGAGACAAGGAACTTGGACCAGCCATCTTTTGTAATCAGGCACTGCCTCTAATGGATAGATCAGGACTCCAACCCGGCCATAAAACCTTCAACCTACAGTTTGTCCTGCAGAGTGTTCTGGGACCTGGAGCCTAGCAGAATCCTCATCAAAAAGACCAGAGAGACTTCATCCAGCAACCAATGAGACCAGATGCAGAATACCATAGCCAAACCATAGGTGGAGCTTAGGGACTCCTACAGAACCTGGGGAAGGACTGGAGGAACCAGAGGGATAAGGGACACCAAGAGGACATGGCACACAGAATCAATTGACAGGAACTCATGGGGGCTGACAGAGATCAGAGAGGCTGTAGGGGTCAAACCCCGGTCCCCTATCAAAAACTATTGGGGTCCTGCCCTAGTAATTTTCTCCTAGGGTCCAGAAAAGATGCATATGAGCAGCTGGGATTCTAATCTTAAGGTTATCAAATGAATCTGTGTGTATCATGCTCTTCAGTCCATTCACTTCATTGTTCTAAGTCAGTTCTCCTTCTTAGCTTCTCTCTTGCCTGACTCCTCACATTTCTAACCAGAGACTCCTTGCAATCCTGAGAAAAGTTTCAAAGGTCATAGCACATTCCTAGAACAGACAATGAGGAGCAGAGCCATTACCATAGTAACACAAAGTTCCAAGGTCTCAGGACCAGAGGAAGGGGGCACAGTGCCCAGTGTGACAAACTCTGGAATACAACTTTTTATCAGCAGACGTGACAAGGGAGAATTGGCAGGCTTTTCTTAGGGTGTTTTGTTAGTAGCCTTGTTGAGACACCTGCGACTCTGACCTTGTGTATAACTGTAATGATTTAAACTTATGATCTATATACAAAGGCCTTTAGTTCAGTTTGAGCTTGCTCTGAGGTAAAAATGAGCTAAATGCATGCAGTTTGTATTAGACTGAGGAGAGATCACTATTTTCTGCATTCATCTGAGCAAAAGGAACAAAGCAGGCTTTAAGTGTTTTTAAGACAGTAAAAACATTTACTGTCTCATGGGAAAATGGATCTGGCTATGAAGCATATTCTAGTATAATTTCTATATATCATAATTATACAGCTAAATGAAAAGTCAACTTCCTGACCACCCACAGATATATGTACCTATAAGACTGAGATGTAATCGTGAGATTATATATACATGGTTTATAAAAATGCATGGTAATGGGAAGATATCATAGCTGTTATTATACAGGAAGTTTATAACAAAAAACAGCCAATTTATTCAAAAGGTAATAACTCCAACATGCCTTCAATGATGGCTTATTCTTCTACCAGAACCCTTGGCTCTGATAGGTTGACTTTCTGAACACCAGTTGTTGCCTGCTGCATACTCCCATGGCCTTTTGCTACTAGCAGCTCTCAATAGTCCCCTGCATATATGTTATGGCTGAGTAAATTGGTGTTCTTGTGGGATTCCTAATAGTGGGAGGAGGGGAGTTTATTGAGTCTTTTGCCTACTTATGGGACCATTTTCCTCCTACGAGGTTGCTTCATCCAGCCTTGATGTGCCTGGTCTTATTTTTGCATATTATGACATGTTTGGTTGATGTCTCTGAAAGGCATGTTCTTTTCTGCGAGGAATCAGAGGGAGTGTGGATCTAGGGGAGATAGGAGACAGCAAGGAGATTGATGGGGAGAGAAAAGTGCAGTTGAGGGGTAAAATAAACAATCATCATCATCATCATCATCAGCAGCAGCAGCATAAAGAAATCTCTTTAACTTGTCTGAATATGTTTCATTGCTTGGATTATGTATCTTACAAATGCATAAATTGAAGCCTTAACTCTCAGGACCACAGCGTTTGGGGAAAGAGTCTTTAAAGAGGCAAATTAGTAACAAATGAAGTCATTAGTGTAGGCTCTAATCTAAAATGGAAGGTAACATTCAAGAAGTGCAGCTGAGAACAAAACAGGGTCAGCCAGAGGGCCATGAATAGACTCCAAAAAGATGGTGGTTGTCCACAAACAAATAAAGAGGACTCTGGCATAATCAACCAGAGAAGCACCATGATTTTGGGATTTCTGTCTTCAGCTTTGAGAACATCCACTTCTTTATCTTAATGTACCATAAATAATTATATCATTTTGGCAACCTCAGAACATTCACACTGGATTACAATTTGATAATTCAGGATGTAAGTTGTCCCATTCTATATCTTCCCAAGCTTTCATAATCTTAGAGTCCTCATTAAGAGAAAACTTAAATTTTGATCAGATTTCTATGCCAATTTATTTTTTTTTATTGTTCCAAAGTTACAGGATTTCTTTTTAATGTTCTTTAAACTAAAACCTATCCATTTCAGGCCCCACTTGGATGTTTCTGTCCTAACACCATTAGAATTTGCTGTGGGAGACTGCCAATGAAATTGATGCATGTTTCTAACTTTAATAGGCATATCTACCACTTGGTGAGTCTGCATTCGTCTTCCAAATGCTAATCGGTCTTGTGTGTCTCCCTTTTTGGGAGACTCTGACCTCACACACAGGCTGCAGATGGACAAGGATGGAAGCCCACCTTTCAGGCCTCTCATCCCACTTGGTTGCTCATTTCCAAAGCATCTGCACAGGCATTTCCAAAAGCCAGGTGGCACATGCTGCCCCGCAACAGAAGTGTTTGCTTCCCACTGTCTCACTTGAGTAATGTGCTAATATAAAACCAAGTTATGGGTTTCCAGGACCAGGACAATAATAAAATCATAATGATATTGTTAGCAATCTGCCCCAGTGCAGGTTGCTGCTCCCAGAGAAACTCTGTCATAGAAATAGAATAACTCATCAATCACAAAAATCACAGAAGAGCCAAGCCAACTGGCTTAAACACATTCACAGCAGCACAGGTGATGTTGAATCCCACGGCTGGGGACAGTTTCTTTGGAAAAGAAAAACAATTAACACACTAATTGATCCTGCTGTCCTTTTCTCTGTAGGTCCTGGGAATCTTGAACAAGGTCATACACATAAGAAGAAGGGAAATCAAGAATATAGCTTAGTTCTAATATTAAGCCTTAGCTGTCACTATGACACATACATTCAGCCTCAAATTGTTCAGTGTTGCTTCAGCTAGCCAGTAGTAGATGGCTGGAAAGTCTTAGAGTTTAAATGTTGTCTCCACATTCATTCCTATACAGCTGGTGCCAGTGAGCAGTGTTGACTACACTACATAAAAAATAAGAATCAGGATATCCCATATCTAAAGAGGCACACGCCACCTTCCACATTCATTTCCTGTGGCATCTGCACTCTTAGGAAATAAACTCTGTGATGGTTAATTTTGAGTGTCATTTTGATTGAATTAAGGATGCCTATGGGATTAGTGAAGCACACCTCTGGCTGTGGCTGTGATGGAGTTTACAGAAACAATTTGATCCTGGGGACCATGCACTAATGAATGGATTAATCCCTTGATGAATTCGTATTATGATGGCACCACTGAGGAGCGAGGAGATGAGTATTCAGAAATGGGACTAGTTGGAGAAAGTAGATCACTGGAGTTTGTCCTCAGGGACACATATCACCCCTGCTTCCCTGTTCTACCCTCTTCTTGTACCTTCTGACCAATAAGAAACAAATATTGACACCTCCCAATGGCTCTAGCCGCCAAAATTTTCTATAAAAGATCATGAGAGTGACCAGGAACCAAACCTGCAAAAATCATAGATCAAAATAAACATTTCTTTCCAAATATGTGTTTGTGTATGCATTATAATATATGTATATAATATATATGGTTTCTTTCAGAATTTGGTCACAACACTGAGAAAAAATAAGATAAATACTTTACTTGGAAGATTTTATTTGAGTGTCTCTGTGGTAACATGTCTTGATTATTAACTTGATTGGATTAAGAAATCACAAAGTAGCAACTTTCCATATGTTTTTAAGAGGGAGTTTACAGAGACTACTGGCATGTGACACAGTGAACGTGGAGAAATGACTCTGGTAAATTCATTAAAAACCATTAAAATATCAAGGGCCTTGGTGAAGAAGAAAGAACTAGGTGAAGAAGAAAGCATAACCTGCGCAAGGCCCTCTGTTCCCATGCAAGTGGTGTTCTACACTGTGCAGAGTATGGTCACAATGTTCCCTGTCTTAGTCGCACACAGAAAATCCACTATAAAGGGGCAAGAGCAAAATATTATTTGCTAATATCTAAGAATTAAAATACTTTCTCTCTTCTATCTTATTTTCATACCTACTACTGCTAAGAAATAATCTCATTATAAATGACTAAAAGGGCAATGATAATAATAGCTTACAGTTTTTAAAAACGTTTTGTGTGTACTAATTCATCTTATTATAGGGATAATAATAATACTCAATTACATATTTGTTATATACTTTATTTTAATTGCTTAGATAATATAGTAAGCACTATTGAAAATATATTTATCATTTCAATTGTTTATATTGTATCATTATATATTCTTAATAATGTATTAATGAAGAAATTAAAATTCCAACTTTTTAAATTTAATTAATTTATTTATTTTCCATCCCAACTTTCAAAGGCAATGGAAGGTTACAGAGTTTAAGTAATTTTGAAAAGCTTTAGCCTTCTGATAATTAAGGTCATAGTGTTGATCTTCAACTCCACTTATTATTTTTATCCTCTCCACAGTACAGAGATGATCACATGGGACATTAGAAGTTGGTTAAGGAAGGCATTGCAGTTGCTTGAACAACCATGCTGCATCTCTCATGCAGGCTTTTACAAGTTTCCATCTCACTAAACAACCTTATGGAAAACTCCATGGAAAGCCACAGCTCTAAAAATGAATCACACCATTTTAAAGGATTTCTAATGTTCCATAAATATGTAAGTAAATCACTGTAAGATATCTACCTCTCTCTGTTTTTCATCTACCTGTCTATTATCTGTCACAATTACCTATCATTTATTTATTGATCAATCATCTATCACTATCATCTGTCTACCTATCATCTATCTCTTTTTCTTTTTTCCCTCCATTCATTCTATCTATTGGGTTACTCTTCAGAATTACTCCCTGAGTAATATAGATGTGGTCCTCTTGAAAGATGTTACAACATAAATAAACTACTTTTGTTACTCTTACAATAATTCTGGAAAATGATTAGATGCCAATTCTGCACAATATTTATTATTTGATGATTACCTTGGGTAAGTTAATTACTAGAAAAACATGAGCCAAGTAGTTAATTGGATAAGGACAATTTAAATATAATAGAATTTTTAACTGTCTTAATTTCATTCCATTTGGAAGATTACAAACAGCTATCAGGTTACCTCCCCACTTAGTGCCCTAAGGATCAGGAACTAATACACTTTTTTAAAAAGATATGGAGGCTGGAGAAATTTGGCTCCATGGGACCTGCATGAGTCTGCACCAGGTCCTCTGCATATATGTTATGGCTGTTAGCTTGGGGTTTTGTAGAGTTCCTAACAGTGGGAGTAAGTGTGTCCCCAACTCTTTCGCTCATTCTTGGGACTCCTTTCCTCCTATTGGGTTGCCTTGTCCAGTATCAATATAATGGCCCTTGATTCATCTTGTTGTATCCTCTTCTGTTGTGTTTGGTTGTTGTCTATTGGAGACCAGCTCTTTTCTGAAAGTAAACGGAGTCGGAGTGGAATGGGGGAAAGGAGAGTTGATGGGGAGCTTGAAGGAGTAGAAAGAAGGAAAACTGTGGTGGAACACATTGTATGAGAGAAGAATATATTTTAAAGAAATAGCAAAGAAAAAAAAAGGTTCATCCTTGCTGTGCTTGTAACAGACTTGAGCTTCTGTTCACAGAACCCATATCGAATGGCCATGACTACCAATAGTTCTAGCTCCAAGGGATCCGAAAGGTTCTTTTAACCTTTAGCTGAAAAAAAAAAGTAAGACTAATGTTTGCACACACATTATCCTACACATACACTACACAGATAGACATAAATACACATGCACATACACATAAATAAATCATATCAATCTTAGAAAAAACACCAAGTTGATGATGACTTTCTGGGCTGCTAGGTGTCTTTCTTTCAGTGATTGGGAATAGATCTTTTTCAAGTTGTTTCCTTGATGTATTTGCTTGACTAAATGTTGAAACTTCTGTGTCTTGTCCCAAGAGGGTAAATAGAATTAGCATACAGAGATAACATCCTTTTAAGCCAGAGACAAAGTAAACACATGGACATATTTATGCCTTCTTCTTACTCCGTGATGATTGGCAAATAAATAATTATGGACCTAGTTCTCATTCTTAGGTAGTATTTGTCTAGTTCAGGAAATCTGTTTCCAAACCCATGTCACATCCAGATTAGGAACGGTAATGACAGAAAGGGAAAGGCCTGTTAGTGGCTGTAGCAGAGAAGGTGAGAGTAGATGAGATTAAACTGGGGATGGTAGTGGGACGAGAACATGCCGAGTCCTACAGAAGCTCCTTGTATAGTAGGCAGCAGGGAACCGCTGGACCCCTTAACATGGAGGCATGAAGGTGTGGTTATATTTGATACTTTTAAGCACCACTTCACCTGTTAAAGATGAAAGCTGGAAAGGTAAGTAAATCAATAAGACAGAACAGCTAGTGTGACTAGAAAGATGGGCTTCAAATGTTCGGTCTTCCACAGTCAACTGCCGTAAACTCACAGCTGTTTCTTTTGTTGTTCTATATTTCTAGAAGCTATAAATATGAGGCCAAGGTGTGAACAGGACTGTGTTCTCTCTGCCAAAACCCAATGGTACCCAAAGCACCCTTTGGCATTCTTTTTATTTCCTTTCTTGTTTTTCTTTATTCATGGAAAACTGACAAGAATTGTGTATATACAATGTGTACAATATGATGATTCTATATATAAAGTATTGGGCTTGAAAATATGTCGCCCTGTTGTTTGCCTTTGTATTACTTCTGCTTGTGTGTCCTCAGCAAATGTCCTTTATTCATGAAAACAGCAGTCATATTGGACTAACACTCACTTCACTCCAGTAGGATGTCATATTAACTTTGGAGTTTTAACTAGTGAATTTGTAGGGTGAGTAAATTCAACCTACAATAAAATGTATCCCATAAGTAAAATAATATGACTGTTATATAGGTAAGGACAATAATCCTGGCATCACATTATTTGCTTAAAGAAAGAATAAAAGAATAGAAGGAAGACAAAGAAAAGTGAAAAAAAGGGAAGGGGTAGGAAGAGAAATCCAGCATAAGAGTAAATACTGAACATAGAAAATAACTGTGATGTCTGTGAAATATATACAAGTCAAGAGAACCAAATACATATGCCACATGTATGTATAGACACAAGTTTGACACATATATTTTTATATTAAATCACATATGCATATAAGTGTATATTCTCAGGCTATTGTCTACAGCCATTGCTACAATACTTTTAAATGTGAATTGTGTTTTTGACAAAAGTGTTGACCATAGAGCTGCTGTTTGTTTCTATGACACCAATCCTGCTGGCCTGGAAGGCTGAGTACTGCCCTGCTGAATGTGCTGCAGACACCGGGTACTAATTCTCTAGAAATGACCTTATCTCATTGTACTGTACCGTCTACCCTCCACACACTACCTTCTAACGCTCAAAGAGAGACATGAGCAAGAAAGGAAGTGTCACAGTGAGTTAGAAGTCTGTGTGTGGAATCACTCACAGCAACCACACTCATCAGATTCTGATTCATGGCATGGGAATTATGCTTAGACTCTTGTCTCTCTGAAGATGAGCTATAAAGGGAGCTTCTCTTTTCTCACACACCTAGAATTATGTTATCTCAAAGGCTTACCAAGATGTTTGTAGATTCTTTAAAAACTAAAACATAGATTAAAACTGGGGACAATTGAAGAAGGGAGATACAGCACAATTGAAAGTACAAGCAGGTGTTTCAAAATCAGATAAACTTGAAATTGGGTATCGACACATCTGTTTGCTGATATATGCATGATTTAAAAAGGAGAAAGTATCTAAAATGGTATAATGAAAAATGCAATAATGCTATGTACTCTGGAACATGAGTGTTCATTATGTAATATTTGATGCACTTTTATTAGTGTAATTAATTAGTTTAACATCCTATTACTGAGATCACACACATTGATGTCAGTGGTGATGGTTCATGGTTTCCCTTCAGATGAGGGCAGAAAATCAAAGAGGACAGTAAGTGTGAGAAAAACTGAAGCAGGAATGGAAATTGAAGGTAACTGTGGTTCTACTATAGCTGTATTATTGGTATCTGTCAATGAGGGATCTCTAGGGCAGACATCTAGTGTTAAAGCCAAAAACGGAAGCAACTAGAAGAAAATAGAGGAAATGTCTCCAAATAGTAGGATGGGTAAGCTACCTTTAGAAAAGATCCAAAATATAGAGAATAAAAAGCTAGTAGCCAAATTGGATTATATTAATATAAAAGGCTTCTGTATAGTGAATGACACAATCATCAGAGGAAAGATGAAAGCAACAGAACATGATAAAATGTTTGTACATTGTATATGTGATAGAAGGTCAGTCTGTATTATATATGAAAGTAGAAAAGTACCTAAATATAAACAAATGGCACAATCTTAAATATGGGTATTAACTGATAAGGTGTTTCTCAAAACAAGATATTCAAATAGCCAGCAGATACAACAGTGTGACTGATGTCATTAATTACTAGGAAAATACAAAATAAAGCCCCAATGAGATATAACAGCTACTGTCAAAAAGACAAAGACAAGTTCAGATGGGGATATGGAGAAAAAAAATACACTTGGTATATTAGTATTGATCTAAGGTAAACAGTATGGGGTCCTAACAAAACCAAAAATAGAACTACCAAAGAAATCAGCAACCTACTCATGCCTTTCAGTCTTAAGGGAATACCATCAGTGTTCCCCGAAGATTTTGGCAGCTGTATTTACTGCATAGCTAATCACAGTACCTAGATCTTGTCAACCTCTGGGTCCTTCAGCCGATACATGAGAAAAACAAAAAAATATACACATAATGGCATAATGTTTTATTCAGCTATAAAGACAGATTAATACCTGTCATTGTGGCAATTTGGAGAGAACTAGAGATCGTTATAGAAGTCACAGAAATATGAGTAGAGTGGTGGTGACCAGAAGGTGGCAAGAGTTTGGAATCACTGTGTGTGTGTGTGTGTGTGTGTATGTGTGTATGGAAAGTCACAGTTAGTTCATTTCTAAAGGGAAACAGGAGTGGATCTAGGTGAAATGGGAGGTGTTAGGGGAGACTGGAATAGAGGAGGCAGGGGAAACTACAGTAGGGATGTACTAGATGAGAGAAAATAGACAGATACATACATACATACATACATACATACATACATACATAGATCATAGATAGATATATAGATAAATGGAAATATATGAAGGCAAAAATACACAGTAAGAACTTCTGGGATTTTAATGCTCTGTTGGTGACTGGCAACAGCATGAAAACACTGTGCCCTCTGAAAAGAGCTGAGAAGAAGCAATGTTCATATTTTTACCTTTATTATGACAAATTTTGGGGGGACAGCTATGTTTATGCTGCTTGAAACATTATACATATTGAAACTGAAACACTATCTGATATCCCATAGGTATGTATAATCTTCTTGTGTTATGTAAGATCTGTGACAGTGGCACACATATCTATCATTCATTTTGGTTATTTTTCTCCCTGTGTCCTCTGTGATCTCCTTCTCAGACTTAACAAACCCCTTCCCTCCTATGTGTCATTTTCCCTGATTCATGACTGAATTTTGTTACGGGAGCAGGTTAGCTTAATCAGGGTTATCTCTATGACATTGGATTGGGATTACCCATTTGCACGTGATGGGATCAATAATTACTGCACATCTTACTCACCACTTACATGAATCTGCACATAGAGAATACGTAAATGTGAAAGTTAGGGACCCCCAAGTCCTTCCTCCATTCTTGCCTCATTGATTAGACCATTCCTGCACAAATCCAGAATGTGACAATTCATCTGTGCTTGTCAAGACTTCATGAACGCCTTGGCTGTGTTTTGCCCAGGAGGTGGCATTTCTCAGCCCTTTTTCCAATCTTCTGGCCCTTTCTGTCATCTCTTTTGCAACAATTCACTGATTCCTGGGATGGATGTCATATATGACTTCTCCTCAGTACCTTGTACAGCTGCCATAAGACTCAGTTTTGAAATTTTATGTGTCAGTTAAAATAATTTTCAATAATTAATTAAAAAAAAAGAAAACCAGCCCCAAAGATATCCAGTCTTGTTATTTTACTAAAAAGTCAGTAGTAAATTTAATAATAAAAATTAATAATAGTGAGGGAAGGAGCATTTGATAAATTTTCTAAAATAAAAGTGGAAGAAAAAAAATTGTGAAAACCCTAAACAAAGAGTTATTGGTAACATGTTACACACATACAAAATTTGCAGTTTATAGGTAACATGCTGTATGAACTACTTTACTTGTTCAAATCTTCTTTACATAACTATCTATATTTTACAACTAAGGAATGTGAAGCTAATAAATGTTAAAGCACCAAATCAATGACATTCAAGTGGGAAATTAACACTAGAACACAAATTCCCCTCCTGTAGATTTTAATGCTGCATTAGCATCTCTTACTGAGGTTTAGTTTAAGATGTCAACTCCATTACACTTCACTGTTTTGACTACAGACCATAGATGTTAGGTCACTGTTCTGTCCCCCAGTGCCAAGTTCAGTGTGAACTGTATAATAAGTCCTTTATAAATGTTGATGGGTAGCTTGTCAGGGATACATCTATGTGCAGATGTCATAAAAATGATGTCTAAGTTTACATGAATTCATGACACTAGTTTCTACTGATAACAGTTTGTAAGAGAAATGTGTGTATATGTATGCATGAATGCGTATATTTGTGTGTGTGTGTATATATATGAGTGTTTGTAGTACATGTGTTTATATGTATGCATATGTGTGTATGTGTATGTACAGGTATGTATGCTTACATATGTACATGTTTATATGTGTATATGTAGGTGCTTGTGTATGTATAAATGTGTGTATATGTATATATATATGTGTGTGTATGCATATGTGAATGTGTGAATGTATATATATGTGTGTGTGTATGTGTATGTGTACAAGTATGTGTTTATCTGTGTGTATTTGTGTGTATGTGTATATGTGTGAATGTATATGTATATAAGTAAGTGTGTGTATGTGTGTAGTTGGAAGTTTTTCTGTGTTCTGGCCGGCTGGTGGTTGAGACAAATCTTTCCCACTTGTGCCCCCCAAGTAAATATACAGAGGCTTATATTAATTATAACTCTATGACCATTACCTCAGGCTTATTACTGACTAGCTCTTACACTTAAATTAACCTATAATTCTTATCTATATTTAGCCACATGGCTTGGTAACTTTTCTCAGTTCTGCCTTGTCATCATTCTTCCTCTGTGTGTGACTGGTGACTCCTGAATTTGCTCTTCCTCTTCCCAGCATTCCTTTAGTCTACTTGCCCTGCCTATATTTCCTTCCTGGCTACTGGCCAATCAACATTTTATTAAACCACTGTACAAAAGCATTATCCTACAGCATATGTGTGTTTACCCATGTGTACCTGTGTGTGCATTTATTTGTGCAGTTGTATGTGAGTTTAATCAGGCTTAGAGTATTAGTATTTAAGAGTAGAGTGGAACATAGGAATCATTGAAAATACACAAAAGAATTTAATGCCAGTAAAGTATAACCTCCAGTTTTAAAATTATGTTGAAAATCTTGCTCTAGTAGATAGTATCTGCTTTTGGAATCAAATGATTGTTGTGTTACAGTTTTTTTTTTCTAAGATTGAAATATTCCATCCTACATGGAAGCTCCTTAAAGGGGAAGGTAAGTAAAGAACATAAATAGCTTCAGAAATTCCCTGAAACTGACCAGGTTCAGTAGGCAAGCAGAAAAAGTTCTCTCAGACCCAGGGATCAGACTCTTAAATGAGCCAAGCTGCAAGGAAGACTCTGAGTCCAGGACAGCTGCATGAAAGAATGAGCAGAGCTGAGCTAAGGCACCTGGAAATGCCACTCTCCAAATTTTTGAGCTGCCTGCAGGCTGTGTGGTGTGCTCCAGGTTCCCAGCTTCAGGGAGCTGTCACCCCTGCTGGAATAGGCCTTAGTGATACAGTTTTCTTTGAGTTCTTTCTGTTCTTGTAAGTCACCCCTCACCCATACTGCTGTAAGCAACCCCAGTCAAGCTCACTGGCTCGCCAAGTTGGACGTTGTTGGTATCTGTACCTTGTTCTGTTGTGGGCTCCCTGTCTGCAGTGAGTAGACATGGGTGTGTAGCTTCTCCCCAGTAAAGTTTGGACCCAGAACAGTGACAGCGTTACAAAAGACATGGCCTTTAGAAAACGTTTAGTGAAATCACCACCCCAATAGTCAAGATAGACCACTGTGGTCTTATGATGAAAATTGCACTGCAATGCAGTTATATTCTTTGACAGACACATCATCTGTACTGCTTTCAGTATTAAAGGGTTAGATAAGAATAGTGGGTAATTGAATCATGTAGCCTACAAAGCCATATATGGAATACACATATATTTGATTTGAAATATATATATATATATATATATATATATATATATATATATATATATATATTCCAGAGTCGATCTATACCCCTCACTATGCAGATAAAGATGTCAAGCCTCAGATGGGTGCTAAACCCATTCAAGGTCTATGTACAGCCTTGTAGGTAGGGTTACACTTCTCACCCAGCACCTCCTATTATCATAGCCTATCCCACCAATCTCCTAAAATGAGCAGACTGTTTTCAAGCTATTTTGTCCTTCAGATGGAGCTTATATTATCTATATAAAACAGTATTTCTGTGGTGATATTGTTTCCCCCAATATATTGTGCACCCTAATAAACTTAACTGGGGTCAGAGAACAGAACAGCCATTAGATGGACATAGAGGCCAGAAAAATAGTGGCGTACACACCTTTAATCCTAGCATTCCAGAGGAAGAGATCCATCTGAATTTCCGAGAGTTCAAAGCCACACTGGAAACAGCCAGGCATGGTGACACACGTCTTTAATCCCAGGAAGTTATGGCAGGAAGTAGAAAGGTATATTAAGGTGTGAGGACCAGGAACTAGAAGTCCTTTTAAGTTTTTAGGCTTTTAACAACAGTTTAGCTGAGATCCATTTGCATGAGGACTCAGAGGCTTCCAGTTTGAGGAAACAAGATCTGCTGAGGAATTGGTGAGGTGAGGTTAGCTGTGGGTTGTTATGTTTCTCTGATCTTTCAATGTTCACCCCAATACCTAGCTCTGGGTTTGTTTTTACTAATAAGACCTTTTAAAATTAATGTTACAATCTTCTAGCTGTTTTGCAACATCTGCCACACTCAACACCTGGGACAAGCAAACCCCCAAGGGAAGCTGAGCATTATGACTGGGCTCATAAAAGCTGATTTGAACTCATACAAAATCACATTGAATTTCAAAATTTGATTTGTGAAAAGTAGGCCTTAGGAATAACAGAAAAGTCAACTATATTAAGATCCCAGATGAATGTTCTCTTCTAATAGACATTTAAGAAGAAATAAAACATGTGTGTGTGTGCATGTGTGAGTGTGTGTGTGTGTGTGTGTGTGTATGTTAGTTCATATAGATAAGAAACTACGTTGTCTTGAATTACAACTAGAAATGAAAGAGGACTTATTATCAAAGTAGGAGCACCTTTCTGCTTCACTCAACTGTGTATCCCTAAATTGTGTCTTAGAATCTGGCCTCTGTATCCATCATATATTTATCAGTAAGTGTTGACCAGTAGATAACATGTGGAGCTGGATGTGAGGAAGTCTAGAAGGTCTTCTTTACATATGAACACTCAAATTTGAGGTGGGGAGATTTTCTGATGAATACAAGATGAATATGAGAGAGAGAGAGCTAGACACAGACACAGAGACAGAGAGAGGGAGAGACAGAGAGAGAGAGACAGAGAGAGACAGAGAGAGAGAGAGAGACAGAGAGAGAGAGAGAGAGAGAGAGAGAGAGAGAGAGAGAGAGAGAGAGAGAGAAATGGATTCATTCCTTTTCAGGTTTTCCTCCCTTCTCCATTCATGAAGATCTGCCTTCAACATTATCAGAGAACAGTAGTAGCATTGTTGACAAGGTGGAGTTTGAAAAATCCCATTGTCATAACAGCATTTCAAGATGCTCACATTTGCAAAAATAAATTGTAATAGTGCTGTGGATGCTGTGCATGATGTTTTTACCTCTATTATCTAATTTAATTCTCATGGAAACTCCGTTAGGTACAGAGATATGATTTTAAATTTACAATATGAGAAAATGTAAGAAAAATTCTTCTCTACAATGGCATGGAGCTAGTAAAGTGAGCACCTGTGATTTGAAATCTGCTTTGTCTGAATTAAAGCTGCAGTGACTGCCTAGTACATTGCCTCTTGGGTGTGTCGAGGATCCTATGCCTCCAAAAGAAGCAAAAGAATGAAAGGTCTCTGCAAAAGGATACAACCATATGGAGACCAAACCAGGACCTTCTGCACATCGTGAGAAAATTGAAATGGAGTAAGCATCACCCAGGGAAGGCCTAGGGTGGGGCTGAAGGAAGCTGATGAAAATGCTTTTATCTTACCCTACATTCCAGCAGGGAAAAATGGAAAATCATTCCTGACCTGCATTTTTGCATAGCAAACTAGCTGATGGAAAGGGAGAATTCTTAGGATATGTGATGATGGGTCTCAAAAATCATGAAAGATTCCTTTCAGGGTCCTCTGTTATTTTTGTATGCTTGCTTTGATGCCTTTACAACACACCCAGGAGGTCACAGAACACTATGTGTATGTTCATGCCCCAACATACATTGCAAAACAAATGACCAACTTTTGTAACCCCTCCCAAATAAAGATATGAAGGTACAACACTCTAACTTCAGTTTTTGAGGATCTTACTAATAAATATATTTTAAAAAGAGTGAGGTTCTATAGTAGATTCTTGTGATGTTTATGTAGGATACCTAGCAAGGGACACTCAAAGGAAGATGGGCTTATCAGTGCTCACACTTTGAGGAAACAGTCTGTCATAGCAGGAAAGGGAGAGCAACAGGAGAGTAAGTAGCTAGTGACATTATAAACACAGTTGAGCCACACAGAGAGATGACCTCTGCTGCTCACTTCTTTTTCTATTTTTTATCTAGTCTGGGGTCTCATCCAATGTCGTGGTACTGTCCATGGATCTTCCTTCTCAATTAATCAAATCTAAAATTTCCCTCACAATCATGTACAGAAAGTTGATTCCCTGGTGAATTTAAGTCTGATGAGGCTGACAATCAATATTAACTATTATGGGTCCTAACTAAATAGAGATGTACTTCAGCATGGGATAGAGAAAAATACAAACAGTGTTCAGTTAAAATATAGAGAAATAAAGTAAGTAAAATCATTGAAAAGGCCTTTGCCAGGGTAGGACAGATAGCTTAGTGGTTAAGAGCACTGAGTGTTCTCCTGGAGGATCAGGGTTCAAGTTGCTATGCTCCTACTATTGCTCACAACCCTTGGTAATGCCAGTTCAAGGATGCCCAACACCCTCTTTTGGTATGTGCACATGGTGCACAGAAACACATTCGGACAAAAAGTCATACACATTCAAATATATAAATACATTCTAAAATAACTGCAAAAGGACTGAGCCCATAATAACGAACCTTCCTCTATTACTTGAATACACTTGGGAAATTAATTGATTTAAAATTATGTTTTTTTTTCTTTCCATTAGAAGAACAAAGAAGGAATCGGGTTTGCTGATGAAAAGAATGTGGTCATACAAGAAGAAGGGGACCATTTCCTCAAAACGGGCATTTGGTTATGGAAGCCATAAGTAATTCATGTCAAAGGGGGAAATGTTGAAATAGTCGGGTGCATTCTTTAGAAAATAATTTAGAGAAAAAAGCAGATGTGTTAGTTGATATAGATGAGAAAGGATGCTGCCTTGGATCCAAGTTAGACATAAAAGAGGGTTTTCTTTCAAAAAGAAAAGGAATGTACTTAGGCTTTATTCATTGCTGTGTCCATAAACTCTGACAGAGAATCTGGCCATGGTAATCATTACATATTTATGGTAAGTGTTGGACAATGGGGAGTGTTTAGGGCTGGGCATGAAGAAGTCTAGAATGTCCTATTTGCTACTGAATCCTCAAAAATTAGTTACAGAGGAGAGATTCTGAATAACTCATCTTCTTTTAGAGATTGGGAGGTAGCTTCTTATTCTGTTGCTCTGCAAAAGACTGGAATAGATAAATATTCAATAAAGAATGATGATATGATAGTACACACAAGCAACCCCCAATATTCTTCCAGGTAACTCTTACAGCTGATAAACAACTTCAGCAAAGTGATTGGATACAAGATTACCTTTAGAAAAGATCAGTAGCCCTCTTATGTATAAATGACTAACAGAATGAGAAATCAGGAAGTAACAACCTTCGCAGCACATCTGGTATAAAATATCTTGGTATAACACTAACCAAGCAAGTAAAAGGCTAGTATGACAAAACTTCAAGTCTTTGAAGAAAGAAAGTGAATAACATATCAGAAGATGGAAAGGTCACTCATATTCATTTATTGGTGAAATTAACATAGTAAAACTGGCCATCCTACCAAAAGCAATCTACAGATTCAAAACAATTCTAACAAAATTCCAACATAATTCTTTGTAGACCTTGAAAGAAAAATCTACAACTTCATATGGCAAAAATATAACCAGGATAGCTAAAATAATCCTGAACAATCAGAGAACTTATGTAGGTATCATAATCCCTGATTTCAAGCTCTACTACAGAGCTATAGTAATAAAACCCACATGGTATTGGCATAAAAATTGACACATTGATCAATGGAATCAAATTGAAGATACAAACATAAACCCACACACCTGTGGACACTTGATTTTTGATAAAGAAGCCACAAAAACACAGAATGAAAGCATCTTCACCAAATGGTGCTGGTCTAATATGGTATCTGCATGTAGAAGAATGCAAATAGATCCATATTTACCAACCTGAAAGAAACTTAAGTCCAAGTAGGTCAAAGATCTTAATATAAAACCAGAACTTGATATAAACACTGAACTTGATTGAAGAGAAAGTAGAGAATGGCCTTGAATGTATATATTGGCACAGGAGACAACTTCCTAAACAGAACACCAATAGCACAGGACTAAGATCAACAATTAGTAAATGGTACCACATGGAACTAAAATGCTGTAAGGCAAAAGATACTACCATTTAGCCAAAATGGCAGCCTATAGAATGGGAAAAGATTTTCACTAACTCCACATCCAATAGGGGGCTACTATCCAAAATATATAAAGAACTCAAAAGACTGGATATCAACAAACCAAATAATCCAAATAAAATTGTGATTTCATCTTACACCTGTGATAACGACTAAGATCAATAAGATAAGTGACAGCTCATGGTGAAGAGGATATGGAGCAAAGGAAACACTCCTGTATTCCTGGTGAGACTGCAAACTTGTACAGTCACTATGGAAATCAATATGGAGGCTTCTTAGAAAATTGGGACTCAATCTACCTCACAAAACACGTACTCCACCTATGCTACTCTTGGGCATATACCCAAAAGATGCTCCAGCCTATTACATGCACAACTGCCCACCTATGTTCATAGTAGCTTTATTCATAATAACCAAAACCTGGAAAAAAACTAGATGTTCCTCAACAAAAGAATTGATAAAGAAATGTGGTACATTTACACAATGGAGTATTATGGAGCAATTTAATAAAATGACATCATAAAATTTGCAGGCAAAAGGATGGAACTAGAGCAGAAATCATCCTAAGAGAAATAACCCAGACACAGAAAGACAAACATGATATGTACTCATTTATAAGTGGACATTAGCTGTCAAGTAAACAATAACCATGCCACAATGCACAGACCTAGAAAGATGAATTAACAAGGAGGACTCTAGAGGGGACTCATGGATCTCTGCAAGAGGAAATAAAATAGATTTGTGGGTGGACCAGGGAACAGTGGGGATTAGAAAAGGAGGGAGTAGGCAGAGAAGGGAGGAACTAAAGGAGAGAGTATAGAGAGAGATGACTAGAGTTGGGAGGGGGCATTTTGGGTGGTGATGTGGAAATCTAGTGCAGTGGAAATGTCCTGGGACATATGAGGGTGATGCTAGTGAGAATTCCTAGTAATGGAGGATATGAAGCCTGAACCAACCATCTTCTGTTATCAGGCAAGGCTTCCAGTGGTGGGACTGGGACATCAACCCAGCCATAAAATCTTTGAACTACAATGACCTGTCTTATCTGCAAGATTTGCTGGGACAATGGCGACTCAAAGTTTGTGGAAATGGCCAAAGGATGACTGGTAACTTGAGGCTTATAACAAAAGAGGATACCCATGCCCAACACTGCCTGAGTGGAACAGGAAGCTAGATTTCTCAGAGTCCTAGAGTAGAACCAATAAGACTGGCAAAGACAAGTCAGTGAAATAATTCCTAAAGATATTTGGCTATACTTGTAGAGTGCTGCCTAGCCCAATGGTCATCAGAAGACTTCCTCCTGTAGCAGACTGAAGCAGATGCAGAGACCACAACCCACAGCCAAACAAAGCTTCAGGAACCCCACAGAAAAGGGGGAAGAGGGATTGTAGGAGCCAGAAGGGTTGAGGACACTAGGGAAACATCACCAACAAAATCAACTAAGCAGGGATCATAGGTGCTCACAGAGACTGAAGCAGCAATCACAGAGCCTGCATGGGTATGATCATCTGCAGATATCTTGTGATTGTTTAGCTTAGGTTTTTCATGGGAGTCTTAGCAATGAGTGTTGAGGTATCTTTGACTCTTTTGTCTGCTCTTGGAACCCTTTTTTTCCCACTGGTTTGCCTCATCCAGCCTTGATATGAGGGTTTGTGTCTAGTCTTAATGCATCTTGTTAAACTGTTTTCAGCTGATGTTCCTGGGAGTCCTGCTCTTTTCTGAAGGAAAATATAGGAAGAGTGGATCTGAGGGAGAGGGGAAGCGAGGATGAAACTGGGAGGAGTGGAGGCAGGGGAGGATGCAGTCAGGATGTATTGTATGAGAAGAATAAATAAAAATAAAAAGTCACATTACATATTTAACCTGAAGGTTGAAATGTTAAGAACCCTCAAACTCTGAGACTTTGGCAGTGAACAGTGCTTAATTGTAAATTTAGAGGCATTTTGTTGTATTTGAATGGAGTGCCTTTAAGAAGTCATATGTAGAAATGGTTTGTTCTATTATGCTTTGTTTGAGAAGGGTTTCTTCGCCATGTAGCCTAAAATGTCTATTTCTTTCCATTAGAAGAAAATATAGGGAAGCAGACCTGTTGATGAAGGGAATGTGTTCCTACAAGAAGAAGGAGGTCATTTCCTCAAAATGGAGTTTGGATTATAGAGGCTAGATAGACTCATTTAAATGTGGGAAGATGTTGAAATAGCTGGTTGCATCCTTTCATTCATCTCCCTGTATCAACCTTCCTGGAATTACAGGTATACACCACCACTATTGGCTTGTAGTTAATTAATTAGACAAGTGATAACATAATAGGCACTATATATATATATATATATATAGTTTTATGATATATATATATATATCATAAAACAAAGAATACCCTTGAATCTTTGGGGGAAATAGCTTGAGAGCTAAGTTAAAAAAATATTCTGTCTTACTTAGCATTGGTAAAAAGAGTGCAAGTTAAACTGAAAACTAAGAAGATACCAAAAGGAAAAACAAACAGCAATGTTATGACATGGGGAGTGTACTCATGAATAAAGACTAAATGCCCTGTAAATCTGGTTACTCAAGCTTCCAAAGGGCAATGAGTATCTGATCAGTCATAGGGTATACTGATAACAACAGTCTCAGGAACCAAGCCTGGTGAGCTAAGTTACTGATATGTCTTTCTTTTTTGCTCATTGAATAGGACAACGCCCATGTCATCATCAAGAACAGCCAGATGCTAATACTTTCTCCTAGATAACCATCTCATTTTTCTTTTCCTGTGGCAGACATGGTGGTTTGTCTTGTCCATGTAGTTGAAGAGAGGAATAGGAAACTTCACTCTTCATATTGTTTGCTTTCTTGTGCTGTGTTCTATCTTCAAATTGTACACATTCCTCTACTAAGTCATAGGTAAGCCATTTCTCAAAATTCTTATATGCTGAGGAGTATTTTACTGATAGGAAGAGTCACATTAAATTATTTCATCGTGGTCATTAATAACATAGCACTTCCAACAATACTTATCAACAACAAAGTGGATGATATCATCAGCATTCTTCTAGTTCTAAATAGGTTTCAGACTACAGAAAGGTATTAATGACTGGCTTTCTAAAACTCCACCATGTATCATAATAGATTTTTACTTAATGTGAGAAAATTTTTTCTCTCAAGCCTTTGGAGATACTTTCAAAGAAAGTATGAGTTATAGAGATAGCACTTCACTAGAGGATGGGCTGACCTTATAAAAACTTGTGAGTGAGTCTTTTCTCAAAGGGAAAGTCCCATTCATTGTGATTAATAATGATTCTTCCATTACTTAAGAACCCCAGTGTTTACAATAGGCTTTTAGGTACAGCATTCCTTTTACTGTGGAATCACACTTTATATTTATGAATTTAATTCATATGAGATTATTTATTATTTTAATTTAGATGTTAAAATGAGTCATCTTCAAAGTACTCAAGAGTATACTTGATTTTATGAAGTAACATTTTAAAAGTTGAAAACTGTAAATTAATAATAGAGATTAGTTATTACCAATAATAGTAAGAATATAAGGTTAACTAAGTTACCATTACTCAAAGCACTGGGTTATTCTCACAGGACTTGCAGCTTGCTTTACAATGTCTCTGGTAATGAGAATTATTTGCCTTTTGTGATCTGATTATATTTTAATTTTAACTTGATATGTTCACAAATATGATCTCCAGTTTAATGTTAAGATGATCATGGGTTATCCAAGAAGGTTAGGTGATCTCTAATCCACAAGAGATAAAGTATTTTAATTTATTTCTTTGATTTTATTATTTCTAGGATCTAATAGCCTGTCTCATATAGCTTGCAAAAGGACATTGTGGTATAAACATGAGCTCAGAAAACACTGCATTAAATATCACAGTGACAAAGACTAAGACAAACTTTGAATTCTGTCAACTCAGACCAGAATATTCTCACCAACTTCTGGATTCATAGCTTATTGTCTCTGGGATCTCTGTATGGACACCCCATCTCCCTGGCCCTTGTGATCTCTGAAGGAAGAGTTCATAGGAGACACTTAAAGTGCAGTGTGGCAGATAGATTATTATAAAGCAAAGTAGAGTACTTGAAGGTGTAAGCCTGGACAATG
Organism: Peromyscus eremicus; assembly: GCF_949786415.1. NCBI lineage: Eukaryota > Metazoa > Chordata > Mammalia > Rodentia > Cricetidae > Peromyscus > Peromyscus eremicus. The sequence goes on from NC_081426.1 coordinate 34,994,842, forward strand.
GATAAAAAGGTCATCACTCTGATCTATGCTTTAGGTTGCCTTTGTACTATTTTTCAAAATATCTAAAATAAATAACTTACCTTAAGAGTCTTAGCAATGCCCATGTGATTGATAGGTCTATTTGTACTAGTTTTTTTAGTAGAGAACTCTACAAAGTATGAATACAATGAATTTAGTTTTTGCTCAGAAAGACCATGTTCTTTTTCAGAGGAAGATATCTAGGGTCATGTGTAAGTGACATTCTAAAATGTCATGGTCTAAGACAAGACAGAAAACCCAGGTCCCATTATTCTAATTAATAATCTAATTCCTGATCTTCTTATGTTTTGCTTAAAGGAAGTTGACTTTGAAAGAAGGGTCTAACATTAATGTCCACCAAGCCTGCTAATAGTTGAATAGTTACCTAACAGTGTTACACACACACAAACACACACACACAAACACACACACACACACACACACACACACACACACACACAGTATTGCCTTTTTCTGTCAGGGAGTTTCAATGTCTATAGTCTAGTTTATGGGTTAAGAAGTATACACAAGCTGGTTGTAGTAGGACTTGGCTGGAATTTCAACAATTGGGAGAGTAAATCTGGAGGATTAAGAATTTGGGACAGTCTGAGTTACACAGTGAGTTTAAAGCCAGCCACAGGAGAAAAAAAGATACTGTCTAGAAAATGAAAATTACAGGAAATACTCCAAGTACCTGGGAGCTACTCAGTCATGCGGCAATGCTTGCACTTAAAGAGGTATTATTAGACATCTGAGGAATCTCTTAGCAATGAAACTCTTATGTTGATAAATATTTTAGCTTTTTTTCATTTTTATTTATTAAGAAATTTTCTACTCACTCTACATACCACCCACAGATTCCATCCCCAATAAGACAACAAAAGGAGATCAAGGGATACAAATTGGAAAGGAAGAAGTCAAACTTTCACTATTTGCAGATGATATGATAGTATACAAAAGTGACCCCAAAAATTCTACCAGGGAACTCCTACAGCTGATCAACTCCTTCAGTAAGGTGGCAGGATACAAAATTAACTAAAAAAAATAAAATCAGTAGCCCTCCTATATACAAATGATAAAAGGGCTGAGAAAGAAATCAGAGAAACATCACCCTTTACAATAGCCACAAATAATATAAAATACTTTGGGGTAACCACAACTATTTTTAGCTTTTATATTATAGAGTCCGAATCAGAATAATAATTTACTGTGTAAAGCTCAACAAAGATTAGCGTTCAGCAAGATAGCTGTCTGCAAGTATCATATACTTTTGTAGAATTTTGGAGAAATAGTGGGAGTAGGAGGACCACAGGTGAAGAGAGACATTCTGCATCAGAAAGCCCAAGGGTGATAATAGACCACCACAGCAGACACTATAGTCAGAGTCACTTCAAGAACAGGACACAATTACTTGAAGGCTGAGCATGGATACAAGCTGCCAATGTTTTGTATGGACTTAAAAGTAAAAAAAAAAAATTCCTTTGAGAATGATGATGTGCTGTGGATATTGTTCTGTATAAATAAACACTGATTGGCCAATAGCCAGACAGGAAGTATAGGCGGGACTAACAGATAGGAGAATTGAGGAAATAGGAAGGGAAGAGGGAGACTGCTTGGAGCTGCCAACAGGACAAGGGAGATGTTAAGGTACAAATAAGCCACGAGACATGTGGCAAAGTATAGATTAATAAAAATGGGCTAAATTTAAGAGTAAGAGCTAGACAATGATAGGCCTGAGCTAATGGCCAAGCAGTTTAAATAATGTAAGACTCTGTGTGTTTATTTTATAAGTGGGCTCCAGGATTGGTGGGACTTGGCGGGAGCTAGAGAGAAATTCTCCAGCTACAATGATGTCTCAAAACTTATTTTCTAAGATGGTCTCCCTATGTTTTATAATCCTGTTAGCAACATAGAAACGTAGAAAAGAACATTGAACAATGGGAATTACAAGCTCTTTATTGAGCATTTTGTTCAAACATTTTATCTCTTGTAATTCAGTACAAAAGGAAAGTTTTGATGCTAGTAAAATGAGGAGTAATAATTCTTGGTCCAAGTAATGCATTTCATTGTGGACAATTAAAAAAATGGTTAGAAATAGCTTCTTAGGACTGGCAATTTGTTGTTACATGGTAGAACAATTGCTTAGTAGATGTGAAGCCCTCAGTACATAAATAAGGAAGAAGAGAATGAGAAGGCAGAGGAGGACAAGAAGACAGAGGAAGACAGAGATAAAAAAGCATGATGAGGAGAGAGAGACAAAGAGGAAGAGGAAAATGATAGGAAGTCTGGGAAAAAGAGGAAAAGAGGGAATAGGAATAAAGAGACTTGTGAATATACACAGGAGTCTGGTTGTGGCTCCTACCAGGAGCCATACCCTTAGAGGAAACTGACTCTCACTCTTCCAACAAGTATCAATTGTCAATAGTTCCTCAGATGGAGTGTATTTTCATGGCCACTTCCTCTCTCCATGGTGGGGTTTTGCTGAGTTAAGCTTTATTAATTCAAAGTAAATAAAATTCAAAACTACCAAGGAAGAAGAAAATCACATTTAGTGATACAAGTGTTAGAAACTTAGCCAATTATTTATTTTCTTCATTGTAAAACAGAAATTGAGATTGAACTAGCTTAGGCCTAAGGAATTTAACTTTCTTTTCGGGTATCAGGACTATAATGCAAGTGATTATAAGAAATAGAAACATATCCCAATGAGGACTCAGAATGTTAGCATGCATATGAGACACAGAAAAAGACTGGTAGAAATGCAGTCAGGGAGTTTCTGAAATACAGGAGTTGTGAGGATGCATTGAAATTATACCTTAATCCTTGATACGGTAGATAATTAATGTTCACACTGTCAACTTGAAACTTTATTGCTATAGTAGTATAAATGTATGTATCTGTTTATTATACATGAATATGTTTAAAATTAAGAATAGTTTTGTAGAAAATATACAAAATTTAATTGTATATTATCTTCCAAAGAGAAAACAGTTATTACATGAGTTAGAAATAACACAGCCTATTATTTATTAGTTTCTGTTTCTTTTTATATTCATTAAATTAACAATCATAAATTACTCCCACATGATTATTTTAAGATAAACAGAGACTTCCCTCCTAAATCTCTCTGAAAAAATTGAAAGAACTAGAATTTAATAATATCTAAAAGCAATGGCAAATGAACAGTTTATTTAAAATAATGAGACAGAGTCAAAGGAGTTCTCAGGGATATCCCCAGTCACTTTATTGTTTCCTGTATAGAATAAGAAAGAATGTTTGGAAATGTGTGAGTCAAAATTTGTATGAAAGTGTGATGTGATGATTCAAAGAAATAAATTAATATAGAACAGAGATGAGTAAGAATTAGTCAACTATGAATTCAGTACTTTTAGAATAAACTAAAGATTTCACTTGCTCTTTAAGAGAGAAAATAATGTGGCATTGACTAAATGAAAGAAATGTTTTCTACATGATCACTGCTTTGCCCAAGGAGCCTGAAATACAGTTTTAGATATTAATTGATCCCGGGAATTTAGAGTAAATTGTCACAGAACCAGCCAACAAAAGCTGTGTCAACATACATAAAGTCAGAAAATGGCATTGAATTAACAGGGCATGGTCATGACAGTTAAAATAAACTAGAATATGAGTATAGGACATACCAAGCTAGGTAAATTTGACAATGGTGGTAAAGATGGAACATAAAAGAAATATGAAGTTGACCTAATTTTGGAAACTAGTTTAAAAAATTGGTTAGAGCAGAAAAAATGGTTCAGTGATGAAGAGTGCTGTTCTTGTAGAAGACCCCCAGCCTGTGCTGGGTAGCTCACAACACTTGCGATTCCCAGAGACTGATGCCATCTTATGGCTTTTGTGGGCAAATATCATATGCAAACACACATGACAACATAATTAAAAACATTAAATATTTTAAATAAATATTAAAAACCATACAATAAGTGCTTTCTAAAAATTGAATATTTTAAATCATATATATAAATTAAATATATGACATTATATACATTCACATGGACAACATCTTCATGAACATTTGTGATTTTCATATGCATTCATATAGATTTCTTCACATAGGGGGTCCTTTCAAATAATGTGAGAATGGTAAAAAAAAAAAAAAATCTGCTCTCTGTTACCTTTAAGTGAAAGAAGAAAAATTTATCATTGTGATACAAAACACATACCTGATAGAGTTCAATGGGTATTACTGGCTTAAAATGCAGAACAAGATTCATCAGTAGATTCCTAATGACATAGAAGATGTCATTAACATAAACATAAGTTAAAATCAATATTGAAAATTATGTTAAAATTGACACATGGGTGACATTCCAAACAATATTAAAAAATGAAAGATGAGAAGATAGTCTTATCATTTGTGTATTAAAATGGCAATGTCATTGGGAAAGTTATAATTAAATAGTTAAAAGTCAAAATCATAATTAAGTGCAGATGTTATACTGATCTATGAAAGCAAATATGTTTTTCTAAACAAGCATAAAATAAAATTGGGAACATGTGTTCAATGAGAAATTCGTAAGAAAATGATAAGGCTTATTTTCTTACATATTACCAACAAAAATAAATCAAGATGTAAAAATATTCTACTTAATGTTGGTAAGATGGCTCAGCTCAATATATAAGGCTCTTGATGACAAGCCTGAAGTTCTAAGTTTAATCACTGGAATTCACATCATAGAAAGAGAAAATTGACTTGTGTGAATTGTACTCTGACCTCCACACCCTTAGTGTGACATTTTGAATGTAAACATACATGTATAGGTACACACAAAGAAATAAATTTGATAAAACTAAAACTATATATTAACAGATATTAGATCCAAGTTTATAACAAGTTATCATTAAAATGTAGTGATAGAAATAGATATTTGTGGATGTGATGCCCTATTTTGGGGCATAAATGTTTCTGCATAGTAATGTATATATACACATCACACAACAACTCTTATAATTGATTTGAAAGTCCCCTTTAAGTAGGGAGAGACAGAGTGCTATGGAGGTTCTCAGAAATCCACAAAGATGATTCCACAATAGGCTACTGGCAATGGTTGAAAGGGTGCCTGAGCTGACCTGCTCTGGTGATCAGATGGCTAAATACTCTGACTATCATGATAGAACCCTCATCCAGTGACTGATGGAAGTAGATGCAGAGATCCATGCCCGGGTCCCAGGCAGAGCTCTGGGAGTCCAATCGACAAGAGAGAGGAGGGATTCAATGAGCGGGAGATATCAAAACCATGATTGGAAAAAGTGCAGAGACAACTAGCCAAACTAGTGAAAACACATGAACTGTGGACCAATAGCTGAGGAGCCCCCATGGTACTGGACTAGGCCCTCTGGATAAGTGAGACAATTGTTTAGCTTGAACTGTTTAGGGGGCTCCCAGGCAGTGGGACTGGGACCTATCCCTAGTGCATGAACCGTCTTTTTGGAACCTGGTGCCTATGCTGAGACACTTTGTACAGCCTTGGCTCAGGGAGGAGGGGCTTGGACCTGCCTCAACTGAGTGTGCCAGGCTCTGCTGACTCCCCATGGGAGAACTTGCCTTGGAGGAGGTGAGATTGGGGGTGGATTGCAGGCGAGGGCTGGGGTGTGGGAGGATGGAAGACAGGGGAATCTGTGGTTGATATGTAGAATAAATAGAAAATCTCTTAATGAAAATCCCCTTTATAAGAAAAAAAGTGTCCTCAGGAAAGTTACCACATGCTGCCCTACTGTGAAGGTTGGCAGTTTGATGTGTATCTCAATCAGGAGGTAGGCATGGCTGGTCAACAAGGGTTTCCACTCTCACTACCATACAGAGAAAAAGTAAAAAATCTTCTGGGAAAAGTAGCCAAACACTATGGAAATTTATGCCCCTGTGAGAAAATTGTAAATGACTGTCAGAAACGACATTCCTCCACAAAATCCGTTAATAAGATGAAAATCACTACTTTGAGAAGTGATAGTAGGTATCAGGTTTGCTTTTGAATGGGAAGTATAGAATTAAGAGTATGAAGGACTCCACTTGTAGGAAGCTGACGTGTTGGTATATCACCTAAAAGAAAGGTCCTGAAGCAAGCTCCACCATCCATTGAGCCTTCTGCAAGGCTGATTGACCAGTTAGGACTTCAGTGATACGGTGTATATTGTTGCAGTCTAGAGCCCAGTTACAGTTTATCTTGGGCTGTCTGTAGTTCTATTACTAGCCCTCTAGTGCCCACCTCTTTTTCTGAACTAACATCCTCATGGTCAACAAGCAAAACCTTTTGAAGTGTACTAACAGACCTCTAGCTTGTACCAACCAAAAGGCTAGAGTATCATCAACTAGCATTTGAGACCTATAACGGAGACTCCCCTACTTCCTTTTTACCTGCCATCTTAATGTTTCTACCAGTATATTTGAAAAGTGCCTGAATTTTTGACTTCACTTGTCCTATTACTAAAAACAAAACAACAACAAAATCTCCATCAAACTATTACTATATTTGAACATGGAATGTTGGGTTCCCTAAACTTCTGCTCCTGGGTAACTCAGATTTAGCTCCAGAAAAAAGTATCTCTGACACTCTTTGAAATAAGAGTTGTATGTGTGTGTCAACAGCTATATTAGTTTGGGTTCTCTAAAAGAACATAGCTAATAGAAATATATAAGGGATTTATTAAGTTGGCCTACAAAATGTCATCCTGATAGTTTGTCAAGGGCTGTCTCACACTGAAAAGGTCAAGACTGCAGTATTTGCTCAGCCTGTGAGGATGGGATATCTTAGAAATCCCAATCTGGTGCTAAAAGACTAGAATATTACTGGAGAAATTCTGATCTCTCTTCAATGTTGGAATCCAAAAGAAGTTGCTTTCTAAATTGGTGAAGGAATACCTCAGCATGGAATAGAGGAACTTCCCAGGTAGAGCTATAGAATGTAGTCAAACTACAAAAAACAAGTTAAGTTTCCTACTTCCATATCCTTTTGTCTGAGCTGCCACCAGAAGGTGATGCCCAAATTTAAGATGGATCTTACTGATTCAAATAGTCTAATCAAGAATGTCCCTCACAAGGGCACCTGGTAGCCTGTGAGTTGTTAAACCCGCCAAGATATTTGAAAACACTCCACTTTCTCATCTTTTCTTCCCTTCTCTCTCTCTTCTCAGTCAAGGAGGATCCTTGCCTAATCCCATTTTTGTGTTTAGAAACACATTTGCACTCACCAGTGAACTGCAAGCCAAACTGGTATGCATTTCTGAAAGCTGTGAACTTTCATTTTAATGAAATAATTAATTTAAAAATAATAAAAAATAAAAATGAGAGTTGGGTTCCAATTATTAAAGCCACCCAAAAGTTTCTGAAATAGAAAATAAACATTGTATGTGCACATGTGTAAATTAAGAAACAGTGTACCCATTGTATAAACAACAGAACTTTGGGAGCATAAAACAGAGACAATATTTTGTGTGCACAACTTACTTATTATTTAATCTGAAGCATATTGTTCTGTTTCTCAACCTTTTCTTCTATTCTACAAAGTAGAAAATCTAACCTATATTTACTGCATTCTGTAATAACTATTTTGAAGAATAAAATTTTTATTGCAGAACCATATATTTGGTTTATTATAGTTACTAAAATATGGATTGGTAAATATTAGTTTTTTCTTATGATTATCTCTGTCCACATGAAATACTGAGGAATGCTAAAACAAATAGTGACCTAAAAAGTTACTTTTTTTTCCTCTGTAAAAGGAGTCTGGCACTAGGGACTGTTGGAACAATAGACTAACCCTATCTTCTTCTGGGAGCTGCTCCAGTGTCTCCACAGGCTTCCAGATGAAGATCACTCCAGAGTCAAAATTCTGCTAGAGTTCTTGCTACCTTGCTTGTGTTCCACAGATTATGACAGGGGAAGGGATGAAGTCAAACTGGGCCTGGTCAGGTTTTCCAGCTCTGTGTTTACACTGCTGTGATGTAAACCCTATCAGGGACTAGGGGGGTCCAGCCCCTCGATAGTCCCCTGCCAGGGTCTGGGAAGAATCTACAACCAGCTGATAATTAATCTTTGATGAAAAGAAATGAGACTTCTAGTTCATACACTTTATTAATTCTGTGATAGTTCTCTCTCTACACAGCTTCTATTCTGTTCTCATGTCTAGCTCCTTTCTTGCTTGACTTCTTTATATTTATCTACTGTCCCCTCTAGGTTCTATCTTAATTCCTTCATCTGGTTCTGTCCCTTCTAGGTTCTCATCTATCTAGTTCTTTCCCCTATCAGCTCCTCTTCCGTGTCCTTCTCTCTCATCTGGCTCTTCCTCATCTTGTTCTTCTCCATCTGGCTCTTCCTCATCTTCCATCTCATTCCTCTAGTCCTCTCTTCTAGCCCTTCAATCTAGTTCTTCCCCATCTCAGTTTGTTCCTCTCAAGTTCTTACCCATCTAGTTCTTCCATTCTCTTTTCTCTTCTCTCCTTCTGCCCTGGAAGTCCCAGTATATAAAGGGAGGGTCCGAGCTAAATTGTGTAAAGCTATTACTTAACGCCCACCTCTCTTAGGCGGTGTCTCCTTGTGGAATTTACCTTAAGTCAGGAGACTTGCCTGTGGGCTGCTATCATTGTTAGTCCTTGAAAGTTGGACGCCCCCCTGGGTGGTGTCTCCTTGTGGAATTTGAATCAGGAGACTTGCAAGTGGGCTGTTATCATTGTTATCCTCCGAAGTTGGCCACCCACCTGGGTGGTGTTTCCTGTAGTCCTTGAAAGTGGCTAAGGGAGATAATCTGATTGCAGAGAAAGCCTTTCCTGAGGCTGTTCTCCAAATTCCTGGAACATGTATGTCCAGAGAGTGATCAGTCCACGCTGTTAGTCCTTCTTAGGGAAAAGTCAATTGGGAAAACTATGAAGGCACACATGATTTTCATAACAGAATACAGCTGATATATAACAAGCCAAGTAATACCAAAAACTCCTTGGGATTTGGCTTCCTCTGGAGGAATTCCCTGATCCTTCCAGGTAGTGACTTTGCCATAACCAAGCTGAGTTCTTATGATATATTCCTGCGGCCTGCAGCAAAACCCCAAGCAATATCCTTGCCCATATGTGCTTATGTTGATTCCTGTGTACTAACACTGACCCCCATTCCACACAGAGACCATGTCAGGTTTCCCCGTGGAATAAAGATTTCTTTACAGGTGTACTATACAGGTTTCTCAGGTAACATGTACATTACCAAAGGAAGAAGGTATTTGTCCCGTTTTCAGCCCCAGTTTAGTGTCCCTTCTTTGCTTGAGGATGTGTCTTCATGTTCATGATATGCAGCTGATGGTTGTTCATTCATCCTACCTGAGCATGGTGTGTGCATACATGCATAAGTAGACATCTCTGTTAGCATTTGCAAAGCTTTTATGCTCTTGAAGACAAATACTTCAGGAGAGTGCTTCTTATAAAATCAGATTATCCTCTTTCCAAAACTGTCACCTTAGCATCGATGTGGAGAGTTGTGAAGAGCTGCCTTCCCCTAGATCTGACTCTTTCATCCGAAAATAAAAGTCCCTCACATTACAGAAAAGCTCTCTCAAATTTCACAGTTGTATTCACCCTTGAGTCATATGTGGCTTTAGTTACCCTAATTCTTAATCATCCTGGATACTCCTTCAGAATGGGGAGCACTTTGCATTTAACTCACATCTGCATTTCACACTCGGTGTTCAGTGGCTGAACCCAGGATGCATTCCAGCACAAGTCTGTCTTCTCAGTGTTCAGCATAATTCTCACAATGTTGAGCACCAAGATGTGTTTTCAGTATGATATTTAAATGAAAATTAAGAAGTGCCAGCCTTCAAAATATCAAATCCACTTCATGCAGAAAACATGTTTTCTTACATTATTAGTATAATCAATTTATAGTAACTAAATAAAATTAATAAAAACAAGAGGTGAGAAATTTCTTCACAGTCTAAATTCTAAAATAGTAGCATAACTATTTAGCTCAATTTTTGAACAATTTTAACATGATTATAATCATTTTACTTACAGTGGTTATCTTTCTGCTTTCTTTAATAAGGGTACTGGATATAATTTATGACAGTTTCTGAATAGAAAACGGTTTAAATGCTGTATAATACTCTACTGAGCACATACACCATGATCTGCTTAATCATTCCAATTTTACTGGTTATTTCAGTTGTTTCAATTTTCCTCATGTTATAAATAACCATATTAACTGTATTTGAATGGAATAACTTTCCATATTTTTGGTTATTTCTTTAACAAGAAAATCCACAAGTGCATGTTCTGAGTCTGTACACTAAGTGTTTACTGTTCTATCAGTAATATCTCCAAATGGCTTTTTGTAAAGTCCTATTAATTTTGTTAGAAGACATTCCATATCACCCTAACCAGACTCAGGAGGTGATGGTGATACTGACAAATATGATGAGATGCATGGAGCTCTCCTGATGTTCTTAGTGTGCTCATATGTCCCAAAACACCCGAGATTATGAACACCGAAATAATGGTACTCTTACTACCTAAACTTCCAGAATTGTCCAGTATTTAACCATGTGAAGATGGTTTAAAATGAAAGAATACAAGGAAGAAGAGGAGAAAAATTAGAGAAAAAAGGTAAATATTCTCTTAGAATGTTTATTATTCTTAAGCATTTTATCAGTCTGTCTTTTACAGTTTTAGTAAGAAATATTAATTATGAGAAACAAAAATATGGATTCCATGTATATCCACACATACATAGACACACACACACACATATATGTATAAATACATACATGCAGGCACATATATATTTTATGTGCAATGTATATCCATGCTTGATGTCCCTCACCATTCCCTGCCCCAAACCAATACACTGTGTTATTATTAAGTTTCAATAGTATGTGTGAAAAGCTCTAAAAGTTTCAAAGAAATAAACTTGGGGCAGAAAACATTACAATCTGTCATCATTTTCATGATCTTGAGAATGTGGTATGCAGAAGCGAGTCAATTCTCTGAGTCATCGAAGTTCAGGACAGAACTGCATTATTGTTAGCCAAAATTTTCTTTGTCAACATAAATATGAGCCACGAATTTGATAACTGGAAGTTAGCCATACATGTGGGACGGATGAGTCTTAGAGGAGACAATGGAGTACGGAGACAGTCTCCCTGGAGTAAGGTAATAAAGGTGGGAACATAATTCTAAAAGCTACTAAGTGGAGTTACAGGAGACATGGTTCGGGCATTAGACAATCTCCACCTGCTTCTGATAGTGAAGTATGAGGTCCCCACAGGCACGGGGCCCTAAAGTGGATAGTGTTCTATTATACAACAAGGCATTAAATAAAAATATAGATTTGACAAATTACATAAATTTTAAGCTTCACAAAATAACCTCAATCATGTAACTATCCTCCAAATTACAAAAGGAGGCAGGGGGTGCTCAGGAGATCACTCAGTGGTTAAGAGCATTTATTGCTCTTGTAGAAGACCCAGATGTGGTTCCCAGCACCCACACACCAGCTCACAGATGTCGGTAACTCCCGTTTCAGGAAATGCAATGCTTCTTTTGACTTCCGTAGGCTCTGCATACGTGTGGTGCACATATCTACACTCAGGCACATGGACGCATGCGCACATGCACAACACACGATAAATATTTTAAAAAATAATAAGAATACTTCTAAAATCACTAAGGCACCTCACATTCTGTCGTCTGCTCCCCCCGATAGAACCTGCTATCTTATTTCTGCCTCCACTTATTTTCTTTGTTTTTCTGTACTCATCTGTGTGGATTGACTGCTGGAAATATGTTGATTACTTTCAACTGAAATTTAAAATACAAGGTATACAGTCTTTCTACTTACCCTCCTGTCTATCCCAATTTTGCAATTCTTTATGAATGTATTTCAAATCTTATCAAAATGATTTTCTTCATACATTAATAGATGCTTTATTTTGTCTGTTAAGTAGCTAATTACAGTGGTTTATATGTAGACATTTTCCCCACATCATTATATTATATCCTACTTCATATATATATTTGGAGTTGTTTGGGATGTTTATGTCTATTAATGAGAAATGTTAGTCCATAATTGTTAACAGTTATGTCCTGGTCACGTTGTAATGGCATGGTATATTGGGAGGATTGTCTAGATAAAAAAGAACCATGGACTATATGTATATATTAATAAAACTGAATTTGTTGGTTTGGCTTACCTGATAGCCACTCATCTAACAAAGGTTATTGGCATGCTGGTGAGTAGGACAAGTATGTACATATTCATGAGATCATATCGTTGATTTTTAAGACCATCCCGGTGTTGTTATGGCAAGGTAAAATTAAATATTTCTGTTGTGATACATGCTTGAAAATGCTTTATTTTTTAAAAAATCTCAGAAAGTCCTCATGTCCATTAGCATATCAAAAATGCTAACAGGTTCTGCAGTAACAAATCCTACATAGATTTGCACAGCCTAGCAGTTCTCAGGTTTTCCTGATACGGAAACTCTTCTGCTGAATGATGTCTACTCAGGCTAATAAAGTATATTTCAAAAAGGCATTGTGAAAAAAAAACATACACAGTAGGCCTCTGGGCTCATTTAACCTTGTTGTCTGTATCTGGAGATCTCTATAACCACCCACTATTGAAAGATTTGCTACAGCTGGTACTTCTTCTCACCCTGCATTGCTTAGCTCCTTCAATACCACACATAGATATCATCTTACATTTAAGAAGTATGGCATGAGTAGAGCAGAGGTTGTGAAGGAAGAGGATGGGAAGAATAATACAATACATAAATGGATTGATCCAAACAAAAGGTAAGGAAAGAGTGGTAGAGATTTTTAAATAAAGAAATAACGTTAGCAGCTATTTTTTAAAGGCATCGAGACAGTAACAGTTTGCATGAATTAGACCTAAGAAACATGGGGTCATAAATGACTTAGAATATATGTGGACTGGTTCTAGGTGCCAATTCTGCTCCAGACATTGTCATAGGACCCTAACACCTGTCACTTAATGAGCATAACACTTCCAATGAGAAGATACTGCCTTTTCTCAGGAACACAGTATCAGCAAAGTCATTTTCTCAGAAGCACACAGCTAGGTTGCACTGCTTACAGCTAGCTAGCTACTTAAGGTCTCACGGACAAAAGGCAGAGGAGAGATAACGGAGTGCAAACTAGTTGACATGTTCCTGGGAATGAAACCATTTGCCATGTGTGGTGGGGCAAAACATACAGGGAAACGAGCAGCCTTGCCAGAACCATAGTTCCCCATCCCAATACCCTCCCACTTTGCTCCAGATGCCCTCAGCAACTCCTCAAGTCACTTCCAATCCTAGCACTTTATGTTTCTGGAGCTGCAAACAGACTCATGTCATTTGAATGGCAATTATTCAGAATGTATTTGGCTACTGAAATCCCTCTGTTGTTTGCAAGATCATGTTATGCTGAAAAAGGAGTAATGCATCAGCGTGGAGGAACCAGGAAAATACAATCAGATTGAAGAATTCTCACTGTAATCGCCCTGCTCTTCCATTAAGATACCAGTTTTCTTTCTAAGAGACTTTTAAATCATTCTTTCAATATTTATAAGGCTAGGAATCATTTTTTTTTTGCTACAATGTTTGGAAAGACAAAAATATATTTCTTACTGTCTCCTAGTATGGCTTATGAGTCACAGGAAATAAAAGTATTTTTTTAAAGCAAGAAATTCATATTAATCCCCAGAAAAGAGGAGAACCAGGTAATGTGTCTGCTTTAGAAAAGGGGCGGGAAGATGGCTTGGTGGCTAAGAGCACTTGTTGCTTTTACAGACAAAACAGGTTCAGCTTCTAGCAGCCACAATCAGCAGCTCACAATTACTTGTAATTCCAATTCTAGGGCTACTGATGGACCTTCTGGTTGATTCACCCATGTGATACATGCATATACTCAGGCATTCTGTGGGATGTTCTGTATGTTAAATGTGTTGTTCTGATTGGTTAATAAATAAAATACTGATTGGCCAGTAGCCAGGCAGGAAGTATAGGTAGGACAAGGAGAGAGGAGAATTCGGGGAAGTGGAAGGCTGAGAGAGAAAGACACTGCCAGCCGCCATGAAAAGATGCTAAGATACTGGTAAGCCACGAGCCACATGGCAACTGTATAGACTAATACAAATGGGTTAATTCAAGATGTAAGAACTAGATAACAAGAAGCCTGCCATGGCCATACAATTTGTAAACAATATAAGTCTCTGTGTGTTTACTTGGATGGGTCTGAGCAGCTGCGGGACTGGCGGATGAGAGATTTGTCCTGACTCTGGGCCAGGCAGAACTGGAGAAAACTCCAGCTACACAGGCACTTACATACAAATATATATATATATATATATATATATATATATATATATATATATATATAGAGAGAGAGAGAGAGAGAGAGAGAGAGAGAGAGAGAGAGAGAGAGAGAAATACCTTTCTAAGTAATGGAAACTAGACTTTACTTAGTGTGCCATGGGATAGAGGCTCAGAAACATCGAAGTTTAGACTTGATGGCAAGGTCGATAACACTTCATTACTCAAATAACTTCCTTCATTTTTTAATTCTTCTTATTCATGAATCATTGTGCATGACCAGAGCAGAAAGGGGGGTACCACATGCTCATGGAGGTCAGAGGAAAACAAGTGACCTTTCACTTTGTTTGGATCAGCCTGGCCATCCAAGGTCAGAACTTTTTCAGGTCCTCAACTTCCATTTTCCATAAAGGGATAGGGATTATAGACACTTACACCACTGACTTTAGCTTTTATGTGGGATCTAGAGGTCCAAATTCAGGACCATCAATGTGACCTAGCAAGTCCTTGATCCACTGAGCCATCTCTCTAGCTTACAAGTATACTTCGTAGTAGAATATTTGAAGGTGTGTTACTTTTGTTTATGTTGCATTTGTTTAACTCTGTGAAGCTGTGTTACTGTGCCTGTCTAAAACACCTGATGGTCTAATAAAGAACTGGCCAATAGCAAGGCAAAAGTAAGGACAGGTGGGGCTGGCAGGCTGGAAGACTATATAGGGAAAGAAATCTGGAAAGGGAGATCAAGAAGGAGTCAAAGAAGGGGAGAACATCAGGGGCCAGCCACCCAGCTACACAGCAAGCCATGGAGTAAGAGTAAGATTTACAGAAGAAAGAGAACAGGAAAAGCCCAGAGGCAAAAGGTAGATGAAATAATTTAAGATAAGGAAAGCTGGCTAGAAACTAAGCCAATCTAAGGCTGGTCATTCCTAATTAAGAATAAGCCTCTGTGTGTGGTTTATTTGGGAGCTGGGTGGTACACCCCCAAGAAAGAGCCAAAGACCAATCAACAACAATACTTCACAGGATTTAAATCTTTGTTATTTCTCATGTTTGTTAGTTCTGGATGATGATGATGATGATGATGATGATGATGATGATGATGATGATGTGTGTGTGTGTGTGTGTGTTCCTTTGTTTTTGATTTTTGGATTTTTTGAGACAGGATTTTGTACCACACTTTTTTTTGGGCCACCAACCAGTTCCTAAATCATGACACAGAGATTTCTTATTATTTGAGAATGTTCGGCCCAATCTTAGCTCTTATTTTAATCTGTTTCTCTTTATCTACATTTTTGTCTCAGGGATTTTACTTTTCCTTCTTTCTGTATGTCCTACTTTTCTGCTTCTCATGTCTGGCTGGCTAGTGGCTGCCTGGCTTCTATCCCTGGGTGAATTCCTCTCTTTCTCTCTCATTCTCTCCTCCTTCTTCTCGATCCTCTCTATAGCCTAGATTGCTCCTCCTATTTACTCTCTCTGCCTGACAGCCCTACCTATCCCTCTTCTGGGATAGCTATTGGCCCTTCACCTTTTTATTAGACCAATCAGGTGCCTGAGGCATGCAAGATGAAACAAATGCCACACATCTTTACATAATTAAACAAATGCAACACAAGCAAATATAACATATCTTTACATCATTAACAAAGGCAGCAGAAACAAATGTAACACCCCTTCCTATAGATAAAGTAATATTCCACAGCATAAACAAATATAACACAGCTTTACAATATTAAAATAATATTCTGCAACAGGGTTTCTTTGCACAGCCTTGTTTGTCCTGGAACTCTCTCTGTAGACCAGTCTGACCTCAAACTCACAGAGATCCATTTGCATCTGCCTCCCAAACATTGGGATTAAAGATGTGTGCCTCCATAGCCTGCTTGTGCTGGAGGATTTTAGCAGACTCTTAATTCTTATTATTGGAAGGCTTGTTGTTAAATTTGTAGTCACACACATCTGGTGTGTGACTACAAAGCAGAGTGTGTGACTACAAAGCAGAGTGATCTACAGTGTGTGACTACAAAGCAGAGTGATCTCTCTGCTTTTGGATTTGTGGTAATGTAATATTCCTACTTCAAGAAATGCTGGAACTTTCCCCAAGGTTAACATCACAGAGTTGCTGTGGGTTGGGGTAAGGAAGAGATGAGTTTTAATGCAAGTTCTCCTTCCAGGTGTTACTATCTACAGAGAACGGAGGCCTTGATCAACTGGAAACAAACAAACAAACATCAATAAAATAAACATCAGCAACAACAACAGAAATCCAATGCGTTCCAAGTTGTGAGTCCAAATCTTGAACCATGTCCTATATATGACCTGTAAATAGAAGTGGAAATGACTCTGGGAATAACTAGAATAGGAAAAGAAAATATGGGAGCAAATATGCTTAATGTATAATATATATATATATATATATACATATATATGTATATATATCAATAGTGTTTTTGACTACCATAAGTAATAATCTACACTTTACTCTTCTGCTAAAAGAATCCCTAAAACAGTACTCCTGAGTTTTAGATATTTGCTCTACAGCAAAACCATAATACTGAAATGAGTGTACCTCTCTGCCTTCTCCTTAACTTCATGAAGTTGTATGATCTGAAAGTACTGATAGTCAGTGCTATTATTAATCTTGAATTCTTTCCTTGTCATATGTTTCCATGGGAAAGAGTCATCTTTGGGATTAAAGTAAAAATGCTTATAGATGGATATCTTAATTTCTATATATTTATGTAAGATAGCATTTTAAAGAAATTATCCACTAACATTTCAACTTGCTTTGATATGAATTCTTTGTCACTCCTGCCATCTTCAATTTGGAATCTGACTTCTCCACCCATGGACTTCAGAGTAAATGGTGACTTTCTAAGATTAAGCCCCAAGAAGCAGGCAAATTCCCCTCCCTGTCTTTAGGGATGGTCTCAGAACACAGATGTCCTGCTGTGAGGGAACCACAAGAGCATGTGGGCTCTTGCCAGCTTCAGGCTAACAGCTGTGTTCACTACTGGACATATGACAGAGTGAGCATCTGTGATTCCTACCTACTTCACTTAGAATTTCTCAAGCCAGAACACAAGGAACAGAGATGAGCTGTTCTTCTGAAGCCCTACTTGAACTGTAAGTGATAAAAACATTGTTATTATTTTAAGCCACTAAATTTTTGGTGTGCTTTTCAATATGTGTGCAAAATTGGAGCAATCAACTCATATTTTTTTTAAAAAAGAACAACTTATGTTCCAACTAGCTTTGTTGGGATTTGCTATCATAGCAAGGCAGATGGAGCACTATTAACAGTCTTGTGTGTTTGTGCTAAGAGAGCAGAGATAACTAAACCATGTTAAAGGAGTAGTGTTGGATGAAAGAAGAAGAACTCGATTGTAAAGCAAGGATAGACTTCAAAAGAGCAACAGAGTTGAGCTTCAGAGCCAAGAGGTCAGCCACTATAAAGCACACCAGAAAACAAGGAAGAAGGTTAAATAGATTACTTGAGGAGTCACTTTATCAAATAATAGATATGGTTGCCTTTTGCCCACAGGTCCCTTTTCATATGTCTCTGGTGCCTTTCATGTTATCACTGCAGATCATATTCATAGAAGAGCTGAACAAGATTACTTTAATGTTCAAAGCATGTTATAATGTAGATGACCTGAGACCGCCCATCACCAGAGGTCAACTTTATTGCTTTGCAGGAAAAAGTGACTTCTATGGCCCAACCTACATTTTTTCAATAACTCAGCAGAGACCTTGACCTATAAAAGTATGTGCCCAAGATACATAGGTTCACAATCAAAGGACAAGGTATTTTGCTCAGCAGACAATAGCTACAGTTCCAAGAGTTATGGGCTAGACAGAAGAAGTACTGGGTCAGTCGGATCATTGTGGTACTAAGAATAGGCTTGAAAGAAATATTTTGGGTGTATAAAGGCTCAAAAGTCAGGGCCAGGGTGCCCTAAAGACTTGGGTGGCTTGTTTAAAGTACAGGCTCTTGATATCTGCCCTCAGGATTCCAATTCTATATTTATAGTGTGATGGTTTGACCTGTATTTTCTAAAAGCATCCTGGTGATTTGGATAGACAGTGATACTCAAAAACAAATTATCTAAGTGTTGAACTTTTGTGGCTTGGAGGACTCAGTTATTCAGACTGTGTCTGTGATATTTCCTTAGCTTACCTGAAAAGTTCCTGTGAATTCCATCCTGTTTTTTTATTTGTTTATTTGTTTGTTGTTCCCTTATGCTAACTCTGAGAGACACAGACACCTCTCAAACTCTCTTTAACCCTGGAGACAGGCTGTGAATAGTGTGCATAAATAGCATTCTCTTTCTGCTCTGTGTATGTGTGTGCTCTCGTGTGTGTGTGTGTGTGTGTGTGTGTGTGTGTGTGTGTGTGTGTCTGTGTGTGTTGTGTGACGGGGTTCATATGTTCATGTGAGTGTGGGAATGCATGTTGTGTGCATATGTTCATGTGAGGTGTGGGTGAGGGCTTGAGATCAAAAGGGAACTCAAGTGTCATTCCTCAGAGGCTGTTCACCTTGTCTGTTAAGACAGGGTCTTTTTTTCACTGACTTGATATAACCAACTAGGCTATGCTGCCTGGCCAGATAGCCCAACAGACATGGCTATCACTGGCTTCTCAACCCTGAGAATACAAGCACAGGCCACTACATCTGATTTTTCTTCTTGGATTCTGAAGATAGAACTCAGATACTCATGGTACTGTGGTAGGCAGTTTACTACTGAGCTGTCTTAGACCCACAGATAATATTCCTAATTGTTAATTCCTTCAGTCGTGCCTCAGATAAATTCACATTCCAAACTGTGGTATATGTATTCAATGACATTTAATTCTGTCATGAAGAACAATGAAATCGTATCATTTGTAGGAAAACTGATAAAATTGTGATTATTGTGTTAGGTGAAATATGCCAATCTCAGAAAGACAAATATATTGTGTTTTCTTCTATATGTGGAATATAGGAGAATATGAGGAAGGTGAATATAAAATGAGAACTCTTAGTTGTAGAAATTTAAACCAGAAAGGATGGTAATAACAACTGACAGAGCACGTAGATATATAAAGATACATTGTATGCATGTGTCAAAATGTGTTTCATAACAAGAATCCTTACTTTGTACAATTAACAGGTGGTAATCTTAAGACAAAATCATCTTTGACCCAAAGATTTCCTCTGATTAAGTAGAAAATGTTGATGTTCCTGCCTTACATCCTCTATCTGTGTGCTATACCTGCCTAGTACTTCTTCTGTTTCATTATTTGCAATACTACACCTCACTAAATTGTTCATTGACTGAGTTATGGGAGATAAATTTGAAAGACCTGAAATGATAAGGCTCCTATGAACTGCAACAACCACAAGCATTGCTGGCTTCTCATTTATACTCTTTTTACACCTATAGGTGTATGCTGATAATTCATGGATATGTATTTTGAAACCTTTTTATGTATGGATAAGCCTTTTACCTTTCACTCATGGTTATAACAGATGTAAAATGTCATGAGTATCAAAATGTATCAGAAGCACTCAATACTATTCATAATCTCTGGCAGAAATAAATACCCAGAAAAACGAATTATAATTTGTTTTTACTGTTTACCTCTGAGTCCCAAGTTTTAATATTTTAAAAATAGAAGCAATATCATGTGTCTCACAGGCAAAGATAAAAATAAGCTATGTCAAAAGGTTAGGACGGTGATGGGAATGGAGTCAGTTCTCATTACTTAGTAACTGGATCCAAATTGTGGGTACTCCAAGAATATGACAGAATATCTGATTGGAAGGTACAGGGCTTGGCTTTACACCTTCATCTGATGTTATTAATTCACCTGCTCTGCTAACCTTCCAATCAATAGCCCATTAGGCCCTCCATGGTTCTGGAGCAGGTTGATTGACCAGATGTCACAGGGAAGCTAGGGACATCAAAGGATGAGCATAAAACTGGAGCTTATGCCACCAAGAGAGAAACAGTCACCCTCTCCTTAATTCTTCCCCCAGGCACTAAAAGATTTGATTTAAAGGCTGAAAGTTAGTTTGCTCATTTAGTGGGTTCCTCCTACATTTTCTGCCCCACCATATAATCAATTAAAAACTAGTCTACCAACCTATTGACTCCCTGGGGCTAAGACCCTCCTTGAATATTCTTTCCAGATCTGTAGACAAAGGCAGATATACACAGCAATATTTGAGAGGAAAATAGGTATCAATATGAAGTTGCTCATTGGTAGGCTAACAGGAACATATATCATCTGCCTCACCTTGGCAACCTTAATATAAGGTTTGGAAAATCTAGGCAAGAAATAGCTATTTCTCTCTTCCTTATTATGCTGAGAAGTGTATTATAAATTACAACACCTGAAATACACTTTCAAATTTACCTAGAAGACAAATGTTGGTAAATTGCCCTTTTCCTCCAGGGCAAGTAAAAGGTTGAACAATTTCATCTAAAGAAATTGCAAAGACTGTGTAAGCCATAACTCTATTGTAAAGGTTGGCAAAACCTCCACAAGTATTGTTTTTTGTATTCTTTCCAAGACGGTTTATTAACTGATTTAATCATTTGCTTATTTATTACTTCTTAGGCTCTTTAGTGGAATTTAAGACTATGGTCTGGAAAAGAAATCACCGATTTTCCTGAGCTGGTATACTGGTTGGAGGTGACCCTGGAGTATAGAGAAAAATCTGTGTGCTAATTCCTTTTTGATGATTGGAAAAAAAAATTTTTTTTTTAAGAAAAAAATGATTGTAAAGCACTATGAGTTGGCATAAAAAAAGAAAAATAAAAAGAAATGAGTTGATAACCATGTTAAGATCTTGAAAATTTTCCCATTAGATGCTATATTCAAGCAGGGCTAATTAGGATACTTGGAATTCAGTTTTTCTCTAGAGAGATAGATGTGATGCATTCCTTGCATGTAAAACATTTCTGCATTTTCTGGAAACAGATTATTTAATTACGATTAGGTCAGTTACTAGGTAGCTACAGTGACTTAGGCTCACCTTCAGGTATTAGCCTGGAGTTAGAACTTTCTGCTGAAATGGAGATGATAAGACTTTCTTTGATCTTGGGGCTTCGTTGTAGCTCCCAGATAGAATGCTGCACAGCCTCTTCCATCCTTAGAAGCTGTACCATTTCCCCTTTGCCACTCAGACCCAAGTGGACCCTCTTTAGAAACAACAATGAAAAGAAATATTAAAAACAGGCTGCCATTGTCTTTGCCTTTCTTAAAATTCTCTCAAGGGGCAAAACATGAAAAAACAATCCACTTGTCAATCCTGTTTACAACTTGGTAGAGTTCATGCAAATTCGGTTGTTTTCCCAGATAGCTGCTGATGGATTTCGTGGACAACGGCACATCCCTGGATCCTGTGACATTTCATTTTGTGCACTGGGGGCTGTCAGCTCATTTTCTGTAACTGCGTGTCAAAATAACAAGATCTTGCCTGCTTATTTAGCATGCCCTGCTTAATAAGTGACAGTGTAATCGTGCTTCTAACTCTGAGTCATACAAGCAGACTTTCCCAGTAGATTGGATGGTTTTGTCCCAGGCATATAAAGTGTACTTTTTAAATATCCCCAAGGGTGCTGACCTAGAAAGAAAACTAGAGCTCTAGCTTAAAAAAAATATTATCAGTGTTGGTATTCTTAGACTTGCATAGATAGTAATATTGAACATCAATATTTTAATAATTATTACAACCACAATAGGTATAGAGCATACCCGGAAAATAACTCGTAGATGCACATTAACTTCTCCCCAGTTGAATCACATACAAAATCAATTAACAATGATTTTGTCACAGAATATCCTTTTTTGAAGGAAACCACATCTAGAAATCATGATAAAGAATCTAAGATTTGAAGTCTCGTGGATTTAAATTCTTTCCTTACCACTCAGGAAGCTGCATGGCCATTTATTCGCTCACTTGGAATAAACTCCAGGAGTTTGTACATGGTAGGCAAATGCTCAATAACTGGGCTGTACCCCAACCCAAAGTGTGCAAATTATGAGCTGGTGAGCTAGTATCTCTGGGTCTGATTATTTGATTGACACTTTTCCTGATTCCTGTACTGTTTAAGGATGATGGGTAATACACAAAGCATTTAACAGCACCAACATAAATTATTCACAGTTGCATGTTTTGTTTGTTATTGGCACACCTCCATCATAACTAGACCCTCATTAATATCACCATAACTTCCATCTTATTCCTCCTTCCTATCCAATACCCAGATCTCTGAAGACCTATAGAACATAGGACCTACTTGTGTAGACAAAATTCTAAACAATCTTTTTAAATAAGAAACACAGAGCCAAATATAGGGGTGAACGCCGTAGAGATCAGAGAAATAGTGATAGCCACCAGCTAACTTTACTTACCATGCCTCCCTAGCTTCCCCAGAGAGAACCAGCTAATTCCTGTCTAACTTGTGCCTTTATTGCCTTGCTGTTCTGCCTGCTCATTGGCTTTTAGCCCAACCACCTCACTTCCTCATCACTGCCTGTCTGTACAGACCTCCAGGTCTCTATGGTTGGTACTGGGATTAAAGGCATGAGTCACCACGCTTGGTGGTGTCCTTAAACACACAGAGACTCTGCCTTCCATGTGATTGGATTAAGGGTGTGTGCTACCACTGCCTGACTTTTGTTTATGGCTGGCTATGACCTCTGATCTCCAGTCAAACTTTATTTATTAACGTACAAATAAAATATCACCACATATTTGGCTTTCAGAACTCTTTTTTTTTTTTTTTTTTTTTGGTTTTGGTTTTTCGAGACAGGGTTTCTCTGTGTAGTTTTGTGCCTTTCCTGGAACTCGCTCTGTAGACCAGGCTGGCCTCACACTCACAGAGATCCACCTGCCTCTGCCTCCTGAGTGCTGGGATTAAAGGAGTGTGCCACCACCGCCCGGCCAGAACTCTTATTTTATCTCAATCTCTCATTATATTATTGCAGCTATGCCTGTCAGCTTCGTGTCCAAGCATTGTTCTCTCTCTCTCTCTCTCTCTCTCTCTCTCTCTCTCTCTCTCTCTCTCGATACATATATACATATATAATTTTATAATTAACTTGATTTCACTTCTCAGCCATGGATTCCCCTGTCCTCCCTCCTCCTACCCCCAGCCCTCCCCTGAATCCACCTCCCATTCCCACCTCCTCCAAGACAAAGTCACCCCTGGGGAGTCAGCCCAGCCTGGTAGACTCAGCCAAGGCAGGTCAAGTCCCCTCCTCTCTACACCAAGGCTGTGCAAAGTGTCCCACCATAGGCCCCAGGCTTCAAAAAGCCAGCCCATGCACCAAGGACAGGTCCTGGCTCCACTGCCTGGGGGCCTCCCAAAAGTTCAAGCTAATCAACTGTCCAAGCATTGTTCTTAACTCAAAAGTTGTTCACCTTCTGCTACCAGGGTGCAAAGCCTTCTTTCTCTAGTTTCCTCACAATAGATTTATTTCTCATTGCCAGCTTATGGCTTACAGATAACCTTCTCTCGAGATCCCCTAGAATCATCTTTTCTGATCATGGTCCTACATTTTATTTTGTCATAGACCAAGCTCCAGGTGAGTTGTTCTTGCCTGTTTTCCTCTTCTCACTCTTTCTTGGTAATAGTGTTGATCTTTTTGATATCCTGGTGGTGTCTTGCCTACTTTTTTTTTTTTTTTTTTTTTTTTTTTTTTTTTTTTGGTTTTTCGAGACAGGGTTTCTCTGTGTAGCTTTGCGCCTTTCCTGGAACTCACTTGGTAGCCCAGGCTGGCCTCGAACTCACAGAGATCCGCCTGCCTCTGCCTCCCGAGTGCTGGGATTAAAGGCGTGCGCCACCACCGCCCGGCTTCTTGCCTACTTTTAAGACTGGCCATGGTAGAATAGTTTTTCTAAGGAACATATCCAATGAATGATATAATCAATCTATTGATGAGTCAATGAGTGAGTGAAAGGTTTGTTTCAGAACATTTTCCATAAAGTCTGTGCTGCAGTAGGTACTACAGTCAAGTACTCCTTAATTAAAATAGCTATGTACTCAAGGGAAGATTCTGGACTAATTTTAGTCACTAGAACTTTGGTTTTACCATCTTTAAAATTGGAAATTTTATAAACCATGACAGAATGTTATGAGGATTAGAGAAAATAGGAAGTAAAAGAACTTGGAAGATCTCAGGAAAACAATTGAGTGCCCATTACTCATTAATAGAACAACTGTATGTCAGCGAACACCACATTCAACCCAGTTCTAGCAATTACCCCCAGTTCACAGTGTCCTTCTACATCCATGTGTGTTATGTGTGTGTGCTTCTAGCAAGCTTTGCTTGGGAGCTCAGCTGTTCATCATCATGGGCATGGACAGCTTTGCTAGCAGATGAACTGTACTCCAGTCATTTAAATTTGTAATATCCACCTTTTAAATTATGTAATTCAACAACTTTATTATATTTGCTAAGTTATTAAAAACTACCATTATATCATTCTGGCATACTTTATTAACATCAGAAAGATGCCCTTAACTCTTTGAACTCATAGCTTATTCTGCCCTCTCTCCATCCTCCACTGACCACGAATCAATGCTGTCACAATAGAACTCTTCCGTACATTATATACAAATGGAATTGGAAGAGTCTTAAGTGTGCTTCACCTTAAGATTTCCCAGGCCTGTATGTCCTTCAATATGAATTCATACTTAATTCATTTTGGCTTCCAAACAATGTCTCATTTTATACATATGATCGCATTTTTTCATTAATCACATTGTGTTTATCTAGGTAATTTCCACAGGTAGGCTATTACAAATAAAGCCACAAAAGAACATTAATGTGCAGCTTTGTATACAGACATACATCTTATTTCTCTTTGTTATATACTTCAAAATGAAATTGTCAGACTTCTAGTAGCCACTATGTTACCTATTTCGAAGAATCACCAAGTCTCTAAGGTGATAGGGCCATTTGGTATTTTAATCATGATATTTATTAGTTCCAATTTTGATATATCTTCATCCAAATTTGTACAGTCTAGCATTTTTAATTATAAATATCCTACTGAATATGACATAGCATCTCATATTTTATAATAGAATCTATTAATTGCTAATGATACTCATCACATGCAATTGTTTATAATTTAAATAAATTCTTGGGGGAAAATATCCATCCAAATCATTTAGCTACCATTTAGCGATATATGTTTATTATTGAATTCTGATACTGGTTTTAAATATACCCCACATTATTTTCATATATGTGATTCTCAAGCATTACTGCTAAATCTGCGTTACTTGGATTGAAAAAAAAAAAGAGAATTATAATTAGGTTTATTTTATACATTTTTTGCTGTTATGTTTAAGGAGTCATTGCTAATCTAGTCCATGTAATTTATTTCCATGCTTTCTCATAAGAGATTTGTGAGTTCAGCTCTCATATTTCGATCTTCAACTGACCAGTTCTTATTATATGCTGTGAAGTAGAAGACATCTACATTTTATTTTTTTAAATTGCCTGTATCTTATGATTCCTGCACTATTTGTTCATTGAATTGTTTTGGCATTCTTGTCCAGAGTAATCTCACCTAAAATAAAAATGGAATTTTCTCATAGAATAGTAAACTGAACTATATTCTTAACTTTACGCAACTACCATGTGGCCTTGAAACCTGGAACTTTCACAGTAAGATTTTAAAATTAGGAAGTGTAATTCCACCATAATTTTTCTTCTTTTTCAACATTATGATAGTCTGATCTCTTGAAGTTGCAAATGAATTTTGAGATCAGCTTCATAATCGAACAGGTATTTAGGATTTAGATGGGGATTGTGTTTAACTATGGATTTCTTTTCTGAAAGTTCCCATCTTTATACCAAGCCCTTCAGCCCAAGGACATCAAAGATCTTTACATTTGTTTGTGTCTATCTTCTTTTAACACTTATAATTTTCAGAACATAAGTAGATGTCTTGTACTTCTTTTATTTTTAAGGAAAACATATTTCTAAATATTTTATTATTTTAATGCAAGTTTAGGTGGCATCAAATTCATTTCAAGGTTGTTTTGTTAATGTAGAGAAGTTCAGTTGATTTTTATATCTTGAGTTTGACATTTTCTGGACTTGTCTTTGAACTACAATGATTTTCTTAGAGTGTTTATGAGGAGTTTCTATTAAACATGTCATGCTATCTTCACATAGAGATCACTTTCCTTGTCACCTTGAAACTGAATATCTTTGTTCATTTCCCTTCCATAAATATCAAGACAAAGATTTTCTGTAAGGTCCTCAACATGAAAGTCACCACCTATTGCTCACAATCTTGTGGTTGAATTTATTTTATTTCTCTTGGTCATTCTAGCAAAAGTAAGTAAATTTCCTTTTTTTTTTTTTTTCACTCCTACTTACAAACTTTTTCTGGACTTTCACTAGTGTGTCTATTTCAAGTACTCTTCATTGCCTCAGACAGCTGTGAAGCAATGACCTCGGAGGCTTCTCATTGGTTTGGACAGAGTTGTTTGCCCTAGCAAACTATCTGTTGAAATAAATTTACTGGTAGGCCTTCGATAGACTCTACTGACCCCATGATGGACTTCATTTTCCCCATGATGCAGCTTCTCTAGAAGCAGAAACCAAACCTAGTTTTGTCCCTCCTGTGACTAGCACATGACTCTTTTACATAGTAGGTCTCCCAGATTTCAAGGTTATTCTGTATCAAAAAATGTGAAGCGCTGCTGGGCGAGGTAGTTTAAATCACTTAAACCTTTGTTAACCTCCAGTATTATGAAAATCCAATTCTGAAATTTCAAGTCAACCTCTAATCACCACTTTACTAAAACAGTGTAATTGCTAATGTCATTCTAAATATGTGTCCTTCACTCCTCCTCAAGGAAACTTCTCTGTGTACAGACGGAGATCATTACAAATAATGGCAAACAATCAAAATGTGAGGATGAGGAGTTCCATCCCAAATGATGCATGTGCAGTACAACTCTCACACATAAGGCTCAGGAATTATCATGGAAAAGGGAGAGAAAGATTGTAAGAGCCAAAGGAACAGGGAGTTTGCTGTGAGATTGTGCCCTAGGACTATCAGAAGCAACACCCATAAAGTTTTACAATATCACCGTCTAAAAATGAGCGGAACAAGGATAACACCAATAGTCATGCCAACATGGTAGGAGGAAAGCTCAGGAGACTTCAGTCCTAGACAAAGAATGGCAGGCAACTATGGAATGTTGAGAGTGTGAGAAATAATCTCTCTTAGAGAAGAGTACATCAACTGGCTAACCAATACCATATGGTCATCCTTGAAAAAAGTATATATATGAGAAATATTATATAGACTAAGTAGGTTGTATTTATGTATTTAGGAATATATGTCAATAATTATATGTAATATATAATATTTTTATAATATTAATATTATAGATTATAGATAAAAGAATACTTTTATAGATATATATGAAATGAAAAAAAGGCTCATAAGTTTGAAAGAAAGCCAGGAAAATTGGTATATGGGAGGAAAGGGCAAAGGGAAATGATGGAATTGTATTATAATCTCAAAAACTTTATATATATTTACATATATGTATTTATAGATACATGAAGATGTATGTACAAAGCTTACTTACACTTTACTGCTAATAAATAGGCATGTATACAATTTGCTATGGAATGGAGAAGAGAGCATGGTTCATTCTAACTTGGTTGGGAAGTGTTTTCATGCCCCTAATGACATTTTATTTGAAATGTTTAGGTTAAAACTCTTCCAAAAGAAGTGATCAGATTAGCACAAAACAACATTTTAACATTTTATCATGAATTCAGAAAACATTTCAAGTTTCATCTCTTATAAATATTACTTAGGCCAAACAAAATTAAAAGTCTGGCTTCTGGATTAAAAAAAAATATAGAGAAAAATGTACCATTTACCAAGTTGACATGCATTGTAGTAAGTGTATTTTAATGTAACAGGCTGCATAGAATGAAAATATTCTTAAAGAAATACTTTTGTCTTTCAATTTGACTAACAGACATTGAAAGAGCAGACTCAAATACGTGAAAATTTTCTCCAATAGTTTCATGGTGGGAGAAAGAAAAATATGTCCACTAGAGGGGAAACTTAACTCCCAGAAACAGATTCTCACAGCTGTAACAACTTTATAGATCCTCACACAAGACTAGACTGAAGCCAGACAATAATGAGTCAATGGTTGGCAGGACCACGCCCTGACCAGGACTTCATGTATATACATGAAGTCTCTCTATTTTAACTTTAATCTGACTTCAATACCCCAATGATGGACTTGTCAGGTTCTTTGCATCTCTTTGCTCCATTTTCCATTGTGGCCACATTGAATAAATCTTTTTTCCACTCTCCACTGTTAATTTGACTCTTTTAATTGGCTCACCGAGGAAGCAAGGGTAGCCATGTCTGACTTGAG
Source organism: Peromyscus eremicus (assembly GCF_949786415.1). Classification (NCBI taxonomy): domain Eukaryota; kingdom Metazoa; phylum Chordata; class Mammalia; order Rodentia; family Cricetidae; genus Peromyscus; species Peromyscus eremicus. The sequence goes on from NC_081426.1 coordinate 35,023,619, forward strand.
GCAAACGCTGTGACCCTCCAAGTTCAATAGCACCAGCATTGTTTCATTCACCTTATAGAGCTACCATCTTGCTGTATCCAGTATTATAACAGTGCACCTGTTTCACCTACTAGATTATGAACCTGTCTTCTCTATCCCCATTGGTGAGTAAAGTGCATGGATATGACTTATACACGCCAAGTATTTAAAGGTAATAAAAAACAGGGGGACATAAAATAAAATAAAAATCCATACTATAGATTCTTAATTATCTTATGAAGTTGTTGCATTTACCATTTTTTAATTGTACCTGTGCAATTCTCCCCCAAGAGCCTCAATTTTAATGACAATAAAGATTGCTTTGAAAATTATGATCAACAAAATAATGTTTAAGGATTCAGGCCAGGGCTGCAAACAGCTCAGTGAAGTACCTGACTAGTGTGTGCGATGCCCTGGCTCCATTGCCCACCCAGCAATAAATACTATGTACATATTATTCTAGTTTGCTTCCTGTTGCTGGGAGAAAGCACTTACCAAAAGCAATGTAGGGAAGAAAGGGGTTCTATTTGGCTTTCAAGTTTTAGCTCATTGTGGAGGAAAGTCAGGAAAGAAACCTAAGACAGGGAACTAAAGGCAGAAACTGAAGAAGAAATCATAGAGAAACATGGCTTACTAGCATTTTTCCAGACTTTCCTATAGATGCCAGGCCTCCCTGGCCAGAAGTGACACTGTACCCAAGGAGCAGGGCCCTCCTATATGAGTCAGCAATCAAGGAATCTCCAAACAGAGATCCCCATGGGCCATCTGGTAGAGAAAATTCTGTAGCTAAGGTTCCCTCTTTGTGGATGTGCCGGGGTGTCAGTTAGGTCTCAGGTGGAACATATGTCTAAAAATGACAGTCTTGGCTCACCTCAAGCTGGATTGTAGAAGGAATCCTGGCAGTGAAATAAAAAGCCAGCACTCCTTGGAAACTTGTGAAATGAGTTCCTGTCTAACAAAAAACAGTCATTTACCTTGTTTCTGGCGGAAGACAGATATGGCTGTCCATTGACATATACCTGTGTTGTCACATCAAAGCCATGCTGCCCTCCAGGCTCCCTCAGTCCCTATTCACATGTGCTTGTTACACATTTCAAAGTCCACTCTAACGTTCTGGCCCATCTCACCTCTTCTTCTACCCTAAACTGCCAGGCCTGCTCCAGTTCATAGGCTTCCTCCCTCCATAGCTACTCATCCTTCTTAAAATCTTCATAAGATTTCCCACCTCACTTCCCTAACCATGGCCAGGTTCAGTCTACTTTTTCTCTCTGCTGTGATTTCTTTTAGATGCTTCCACATGCTCTCTCTCTTATCCACAGTAAAAACTTTTCCTCTAACCATTGGGTGGCCATTTATATGGTTCCTTTACTGCATCCCTCACATACAGTATCTATCTCTGAAATAATGTCGTACTTCCATGAGGCTTTGGGGAGAGGATGGGTCTAACACCTCTTAATTTGTAATTGATATATTCCAGTGTCTTTAAAGTAAAATAAAATTTACATAATCTGTTTTTTTTAATGATGGCACTGGTTTTTTTTTTTTAGTAACCATTTGTCATGTGTACTCAACAGTAGAATTTGACAGAAAAGCTGAATTAAAGGTTCAATGTATCTATAAGAAGTCAAGGCCAAGACCAAAGATGTGCTCAACTTTATCTTCATTAAGTTAAAATTCTTTTTAAGCTTTCAAATGTTGGGATAGTATATGTAAAAAATGTAGGTAAAATTTAGTGTGCATGAAGTGTCAGAAATCTTATAACTTTAGTATTTGCCCACTCATGTAAGAGTCCTCACTATTTTTTTTTTATTTCAGACTCTGAGACACTGAGACATCCCATGCAGTTCATCATTGTCCTATATTTTTTTTAATAAAAGATTTTAAGAGAAAGAAAATGCTTTCATACCTGCAGGTTTATCTACAGAGGAAGAATTAGAGTTCAAAGGCTTCATGATTAAAGGAAAATGTGAGATTACTTGTCTTTGATCAGTGAAAAATATTTCTACATAATATGTTTATGTATGCAAACATAATATGCAAACAAAATATGTTTAGGTCAAAACATAGTAATCAAAATGTCATAATAAACAATTAGTATTGGTATAATTACTATTGTGTGAGGACTTGCATCATGAACAATTTAACAATTCAACCCAAAAAGAAACTTTTAAATGATAATAAAGTAAAGCTATGGTGACTATGTTTAATACAATTATGTCCAGGCATTGAATTTATTGTCTCAAGTCAATTCTAAAAAAAGTTTCTTCTGAGAAAGCAGAAACTGTAGGTCCTACAAGCAAATAACAATTGGTAAATGTGTGCTCACCCAAATGCAATCGTTTGCTTACAAGAGTGAAGATACAGGAGAAAAGGCATACTCTTTATTTCTAGCCAAAGCTGTCTATTCATACCAGATAAATGTACAACAATCATTTTCATGGTAAGCACATAAACAAATCATGTGTTCTTTGGTGTCTAAATTTGAAGACAAACATGTACAACTGATTGGAATCTGACAGGTAATATCTTTGTGTCAAACAATAAACCAATTTTGATAACTTTGGAAAGACACCAAATTTAAACCCATCCATTACATCATTTGCACATAGTCAACTATGGCCTAGTTGGGTATTGACCCTGACTGGCCCACCACAATGAAGACTGTCAACTGGAAACCTGTCCATATGCTCAGTCATAGGAGCTTTGCCTGATGAATTGGAAGTCAGCTTCATCCTGTATGCAGCCATGCAGCCAATTAAGTAACCTGAGGGCCTGGAACAGCTTTCAATCTGTTAAAAGGAATTTACTTGTTCTTGTCCAGCTAAGAAGAACCACATGAACAGAAATCAAATCAACAATTATGCAACTTGTATTACATTAAAATTAAACCAATTTGTTAAGTATTTATATTCTGTAACATCTAGAGATAGTTATATAGTTTGTCTCTTTGCCAGTGAAATAAAGTTCTTTAAAAGAAATTTTGGGGACTAGAGATATTGCTCAGTAGTTAAGAATATGTATTGTTCTTGCAGAGGACTAGAGTTCAGTTCCCAACACCCAAATTAGGCAGCTTACAACTGCTTGTGACTCCAGCTCCAGGAATGGCCCTAACCTCAGGTGCATGCCCATATGCAGACATACACACATATACACATAAATAAATAGTGATAAAATTGTTAGGAAAAAAAAAGAAATTTGGAAGTGTATTTTCCATTCTTTTTGAGTAAAATTGAGCTCTTTATGAGTTCAACAAGGGAAAGATAACCTGGCACAAATTACTGTGCTGAAGCCACTTCTAAAAATCAAAATAATGACCTAAACTACATGACCAAAAATGTGAAGCTGAAAATTGGTATCATTTTATTTTATTTTAGAATTTGGGTTTTGAGGTAGAGTCTCAGGTATCACAGGCTGGTCTGAGATTCAACATAGAATTTAGAATGACCTTGAGTTTCTGATCCTTCTTTTCCCATATCCAGAGTGCTGGAATTTCAAGTCTGCACAAATAGGCCTGTATCATGCAGTGCTGGAAGTCAAACTCAGGGCTTCATACATGTTAGTCATACATGTTAGAATATGTCAGACATACTCTTTCTGCTGAACTGCATCCCCAGTAGAGAATTGATTTTGGAAATAAATTTCATCTTAATAATGCCAAATAAGAGTATAAAATTACAGTGAACTGTAATATTACATGGTCAGAGGCAATATATAGCACCAATATAGTGAAATACTGAAAACTTAAAATATTTGGTTAAGATAAATGTTCAATCAAATATGTTCTTCTACTTAGACATTTCTATAATGTACATTAACTGCATTTTATATCATACAATAAGTCTACATATTTTATTCTAAGATTGTAAAAAATCATTATAGCATTTCATTCTGTATGTCTTAATAAAATGGTGTAAAGTGTCCAGCATGGTGTTTCACAGCGTTAATTCCAGCCCTTGACAAGTAAAACAGGTTTCTGTGAACTTTTGGTCACCCAGGTCTATATAGCCACTTTCAGGCCAGCCAGAGCTGCATAGTAAGATCTTGTCTCAAGAAAAACAGAAAAACAATAACAAAGTGCATAGATTAGAAATGTGAGGTAATAAATTAATAAAATGTCGTGATTCAAAGCAGAGAAATAAGTTATAAAAATAAAATCAAGTGTTAAGTATTTTTTATTTTCAACTTTTATTTTTTTCAAGTTTTGCATTTAGAAATTACTTAAATGACACATTGTTCACATAGCTATTCTATAGCTGAGTGAAATTAGAAAAAAATAGATGTGTTGACAATTTTAATGACTTCTGAGTACCTCTGTGTATAAAATCTTTCTGGCATTAGATTTAGAATTCATGATTTCTAAGTGTGACGTGTTTTCCAAAAGGGATTCAAGAACTGTAAAACCATAGCAAATACTTAACAAAAATTTTCACCAGATGGAAAATACATTAGAAGTTTCTATAATTATTTAGTGGAGGGACCTAGAATAAGATGGGAATGTGCTTGGTCAGTGTAGGTTGTCATAACAAATTGCCCATGACTGAGCATCTTATGTGTCACAGACACTTATTTATGAACATCTTAAGGCTGCTGGGCTGTGATTGAGCAGCAGCCTGGGTAGATTCTAGCAAGGGCCCTCTTGTCTTTGCAATCTGCTGTCTTCTCACTTCAGGTTCACATGGTAGATAGACAGGAAGCTCATTTCATGCTGTCTTATTTCTGCGCTCTTCCCATTCATGAGGGCTCTACTCTTGTAACACAAGCTCCTTCCTAGTACCCTACTAACTGTTGTCCTCACACTGGGGAATTGTATTTCAAGTCAAAAGAATTCGGGAATGACAAACATTAAACTGTGAAAATGTCATCACACAAGTTAGTAACTAGAATCACAAAAAGACATTGAAATGGGAACTTAAGAAAGTAAAAAAGCAGGTGCCTAAGAGTGCAAACATTTTTAATATCTTATTCAGAGCAGAATGGGTCAGAAAAGGTCATATTCACAAAGCTACTCTCACAACAAATCTGATGCAGAAGATTGTGAAACAAATAGCAAGTCAACCAGGCATAGAGGAGAAACAGCTAAGTAGCAGAATGCTAGAATAGAGCTCATGCAAACCAAGTTCTTGGAATGCTGGGAAGAAAGGAGCACACATAGAGTTGGCCAGGACTGAAAAGGATGTTTGAATTAAGTAAGGCAATTGAAGCTTCTTCCTCATTGTCCATTCCAACTTTAGCAAGGAGAGAACTGCTTCTAACCATATTCTGCATGCCTGAAATATGCTGGGGCCAGGAACAAGAATTTGAAAAGACACTTTGAGAGTAAGTAACACAGATGTAACTGGTAAATAATAGTCACCAGAAGCCACATTCTTTCCTTTTCATAATGTTTTCTGTGAACAGAATCAATCTTTTCATTGTCCACTGTCTAAATGAGAATGCTCAAGTTGTTATAAAACAGATGCACTAACCTTAAGTGTATTTTGGTAATCAAGTAATATTTGATATTAAATTATATCATTGAATTTTATCTTCCTCTAATGATAATAAAACGACTTGGAATAATTACACGGGCAATTATCTGTTAACATTTCAATTCCAGTATTATGAGTTTTGCTTAATTGTCCTCACTATGGGTACAGAAAGTCAAAATTGTGAGCTACAACACAGGACATTAAATGTGGATATGCTGTTAGCCATTCACTCTCAGATCAGTATGTACAAGGGAAGAGGCAAACCCCTGACCCTTCAAGATAAAATTAACTTTAAAATGAACCAAAACATAGGTTTGGAGTTGTGTTTATTAGAGTATATGTAGATCAGTATAAACAAAGCAGAAGGGACCTCACTATAGGGAGCATCATCAGTGGGAACACTAAAGCATTAGGATCCCTAGAAGGGAGAAGAAAAGAGCCACATGGGCATTTGAGCTCACTGAAATATTGCTTAATTTGTTTGACTGTTTTAATAAAACATAAGCATGGTAGAAACTGCCCTTCTGAAATTCTGCACCCTGCCTTTAACTCTGTACTCAAACCTGTACTCAAAGAATAGGAGACCCTAGATATCACAACACAGGGGAAGATTGTGGGGCTACAGGTCATTCAAGAAACACTCAGGATGTCTCTCTGGACCATGCCTAGACTCTGTGAACGCATGGACCAAACCACGCAGTAAGTTTAGAACCCCCTCTTAGGTGGCTTTTTCTGGTACTTGCTTTTTTCTTACTCCTGTCCATTATTCCTAGCAATTTTCATTCCTCTTGTTTGCTCCATTGGTTGTGAAAACATATTTCATTATATTTTAATTATTGAAATTGAATTAATCATTTCACCCTCACCTATCTTCTGTGACTTGACACAGATGCTACAACAATACGTGGAGATATCAAAACATCCTTTTGTTTTGTTTGACTATTAGTTCACAGAGCTTTTTTTTTCTGTTTTCTGCTGCATTTTCTTTGGGATTCTTATCAGATGGTAAAATTAAAGCCTTAGAAAATTACTTGATCTGATTTCCCCTGTCTTTTGTTCTGCATTAAGACTATCGTAAATTGGTAGAAGTAATCATCAACAATAAGACTCTTAGAAACATATTAACTATTACTATGCATTTTTTATTTGTATGTCCTGAGGAGGGACCACTTGGAAATGTTTGATCTGACACTTTAGAATCCTTGATAGACAAGGTCTATTGTTATTCTCTCTTTTCTTTTTAAAATATTTTTTAAATTTTATTTTTGTTTTTGATTTTTTTTTGTTATAAGGCTTGCAGTTCACTTTTTAAATGATATATTTATTGTATCATTTGGCAATCTGTGGGCCTTGATCACCATAGGGGTCACTTATCAGATACCTGGCATATCAGATACTTACATTGCAGTTCATAATATTAGCAAAATTATAGTTCTGAAGTAGCAATGAGATAATTTTATGGTTTTCAAGTCACCACAACATATGCATATGTGTATCTGTGCATGAGTATGTGCATGTGAGTATAATGCTCACAAGAGCTAGAAGATAGTGTCAGATCCCCTGGAGCTAAAGTTACAAGCAGCCATGAGCCATCTGACATAAATGCTAGGAAAAAATCTCTGGTCCTCTGCAAGAGAAGCAACCACTCTTAACTGTTGTATTATCTCTTCAGCTAAAAAAACTGTAATAACCTAAAATGTATATATTAAAATCACTACTTTATCTTAAAGTTACCTTTTAATAGAATCCTATATTTAGTTGATTGTTTAGTATTAGAAAGAGTGTTGCCTAGATTTGGCTTGTATCTTTTGTTATTTTGTAAGTCCTCAACTTTCTTAACTAGCTGTGATCAGATTGCTAATTCAAACATGATGCTCTGCAGTTGTAGACAGTTAATTAAGTTCATAAATTCATAGGATATACTTATTTATTTGTGATATTGGATGTTTAGATGTGGGGTGCACATATGTGTGTGTATGTGTGTGCCCACACGATTGTGTGCACACTTGCACATGTGTATGCATGCTCATGGAGGTCAGAGTCAACTTCATGTTTGTTCTTCACAAGCTGTCCACCTTACAGTTTGAGATAAGTTCTCCCACTACGATGTGAGGTTCATAGATTACATGAGGATTGCTCATGAGTGAGTTTCAGGAATCCTCCTGTCTCTACCTCCCCAGTACTGTGATTACAAGTGTGCATCACCAATCCTAAGATGTCTCCACAGCTCCCATTGGATGCATTTATAAAAGAGCTTGTGGGGATATCAAGTCAAGCAATCTGAGTTTCCCATTAAATGAAGCGTTTATGAGGAAGATGAAAGAATAGCAACCCTCTCTCCACCATACAACCTCCATATTATCCACGTAATGAGATACTGACATTGTGGCATTAACTCATACACTTCAAAGTACTCTTCCAGATAAAGATGATCAAAAAGCATTCCTTTTTCTTCTCACTCTTCCTTCTCTACTCCTGCACAAATAACAGAAAATACAGTGTAGGGTAGGGCTGGGTGGGTGGCTGTCCAGCCTATAGTCAAGCATAGTTACCAGCTACATGATGAACCAGAAGACAGGTCTAATGTGAACACAACGGTCTCAATTTACATTTCTGTTTTGGATGAGGAATTAAGTAGGAACTCAAAAAGAAAATCTATAATCTAATTAAACAAGCTCTCATTACCTTGCTTGGTTAATTACTCTAACACTTCCAAGTTGTCCTCTGATTTAGGCATCCTGTCATCTCATTTGGCATTTGCAGAAGCCAAGACTTGTGAGATATACTTTTCAATATCAAATTATGCCTGATACGCATACAGACCCCTACCCAGGGCCATGTATAGTCATAAAGATTGTGAAGTTTCACTAATATTATTTTCTCTAAAATAACATTTTGCTCAAATAACAAAATCTGTGTGAAGTAGCTTTGTACCTATGGATAATTTACTTGACATTTAAGATGTCAAATATTGGCAAGAATTGTAGCAATTCTGAGGGCTGGCAAAGTGAAGCACAATAGGTGTTGACTTTTCATTTCTCAGGGAGCCCTTAATGGTATTCCAGTAATCCCAGGTCCTCTGGCTCCTGTCTCTTAAATGACACATTTGCCAGCTGGAGTGTAGATCACAGAGGAATGCAGCTATCACAGCACAGGTGGTCTTTAATCATAGTCAAGTCTAAAAATAGGAAGCTTATCTATTTTCTCATCTATTCCTTTATTTGAAGGCAAACCCTCCGAGGGAAATGCAAAATCCATTCATTCATCTGTATCAACAATGGCATTTTATCCCATTTTGGATCTATTTTCAAGGGATTGCTCACAAAACCAAAGGTTAAATTTAGAAGTAGGATATCTAGGGGTAGCTAAAAATTCAAGAGATGTATCCTAATTACGTAAACTATCATGTGTCCATATGAGGAATCTTTGTTACAATATGTTGGATAATAAATAATGCATCTGTCTATGATCCAAAGACAAGAAGTCTTGGATAGGGTAGGCTGCTTTGTCTTAAATCTCTGAAGGGATAATATATTACTAAGAAAAGAAGAAAAAGTGTTTTCTCCATTGCTCAGGAAGGTCAAGCTGGGATAAGAGCGTAGATATAATAATTAACACAAACTGTGACAATCAAGACCCTTGGCAATGATTCTCTGCTTTGTGGGGACTGTTTTCATTTTTCCCTAGAGATATTTGTTAAAGAGGTGGAGGGCTAACCTTGCCCTAACCTTTACACTTCTCTTCAAGGTGGGCTGTCCCATCCTGGATCCCTGAGAATAGATGATGTATGATGACTGTGGCTGTATTCTTTCTCATGTCCTCTAACTTCTGGGGTGTTTAACCCAAATACCTAAAGTGAAAAACCAAGTGAGTAAGGCTATAGTAAATCTATCTCAAAATGTGAAAGTTACCATGCCAGATGAAAGGTGCCAAATCGACTTAGAGGTGGAGGGAAATTTGTCCCACTTTTGTTTCAGAAATTTGCAATAAGAAAATTAAAGAATATTCAGGCAGTGGTGGTGCATGCCTTTAACCCTAGTACTTGGGAGACAGAGGGAGGTGGATCTCTATGATGTCAAGGCAAGCCTGGTCTACAGGGTTAGTTTCAGGACACCCAGGGCTACATAGAGAAACTCTGTCCTGAAAAACAAAAGAAAAGAAAAACAAAAAAAGTAGAATACATAGTGTTATAGTTGATGTTGATTGTCAACTTGACATAATCTGGCATCACTTAGGACATAAGCTTCCAGGCATAACTGTGAGAAATTTCTTGGATTCAATTAGCCTCTGAGTATGTCTATGATTAGGTGAGTTGAAGTGAGAAGACCCACCCTAAAGGATGGCACCATTGGTCTCTGAGCTTGAGTCCTAAATTGAACAAAAAGGAGGAAGACAGCTGAGCACAGAGCTCATCACCTTGTTCTTCCTGACTGCTGATGCAATGTGACAAGCTGTTCTAACTTCCTGCTTTGACTTCCCCACCATGATAGACTGTATCCTTCAACTGCAAAGCAAAACAGATCCTTTCTTCCTTGCCTGGGACAGGATATTTTATTACAGCAACAGGAAAAATAACTAATAGTTCTATATCAAGGTCATCAGATTTTGGAAATGTGTTAAAATCATGATAGTGTTCAACATATAAATGAAATGTGAGTTTTTAAAAGAGGGTTAAGAAGACAATCTGATTTACTGAATGATTCTTTGAAAGCATACTTTCTTGTTCCTTGAAATAATCATTAAAAAATATTGAGACTAATTCTCTGCAGCATACTTGGAAATATGCTTCCTGAGTTAGATAATGACATATATTCTGGTATGAGATGCTATGTACTGGTACGTGATTGAATGTAGAACGGATTAGGATTTTAATTCTAGAAGAACACTAGCATGAGGAAAGGACACCTGGACCAACAGGAGTTATTTGTCTGTGAAAGAAAATATACAGTCAGAAATACAGTGCAGAATGCTAAGGATAAGACTGAAAATCATGGTAATTATGAGAGGCTAAAATAGGACATTAAATTGGTGAAATAAGCATCTAGTGTTCAATTCTACAAGAGGAATATGTTAATATACACTAAGATTATTAATATTAAGAAGATGACATTTATTTATCATGAAAAACTTATATACTAAGGAATTAAGGATTTGTGACTTACATCCTAGAATGTATTTACAGTGCGCATATGCCTGAAACACTCGTCTAAACATTATATGACTACACATTATTATGGACTAGGTACTCTTTTTTTAAAGGCTTTATGAAAGAAGGTGTTTTGGCAATGCAGAAAACAACTTCCTGTGTGTGACTGAGATAGTCCATCATTCTGATTAAGATCATGGATTCTTCTTTGTCCAATTCCCAACAAACAATCTCACTTTGCTACACTCTTCTACAAGTTAGAAAAAGTAGATGACTTCTCCCACTTCGTGGGCTCCTTAAATTGGGCGCTGCATACAAAATTCCATGTCAAGCTGTTGATTTCTAAGAGTCATATATCATCACTAGGACCTCTTCCTTATTCTCAGTGTGGTATCTGGAACCAATGTAGCTTCCTGGAAGACCAAGAGCTCACTAATAAAGAGAAAATGGAACTGTTTGTAACATACCAGGAGTTGTTTGTGAGTTTATTTATCCCCCCCTCATTACCCTGATTTCTACGGGAGTTCTGTCAACTATTGCCTATTTTAGTAGGCCAAAATGGTCAAGAAATGTTTCAGTATGCTTAAAAACATTCGTTGACTCCATTGCCAGGAAAAGAAATAAGCTAGTGACTGTCTCTACACCACATTACATGGTGGTAATGTTCAGGAGTAAAATGCATATTCTTTCTCTAAATTGAAGTTAACAGTTGTGCTTCTGCGGGAGAATCATAGAGAATGAACCTTCTTTGTCCTGGCCACATTTGAAACACAAACTCTAATCTTCAACAATGATTTAATTCATGAAAAAAAATGCTATTATCATTTTAAATGTGGTATCCTACATTGCCTCTGCCTCTGCTTTCTGAGCCTTAGTGCATTTGCAATCAGGATTTTATATTCTCCAGTTAAATTGTATTGTTTGGCAGCTCATTGAGCATTTGAAACAAGCTATTACAAAATTTGAACTTTGCCTTCCCAGGAGCCTCCCCGCATGGTAGGGAATGGAAGCTTTGCTACTTGTCTTCTATTGGCCTCTTTGCCACACTTGAGTTCGCTTCGAATTTCTCAGCTTGAATTGTGCAAGCCACTGTACTAAGCATCATATTGTTTGTGGAGAAATCTCTCACCTTTATGATCTCCTTCATTTCTGCCTAATCGTCTAAGACAAGAATAGCATGCTGTGCCTAAGGAGGAAATTTTCCATTACTACAGAAAAGATAAATGGTAGGAAGCAAAATGAACTAGGCGCCATACAACTTTCCAGGAAAACAAAAGAGGAAAAAGCAAATCGGTCTTCAGAGATGAATCAATTAAGCTGTCGGAGTTAATATTTTTGTATTCAGTTGTGTCATTTTTAAATCAGTTTTCAGGAATATACCATGTAAATACACGTAGATGTTTGAAATAATGTGTGGTGCTTAATATTTTAACTAAATTTCTCTGTTCTTTTGAGAACGTCAGCTGACTATATATATATATATATATATATATATATATATATATATATGTTTTTAAAATTATGTATATATGTGTCTGAGTACAGGAACAGGCACATGAGTGCAGTGCCCACAGGGGTCAGAAGATCCCTGTGAGCTGGTGTTAAAGGATTATTAGCCTTCAGACATTGGTGCTGGGAAACTGAGATCTGTTTCTCTGCAAAAGCAGTGCATATTCCTAAGTGCTGAACCATCTCTCCAGTCCTGCTCAGCTGTTCTTTAACCACTGTTGACTTAAAAAAAACCCAGAAAATTTGTATTTAAGGACTACCCAAAATTGAACAAAAAGACTGTCTTTAAGGAAATATAATAACCTTTTATTTACTTTGCTATTGCTGCATAGCTGTGGTTTTCATCTGCATAATAATGGTTAAAAATCACTTGATTATGTCACTCAGATGCTCTGAGTTTTAAGAATAGTTGAAGATAGAAAGCTCATTTGTTGCTTCAAATATATGATGATCTGTTGGATGACATAGTTAGAGGAAAGATTGGCTTTGCATAACCAAATACAATCACCAATAATATGCCAGTTTCTGGTTCGTGATTCATTTGAAGAAGCAATTGATAAACATTTTTCCATTAGTACAGTGAATATTCTCAAGGTTTCACATCTTCAGCCTCAACTCCACAGGCTGCTCATTCATGAATTGAGATTTTATGAGTGCTAAAGCCTGGAAGTTTTAGATCATCAAGTCTGATTCTTATATAGATCAAAATCTATTATTCACAGGATAATAATAAAAGGCAGGCTGAGCTTTGTTCCAAACCCAGCCAAGCACAGTAATGGAGACCACACTTAAGACAACGGCTTACCAAACATATTATTATCTCTGGGAAGCCATGTTTTAAAGGCTTCTGATCTGGGAGCCTTTAGTGATGGGGCCATGGATGCTATGACCTTACAGATAGATTAAACTCCTGACAAATTCATAGCTTACTTATTAATAGATGAGAACTAGTTGGAAGAAATATATCATTGGAGGAAAAAACTATGAAGAACATTTGAGTATATTCTCTTAGGATTAAGAGTTTTGCTCTAGTACATGGTCTCTATCATAATGGTTTGTTTTACTACAGCCAAAAAAATGAACGAACAACAACAATAGAACCAGCTAAACTTGCACAGAAATATCTGAAATTATGAGCCAAAATAAATTCTTTCTGTTTTAAGTTGTATATTCAGGTATTTTGTTATAGTCACAGAAGACCTACTAACACAGTTAGATACATGTAACATGATCCAGATCTTGAAATATTGAAGGATTCTTACCTCCTCTCCCTTAGGATGAGTAAACACTAATATGTCCAGTAAGAGACAGACAGACTTGGAGAAAAGGTCAGGATTCACTGCTAGGTCATATATTATTCACAGATAGCTTGAGTGTTCTTCTAGCCATAGATTGCTCTTTTATGAACACTATTGAGCAGTTCAAGTTCCTGTCTGTTAGGACAAGTCTCCATATAGATACAAAATTCTTTAAGCCAATATACGGACCACTTTTAGCTTGCAGAATTGGGAGCTGGGATCTAGTCATATACTGAAAAATCCAGAGAGTTCCTCCTGTATTCATCCATTTTGCCAATAGAGCTATATAATTTGATGTTTATTTCTAGGTCTTTTCCTTCATTTTCCAAGTGACTTAGTCTACAGTTCCACTGTAATTCCACACATAGTCAGTTCTCACTAGCAAGTACTGCTGTATGTGCAGTTCTAAGAGGATGAGTCTGTTGAACAATCATGAGCATCAGCAATTCAAACAGGTTTAGAGTTCATAACTGTATAAAAAAATTGAAATTGACTGTAGGAAACACATGAAGGAAAAATAAAAGAGGGATTTTGGGGGCTGTGGATTCAATGAGATTTTTTCACTCTGAATTTAGGAGTTAAATCTCCAAAGTCAGATGTTTATGGTACCAAGGGAATAAACTTATGTGCCTTATTTGGAGTAACAGATTTTGGACTGAAAATTAAATATAACTTCTTTTCCCTACTATGTAGCCTGTCTCAGTTATTTTGGTATAGTAACAGAAAGCTGTCTTGATTTTGCTGAGAGTGTGAAGCAGTTATATAAGATATTCTCAAAAGCATCATACCAACACTGTAACTGGATTAAGTCAACAGTCAGTACTAGTCAAACAGAATAAAATACACTTCTGCCTGCTCTAAATCTTGAGTTCACTAAGAACTTTGAAGGAGGTCAGCTTTACGAAGTATCAGAGATCAAACAAGCAGCTGAACACAGAAATATACTTCCTTTACAGTATTACTGCTCTTATCAAACACAAACACGTCCTTGATACCTGCTCAATACTTTGTACAGCACATAGTTGAGATCTGACCTTCCCATTTGTTCATTGACTGGTTGAAAATTCCTGGAAAAAAAACTAGGCCACTCAGGTTTATGGCAGCCTTTGTGTGCATTAAAGAATATGGTAAGAGTAGAAACTCCTAATTTTACAAATAATACAATCCCTGTTTATAGTTGTCATTATGCAACCAAGGAGTTCATTTGGGAAGACACCTCACTTAACTTCCTTGATTGATACATGTTCAACTGAGCATTTACTTTTTGGCCAGAACTCACATATGAATACTGGAAAGTCCTTGTTTATTTCAAATTATTGAAAAAGGAAAAAATGCATCCTCAGTAACTAAGATTTTGATGTTCTGAGACAGTTTTTGAGGAAAAGAGTTCAGTCAATATTCTAAAAGCAGGCAAAAAGAGGTTTATAGAAAAAAGGATGAATAAACTAAAATTCAGTATTATAGAAAATTCTGACTTACAGAATGTCAAAAATTGGAAAAATTATCTCCTAACTCAAAATCAGTTCTCTCCTAATCTCTGGAATGCCAAATATCATGGCAAAAATGGCTCTGCAAATAGCATTCCCCATCTCATTCTGGGGGCCCAATACAATGACAATGGGCTGAAGGAGTAAGCAATGGGATGATAAAAGAAGGGATGGGGGTAATATTCTCAGTGACAGCATGACCTACAGGCCAGAAGGTGTAGGGAGCTCCCCTAGATGGTGAAAAAGCAAGAAAACAAAAACTCTTATTAGCATGGTCAGAAAGAAAAACCAAAGAACTCCTTGGTTATATACTGGTAAAACTTATTTCCCACTGCTGGCCTCCAGAATGAAAAAAAACAACAAATTTATGTTGTGTTATGTCATTAAATTTGTAGCAGTTTGTTAAAACTGTTTTAGTATTTTTAATTTATACATCCTTAAATCTTGGTAACAACTCTGTCCGGAAGGTTCTAGTACTATTAGCTACTATCTTAAGGCTGGTGAAGCCATGTATCTCGGAGGAGAACCCTCAACCTCCACTTCAATAAACCTGCTTAATCCCTAACTACATTCTAAATATTTGTCCTTGTACCCACAGATAAGTGTAGTCCTCATCCCTCATCAAATACATCTCTCTTTGCAGCAGATGGAGACCACAAAAGAGAACCACAACCACTTAAAACCTAGAGATATAAAACACAGTCGCAACTGATAAATCTCCTCAATATTCCTGCAACTAAGACTCAGGAAATGTTGTGGAAGAGGAGGCAGAAAGATTGTAAGAGGCAGAGGACCAGGGAGTTCTCTGTGAGATTGTGTCTCCCAGGAATGTCAAAGGCTACACCTATACAGACTCACCAATATGATTGCCTAGACATGAGCTGACAAAAAAATGACACCAACAAACATGCTAAGTGGACAGGGGATGAAATAATTAGTTCCTCAGTCTTCATGCAGTTACTCTAAGAAGGTTTTGCATGCACTAATGATATAGTGGTGGGCATGACTACCTTCCAAGAAGGCTTTGATTGGAGAGTTAAATAGGTTAGTATTTAAATATTCCCTCAAATAAATAATGTCAATTCCACATCACTGATTTTGTAGAACACAGAAAATTGGAACTTTTATCAGTTTGTTTATTTTTTTTTTAATTCATTATTGTAGTTGGAAGTTTTTCTGTGTCCCATCTGGCCCGTGTTTGGGACAAATCTCTCACCCACAGTCCCACAGCCTTTTATAAAATAATCACACAGAGGCTTGTATTAATTAAAACGGCTTGGCCATTAGCTCAGGCTTTCTACTAACTAGCTCTTACACTTAAACTCAGCCCATTTCTGTTAATCTATATGTTGCCATGTGTTCTGTGGCTTTACTTGTGTGCCATTACATGCCACTCCCTGGACAGCAGGCTGGCAACTCCTGACTCTGCCTTCCTCTTTTCAGAATTCTCCTTATCTGCTTATCCAGCTTATACTTCCTGTCTGGCTACTGGCCAATCAGCATTTTATTTATCAACAATCAGAGCAACACATTCACAGCATAAAGAGCACCATCACCCATTACATTATATCATTATTCTAAATCTTAGAAAATAGATCACATATTTCTATCTATAAACCAGCAGAAATTGTACATAGATGCCCATGTTCAAAGTCATATAAGGAGTTTAATAAAATACTTCCTTTCTTAAGTGTTGAGCTTCGGCTTCTGTAAGGTCCAGATTATAGTACATTCTTTAAATAGGTGATTGTGAAAAATATATCTGCAATAGAATTGCTCCACAAAGTAAGGCAGCTTCATGTGCGGTAACCTATGGACCATGCTTGACATCATTTGTGCATCAAGTTCATTCTTTTCAGAAGATCATCATTTATATTTCCTTTGAATTCAGTCATTGACCTTTACATAAAGACTTGACCCTGGCCTGTTCAGCAGAACTGAAGCTGGAAGTTCCTGAACAATTTTTTTTTATTCTGTTGCTGAGTTACTTAAATATGGAAGGTGGTTGCTTATCTCCCATGCATAAAAATGTGTCTGTTATAAAGGGACTCTATTTGCATCAAGGCTTATGCTTTCTGCTCATGCACTAATGCTCTTTGTCCTATCACTAGTAAGAACAATCTATAGTATTGCATTCAAAATTGTTTTCTTCTTCACCTGATTTTGTAGCTCATTTCTAAATCGAGCACATGCTCATTTCAGAAAAAAAAATACAGTCAAGGTGAGAGGTTCCGAAAATGAATGTGATCGTTGCCTCATTTTATCCTCTGGCCTTTCCTACAGTGAAGATGCTGCTTTCAAAGATTTTATTACACTACACATCACTAAGAAATTCTAGAAGTTAAATTATTTTATGAAAGTCCTTGGGTAATTCTCCTGTATAATATGTCATTTTGATAGCTGTTCCTAGGTTCTACCAAAGTTTTTCATTTGCCTTTTCATTGAGTTTAGTTTGTAGGAGGAAGAGAGTGGATAGGATTTCAAATATATGGCTATATGAAAAGTATTGGGCATGTGGAAGATGTCTCTGAAGGATTATGTTAGGTAAAGTACTACAGAGCAATACCCACAATAGATGTGTGTGTATGTGTGTGTGTGTGTGTGTGTGTGTGTGTGTGTGTGTGTGTATGTATGCATGTATGTATCTCTGTGTGTAAAGAGATAGTTATTTGTTTTGCTATATAACAAGGACTGGTTAATTTAATAATGGCTCATAAGTACTCTGGGTAGACAGAACCAGGTTCTCAATACAGAGTTCAGATTTTCAGCCGGGCGTCGGTGGCACACTCCTTTAATCCCAACACTCGAGAGGCAGAGGCAAGCAGAACTCTGTGAGTTCGAGACCAGCCTGGTCTACAGAGTGAGATCCAGGACAGGCACCAAAACTACACAGAGAAACTCTGTCTCAAAAAACCAAAAAAAAAAGAAAAAAAGAATTCAGAATATTCCAGCAGTCCCTGTTTAGTGATGAAAGTTTGAGAGATCCTAGCAGCCATGCTGCCATCAAGTCCATTCTGAAAGAATAAATAATCTGAGGCTGAAGTAAAGACTTGTATACACACTCACTCAGAACACATTGATGAACTGGAACTACTTTGTCCTCACTCAACTTAATTTGAGTCTTATTTGTTTTGTACAAATGCCTGATGCCATTGAACCCAACAGTAATTATCATTTTTATAGTAACTGATCTGAGACTCTCCAGATTATTTTATACCATCCTAGCCTCCTCACACCTTTTTAATACTCTTTGAGGATCTCATGTGGTTTTCAACTTTTATCAAACTAATATCAATACCATCCTAACCCTTGGACTCTTTACAAACTAACACAAAATATCAATATATTCATTCTTATAATCCATGTTTCTGGGCTTTCACAATCTTAGAATTTCTTGCTTTACAAAAACATACTTTTAAAAAAATCATGCTTTTCACAAACAAAATCATCAATAAGGATGAGGTAGGTAGTGCAAGTATACTGTACTGTGTCTAGTTTTGGTTAAATTCTTTTGACTGACAAAGGGGTGACAGAGCTATTTACTGATTCTGGGGCCACTCAGGTTGTTAGCTGATTCCGCTGCTCTACCTGGGAAAGGTCAGTCCTACAGCTAGGGAAACGATAAGCAACAGATAGACTCCAGTCATTTCCTCAACAGCAATCACTTCTGTTCCAAAGATCACAGATCTCAGGCAGTTTCTGAGCAATAATGGCTGCAGGAAAGCAAATGCCCATCTCCTGCTTTAAGGTAGAACAGCTATCAAGAACCTTCCTTGAGGAGCTGGTGAGATAATGTGTTGGAGAGCATTTCATTTCCTTTCCTAGGCTCTGCCTTCATTACCACCTGCAGAGGTTTCCTATAAGAACATTATCCTTCTACCCTGCAAGGTCACCTTCCTCACTGCACAAACTCTCTTTCCAGGGAACCAGTCTAAGCCATGTGAATCTGAGAATAGAGGGATCAGCAGATATATCTTCAATTTCTTTTATCAGTTTCAACCAGGCTTTCAGTTGATTGGATATTTTATAAAATTTTGAATGTTTTACAAATTATAGAAATAAGCCAATCCAGTCTTTTACTTATTTTTCCACTCAGTAGCTCATTAATCAGGCCTCCTATAGAGTTTCCCAGACTCTCTTTATTATTCTGGGAAGTCAATGAATAATTACCATTTCCAAGATTACCACATCATCATCCACTTTGGAAATTACAATGGAAAAGTTTATTAAATTTCATGAGGCTTAGATATTGGGGAACATTCTAGATTAATTAATAAAAGAATGCCTTTTGTGGCTTATGCCCATTAGTAATTAAAAATGGGAGACATTTCTAGTAACTATAAACTCAGTCCTCCTCTAGCTGTTGGACAGGTCTCTACTCAGTAAGAACTGCTCTCTTTCCCAAAAGGCTTCCCTTCTAATGAAATGGCACACACTTGTTTTCTAAGTGGTCTTATTAAATAAAGAACATGGAGCCAAATACAAGGGTGAAAGCCTTAGAGATCAGGGAAATAGTGAGTGAGAGAGGCACCTTACCTCACTAGCTCTGTAGCTTCCAAAATGTGAGTTACTTCCTGTCTAACCTGTGTCTTTATTGCCTTGCTTTTCTGCCCTCTCATTGGCTCTTAGAAGAGCTACATCACTTCATTGTCACTGCCTACTGTACAGACCTCCAGGTCTCTATAGGTGGTGCTGGGATTAAAGGCATGTGTCACCACACTTGGCTCTGTTCCCTAGTATGACCTTGAATACACAGAGACCCTGTATGCCAAGTGGTCGTGTATGCTATATCACTGCCTAACTTTTGTGTTAATGGCTTGCTATTTTATCTGATCTCTAGGCAAACTTTATTTATTAACATACAAATAAAATATCACCACATTTCAGCACAAATAAAGTATCACCACACACTTGCCAGTTAATGAACTTAGTTTGAACTGCACCTCCCTTAAATCTAATTTTTGGTAAATGTATACCTTTCTAAACCTCTAAAATTGTATTGTATATCTCAGTCACTAATAATTAAGCATATGGCATAGATGAAGTAAGTTTAATAGTACAAAATATGTCACTGTAAAACTAGTTTCCTTCTTATGTTTTTTTCAGCTCCTTTTCAAAAGTGTGGCATATAAATCGAGTCCTGAGAAATAACTACTGTCCACACAGTGGTGAGATTTCTATATCAAGCATGAATGCTCTATGATGATAGTACATTTGGAGTTCTCCTGCTTTCTAAAACAACAGCAATTAAGACATTGGGTTTCTATGGTCATGTGATTTCTATAGTCATGTGATTTGTCTTTTGAATTTCTTCTGTAAATTTATAAAAATTTATTGCCATTCATATTTTAAAAAGTCAGGTGTTTCCATGAAGTCACTAGCTGAAATACAATAGAATACCAAGATCTGCTTAGGTCTGTTTCCTGGCTTGCTTATTTTTGGTAGACTTTTGAAAATATTCAGCTAAAACATCTTCGTTTGATTCATTGGAAGAATCATGCAAGATATAAACTCAGTAACCTGGAAGGCTAGGGGTAATATGTAAAAAGGCCATTTTCTCCTCCCTCCTCAGTCACAGTAAGAAAAGTTCAGGTTTTGTGGGGTTTTGTTTGTTTGTTTGTTTGTTTGTTTGTTTTGCCAGGATAGTGACATGGTTCATTCATAAAGTGCTTGCCTTACAAACAGAAGAACCCAAATATAATCCCCCAAAGCCATATTATTTTAAAAATGCTGATATGATGGTACCCTTTTAATTTCAGTGTAGAAGAGCCAGAGACAGTAAATACCTGGGGCTCAACAGTCCACAAGTCTAAGCTAATCAGTCAACTCCAGGCCAATGAGAGATGATATCAAAAACCAAAGCAGATAGTTCATGTATGAGGAATGACACCCACAGTTGACTGCTTTCCTTTATGGGTGTGTACATGCACACATATACACATGCAAACATCCCTCCCTACACAAACACACACACACACACACACACACACACACAGACACACACACACAAAAAAAACCTAGCAAAGTGGATGTTTTCTATGGTATTTTTGGTTCAGTTTCTGTGTTCATACACATTATCACTGAACTATGCTATGAGGCTAAGATAGGCCCAGTAATGTAACTTAAACTATCTATTTAGATCCATCTCTCTTTCCCTGGGACCACTGTACTAATATTATGAATAAGACTTTTAGATCTAACCTCCACCTATTCAATCCATCTATGCAATTACCAAATTATCTTTCTTATTGCCGTGTTATACAGTTCCTTGTAATTTTATTTGTCCATTTTATATGTAAATAAAACCACAAGGTCTCCTCAAAATGTACCTGTATAGCCATAGATTATCTCAATAGTTTTCCTCTATGCAGGCCTACTTCTTAGTAAATTACCCTATATATTATACATCACTGTGTCTTGAATCCAGACATCTAAAGGATATACACGTGTCCCCCTCCATCAAAGCCTTTTTGCTCCCACTGGAAATGCATAGGACACTTCAACAATGTATAGACCTTATCTCCTGTGCATTAAACATTTGTTATTTGCTTTTGATATACCTTTATGTCATACATTCTCAAAGGAGGCAACATCATCCCCAAAGAAATGAAATTGTTTCTTGGAGGGAAAAGATGTTAGATGTGATGATGATCTCTGAATACAGATGTTCTGTAAGTCCTGTTGCTTTGTGGATAATTTCTCTCACTTAGAAGAATTTAAATCCAGTTTATAGCCTTTCACTTTAGTCAGGATTTTAAGCTGAGAAATACTGCTTTACCCCATAAACTTAACCTGCATAGGTTAGTAGTTCATTGATCAATATATCCTCCACAGAACCTAAGAAGTAAAAATCTCACATACACACTAACAATATCAATCCAATTGAATAGAAACAATACAATTCAAACTATAGTACCCAAATGACTGCACACTTCTACAGCAACAGTAGTTACATTTAACATTTGTATTTACTCATACCAAAGTGAATAAATCAAGTAGAGAAGGGTGAGAAAATTTTACAAAAGATGATAACCTTCTGTAATGAATTTTAGCCAACATGATCCACAGGATAGTGTCCAATATATTTTGATATCACTTACAATATCCTCTTGGTGAAACTTTTGGTGGAACCAATGTTGAGAAGTCAGGACATAAGGTATTCTAAGGTTGCTATATTTTAGCTATTACAAATAAGCTAAATAACAATGTTGGTAAGAGGGAATTTTTGATTGTACCTTAGTGTAATACTCATAAGACCTTCTGAGACGAGCACTCCCTTGACTTCCTCTTTTTAATTAAGTGAAACAAGTAAGTTTGAGAGATGCCAGCTAACTCTTCTCAAGTAGTACACACAGTGGTAGTGGAAATCTCTGGCTGTTCACCTCAATGCTTCGGGAGTCTCAAAACCACACTTTTCTCCTATCATGGGTTTATCAGCCATGCTTATAAATGCCTGAAAACACATGGTGTCCCTAAGAGAAAGTGCAAAGCTTCCTTCTGGTGAGATACTGAACACAGGCTTGTCTGCAACACTGGCTTCCATAAACTCTCAAAAGAGACTAGACAGGCAAGATGTCTAGATAAAACTCAACATTAAAATAATTGAGACCCCCAGAGTTGACAGGAGTTCTCTGTGGTAATAAAAATGAACATGTTGTATGATGTCAAGGGCAACAGCATCTCACGTGGTTTACCTTGGGCTCTAGCACATGGTCCTCTAGTCTGACCTATCATGACTGCCTCCCTATGGTCTTTTTCCTCTGCTTTATTAACAGTCCATTTTGTCCTTTTAAGTATACTCTTAATTTTTAAGTAATTTTTGTATGACCACATTGTTGAAATAACTGAATTACTTTGCTGTGGAGTAAGTCTTTTGTAGCTAGCTCAGGCCTTCCCCTGACTAGCACTTACATTTAAAATCAGTCCATTTCTGTTAATCTACATGTTGCCATGTGTTCTGTGGTTTTACCTGTGTGCCATTACATGCGGCTTCCTGAATGGTGGGCTGGCATCTGCTGACTCAGCATTCCACTTCCCAGAATTCTCCTTGTCTGTTTATCCAGCCTATACTTCCTGCCTGGCTACCGGCCAATCAGCTTTTTATTTATCAACCAATCAGAGCAACACATTCACAGCATACAGAACATCCTACAGCAGTTCTTTTGTGCACTGTGAAGATTTGTTACTGTGATTAGTTTAATAAAGAAGCTGATTGGACAATAGCTAAACATGATAAAGTTTGGCCGGAAAGCCAAATTGAGAATGCTGGGAAGGAGAAGAGCAAAGTCAGAGGAGATGTCAGCCAAACACAGAGGGAGCAGGAGATTATGGCAGAGCATAAATAAGGAATATGGGTTAACTTAAAAATGTGAGAGTGAGTTAATAATAAGCCTGAGCTATCAGACAAGCATTTATAACTAATATTAAGCCTCTGAGTGATTATTTGAGAGTGGCTGCATGATAGGAAATCACTACCTACAACCAGCACCCAACATCCAGGGCTGTATACATCCATATAAAACCTGAGAAAGATTTAAAAGAGGTTCTAAACACACAGAAACAGGCAAATGCAGCTTCTTAGTCTCACAGTTTCACACCAGCTGTAATGCAGAGACTTGTCTCCCAAGAGCTGTCTGAGAGATGGAGCTGGCCACCAACTGCCATGAGCTAAGCAGTGTGGCAGGTTTCCATAATCTCTCACACTGGTACACAGAGGCTTCTCCCAGCCACTGCCTACAGGCTTGAGAGCTCCACCAGCATGCTACATGGTGGGTTTAGGGTTTTTGCTCATGCAGACAGAAAAGATTACATATATGCAGCAAAGACAGATTCAGAAGAAAAAAAACCCTGTAAATGGGTTACAGTGTGTTAAAAATATATGTAAGCTGAGCAAGGTATCCCTCCATAGTGAATGGACTCCAAAAAGGCAGTTCATGCCCTAGGGATAAATCTTGGTTCTACTGCCAGTGACCCCACATATTGCCTAAGTCACACAACTGTCACTCACATTCAGAGGGCCTAGTTCAGTCCCATGCAGGTTTCCCAGCTGTCTGTCAGTCCAGAGTCAGTGAGCTCCAACTATCACAGGTCAGCTGTCTCTGTGGCTTTCTCATCATGATTGTGACCTTTTTGCTCATGTAATTTCTCCTCCCTCTCTTTGACTGGACACTAAGAGCTCCATCCATTGCTTAGCTGTGAATCTGCATCTGCTTCCATCAGTTACTGGATGAAGGTTCTATGATGGCAATTAAGGTAGTCATCAATCTGATTACAGGGAAAGGCCAGTTCAGGGACCCTCTCCACTATTACTCATAGTCTTAGCTGGGTTCACCCTTATGGATTCCTGGGAATTTCCCAAGTACCAGGTTTCTCTTTCCCTGACCTCCCTGTCTGTCCCTCCCCCAACTTAACCTCCTGTTCCCTCATGTTCTCTTGCCACCACTGTTGGGATTCGGCCATACTCCAGCTGCATGACTGCACATGCTCAGTTCAGGAGTTAGGCAAGGGGTCTTGCATCTTATGTCATCAGTGTGTGCTAGTGATTACATATGCGTGGCATGATCATGCAATCTGTGCACGTGTGGTACCTTAAAGAGCCAGACACAGACTCCACCTCTTCTCTCTGTTCTGTTCCCTCTTCCACCCACCATCTTTCTCTCTGTCTTTCTGTTCTCTGCATGTACATCTCCCTCAGGCCTGGTTCTTCTGTCCCCCTCGCTCTTCCTAATAAAGCTCTGATACTGGGTTTTGTCATGGCCATGACTGGTGACCTTTCCCCATAGTAACCAGCACCACATATCATTTAAAAAGAAAAAAACATCAACCACCCCTTAACTTCTCTGCTCCCCATGCTCACAATTTATTCCAGAGATCTTATCTATTTCCCCTTCCTAGGGAGATCTACGCATGTCTCTTAGGATCCTCCTTGTTACCTAGCTTCTCTGCGTTGTGGATTGTAGCCTTGTTATCTTTTGCTTTTCAACCTCAATACAGGGTCCTACCTAACTTGGTATGCCAGACTTTGTTGACTCCCCATGGGAGGACTTACCCTCTCTGATTAGTGGATAGGGGGTATGGTGGTGGGAAAGTGAGAGGTGAGTAGGAGGAAGGGAGGGAGGGAAACTGTAGTTGGTATGTAAAATGAAAAAAATCTTTTCAATAAAAAAATTGGAGTTATCTTAAAAAAAGAAAGAAAAAAGAAAAAGGTATATGTCGGCTTGGGAGAGAAAAGAAAAAGGGTAGAGAAAATCCTCAAAAGAGAAATAGGAAAAAAGAAATAGAGTAATTATATATATATATATATAATTAATTAAGTAATAATTAATATATATAAAATAAGCCACATAAAGATGGGACATACACAGAGAGCCTGGATCCTGTATGTTTTTGTGTTGTCTTTGAATTTTTTGGATGCTAAGAGACATTGGATTATAAAAACTGTTAGGTTCAACCAACCTATATATCTTTAAATTATCTTGACTTCAAAATTTAAGTCAAAAGATATGTTATTTTGGGAGAAAGGTTATGCTTTTATTTCCACAGAAAATGAGAAGCTATGGATGCATTTCAGGTTAAGGAAAATCAGGTTTGATCGAGGAAGACCCCCTGAAAAATCTGACTACAGACATAAAAAAAACTTAAAAGAACTACAAGACAAGTGAAGTATATTTTACCCATGTAAATACATAACAAAAAATCATCTTTGACTGACTTGTGTACAATGCACAGTTTATACTTATATCAATGCAGATATGTATGTTACCTTTAAAAGCTTATGTAATTTCAGAGCAAGGAGACCAGACACCAATAAAAATGAATGGCCCAGGTGATCCAGCATTTCAAAACACCTGCGTTACAGTCTTCTCAGAATTCTGCATCCAGAACACCTTCAAGGCTGGTGGTTGAGATGATCCAGCCTCACAGAATACTCCTCCAGTCAGGACTTGATCACAATCCTGAATTTTCTCAAGGTTCCTCAAAATGCCTCCAAACAATGGGAAGTAGTCTAGAAAGATATGCCCACATAAAAATTGGCTTTGGATGTTTGTTATCATTTAAGTGGTGTTGATTACAAGTTGTTATTAGTATTGGTCTGGGGAAAAAAAGCTTAACAAAGGAGATTAGATTCAAAGATCTCTTTCTAAAGAAAAAAAGGTGGATATAATATAGAAATGATAGGATAAAAGAGTAGATTATTGAATCTATTTTTAAATGAAAAAATCAACTACTGGTCTTAAATATTTTACATTGGTATGGATTTTTGTATATTGGTACAAATTTGAGCTTATTTTGTTGTAGAAATAACAAAAACTGTAGAAATACGTTTCTACTCTCACTTAAGATACTTTTGTATATTGATACAAAATTAAGGTTAATTTTTATTAGAACCTACTATACCTATGTTTCTACTCTTGTTTAGAGTATTGTGCCTATGAGAGCTCATTTCAAAACATAATATATAATTAAGAAATACAGGTTAATAGTCATCTATGATAGTCACGCTTATAGTCATGTTAGGTATGTTTTCAAGGTCATATACAGATATATTTAGATAGATAGATGGTCTTCAAACACTTCAAAGACCTATAGAATATGACATTTAATATATTTAAATAACCTAAGGCATTTAATGACGTGAGACACGTCTGCTGATGGCAGCACCAATTTACTTCAGAGAAAATAATGGGCATCAAAAAATTCCATATGTAGTTGCCTTTCTTTATGGTAAAAGTTAGCCATGTGACCAAAGAAACTGTCCCTACCTCAATTGCTGACAGTTACTGTCCAAACTGGACCAACAGGATGCAAGAAAGAAGGCGGCCAAACTTTTCCAAGACAAGGTAGGACAGTCTTTCAAACTTCTGTGCTTTACAGCAAAGTCTGTCAGATATACTAGGCCTGTAGGCCAGAGTTGAATGCTCCAACATTATAGAGAAACTTTGGGAGACTGCCCAGGCAGCCTGTTGTCCCTTTTGCTAGTTAATATTTCATACTTCTGAGGTCTTTGATGGAGTTGAAGACGAGATAGTTATAGTTTTCCTTAGTTATGATAGAAGGGAAATTAGGTACAAAATTTAGACTCACAAAGATAAGATAAATAACAGAATCTTCTCTCTAATTTTGTCAAATACAAATGGATCAGATATTATAACTGTAATTCTTACTTAATAACTGTTTTTGTTGTATATAATCTTACTATATTAAAGTTAAAACCTTCCTTTTGAATTTGACAAAAATGGGGAAATGCTGTGGAATATACTTTTGTACACTGTGAAGACTTGTTGCTATGATTGGCTTAATAAAGAAGATGACTGGCCAATAGCTGAACAGGATATAGTTAGGCAGGAAAGCCAAACTGAGAATGCTAAGAAGGAGAAAGGCCTGAGTCAGAGGAGTCACCAGCCAGATGCAGAGGGAGCAGGAAATGGATGTGCCATGATAATAAAGGTACCACCATGTGGCAGAGCATAAATAAGGAATATGGGTAACTTAAAATGTAAGAGCTAGTTAGTAATAAGCCTGAGCTATTGGCTGAGTATTTATAATTAATATTAAATCTCTGATGCTGGGTGGTAGTGGTGCATGCCTTTAATCCCAGCACACAGGAGGCAGAGGCAGGTGGACCTCTGTGAGTTCAAGGCCAGCCTGGGCTACAGAGGAATATATACATGTGATCATATATATATATATATATATATATATATATATATATATATATATATATATATACTCTGAATGATTATTTGAGAATGGCTGCAGGAGAGTAAAACTCTGACTATATTATTTAGTATTTTAAACATCACAAAGTAGCATTTAAAGTAAAACAAACGATCACATGTATATATTCCTCAAGTAGCCCTCCAAATTTTGCAAATATTTAAGCTTTAAACAAGTTTTAAAGGTGAAATTTTGTGTGGATTTTACAATACACAGTTAATAAATCTCAGTTTTTACCTTCATGCTGGTGATTTGGGTGGGATGTAAAGCAATCTACAGTGAAATAGTTAGAGCATTGCTCTATAGGCAGTGAAAGGAGGTAAGTTCACACAGTAAAATATATACCAGATGACTAACCAGAAAAATATAATCAGAAAAACATAAAACTACCTAAGATTAGTGTCCTGGTTTAATGCTGTGGTTCACATGTGGCAGTCAGAGAACAATTTATGGGGACTGAGTCTCCCCATCCACCATCTAAGTAGGGATTGAACTTCTACTTATTGGGCTTATCAGCAAGTACCTTTACCCACTGAGCCATTTTGCTGGATCAAAATGCAGGTTTCCATTGCTTTATTTGAAGAACATTTATTAGAAAGTTACTTTATAGCTTAGGAAAGGGAAGGGTTTTTTTGTTTGTTTGTTTGTTTGTTTTGTTTTGTTTTTAGATAAATACAAGACAGGGCTTCTCATCCCAATGAGTTTAAATGAGATTAGAAAGTAAAAGACAAAATTGGTTCACTATAGTATGTGCTTTGACAGAGAAATATGTATGGTTGCAGATGCTTGGAAAGGAGACATCATGGGTCAGTGTGAAACTAGTAGACATAAATCGAACTGATTTGACACCTATAACCAGTAATGGAATAAAAGGCCATTCAGAGAAAGTTGACTCTGTGCCAGCAAACCCTTAGGCAAAGTTTTCTTTTATAGGGTTTAATCTTAACATATATGTAGTAACGTGTTCTGGT
Organism: Peromyscus eremicus; assembly: GCF_949786415.1. Classification (NCBI taxonomy): domain Eukaryota; kingdom Metazoa; phylum Chordata; class Mammalia; order Rodentia; family Cricetidae; genus Peromyscus; species Peromyscus eremicus. Next base: position 35,052,233 of record NC_081426.1, read on the forward strand.
GTTTAGACAGTACATGAAAGTATAAGTCAAAATTAGCAGTTATTATTTCTAACAGGCCATAGAATTCAGACAATTTCAAGGAAGATTTACATTAGAAATACTGTCCTACCTTACTGTCCAATGTTTCCCTTAAACAACCTAGTCAACTTACTTCTAGTGCAGCACTCTTTTAAGTACTGTTGCTTGTCCCTTGTTCTTTAGACAAGGCCGGACCAGACATCCTCTCTTCATTTTAAGCAGTATTATTTTAGCATGATTTCTAAGATCCAGAAAGATGTCCTGTTCCAATATCCTCTCCGAAATAAATTATTGTCAAGAAAAACATACTCCTAGAGAAAAAAGTATGTCATAATTGAAACTCTGGAATTACTGTCAGAGTTTCTGGGTTTCACTTAGCATTGTTCTGTGTAGGAACAGAATAGTAACACCATAACCTGATAGGATTCCTGGTTTCTTGACGTCCTGAAATTTTAAGTTTACTTTAATTTCCAAAGGAAACTGAACAGAAAGGGAGGACAAAAGGCAGAACTGCTGACTTTTGACAGTTGCCAGATGTGCTTTCCTCAGCAGCCCTCACTGAACACATGATAAGCAGTATTCACAAGCTGTCTAGAATCTTGTAACTCTAATAAAATCATCCACAACTGAAGGCTATTCTACGATGTGAAAAGAGAAGCTAGATGGTGCCTTTCTCAACCTCCTGAAATGAAATTTAAATCCATTGCTATATTACCCACAAGAATTACTGAACCTCTTCATATGTGATTTCAAACATCCAAGAAGATTATTTGGCTTTTTAAGTTTATGTGGCCTGTAATTCTCATAGAAATTGTTTCTAAAATCATGTCATCTCTCTTTCAGCCTCTGTCATTTGTGATGCCATCATGGTGCATCTCACTCATATGTATTTTTAGAGAAATCAAAATTAGAGACAATCAATCCTATATTTTTGAGTGAAAAATGTCAACACACTGTTTCTTTTGGATCTCTAATATCTGTGATACAAGAATGTGATGATATTTTTGCTATAAAAATGACAGATAGTTGGCAGTGAATGACACCACTGTCATGTCTTTAAGGAAGAAATGCTTCATCTTGTAAAATTGGAAGGAGAGAATGGTGACCCCAGGACACAGTTTATAAGTGTATCATCTTCTGTTCAAGCTGATATTTATTTCAAATCTTTCTTTCCAATGTCAGAAAAGTATAGAAAGTTATAACTGGGCATAGTTCTACCACAAGGTAGGTATAAAGTGGGATTGAGTAGGAGAAACATGGCTTAAAATGGCTTTCCTCCTCTTACAGGATCTATCCAAGTACTGTGATAATATGAATTATGGAAGATAATCCTGCCAGTGCAAAAATCCAAAAATTTAAATCATTCTCTTATAAACCTGGCTGGAGTATGCAGTTGTTAGAGTTCTAAAAATCTGGTCTCACACTTCTTTATCTTCATCTTATGATGCTCCTGAAGGCACTGATTTCTCCTGGTTGCAATGAAGTCCTTTAACTTAGTTAGATGTTTTCATTCTGATCCATTCCTCATATCTAACTCTTTGACAGTCATAGAATGAGATTACATTAGCTGCATGCCCTAGATTTAGTAATTTCATGAAGACTGTGGCTGCTGCTGCCATTATCTATAAACTACTATTCTTATCACAACTTTTAAAAATGTCAACAGAATATTAGCACATCATAGACCACTTGGCTCCTTCCATCATCAAACACCTAGACTTCATGCTACTTATCAGATCACCTGCTCACAACAAATTCCCATGGCTCTCTGTGGTGATATATTGTGTACCCTAATTATCTTACCTAATGATCAGAGGACAGAGTCAGCCACCAGATTAGACATAGAGGTCAGGCAGTGGTAGTACACATCTTTAATCCTATTGCTTGGGAGGCAGAGATCTGTCTGGATCTCTATGAGTTCAAGGCCACACTGGGCTACATGAGATTGATCTGGTATAGGAGAGAAACAGAGCCAGGCAGTAGTGGCACACACCTTTAATCCCAGCACTTGAGATCTCATGACATTGCTTGAGAAGCACACATGCCTTTGATCCCAGGAAGTAATATGGCAGGACAGAGAAAGGTATATAAGTTGTAGGAAACAGGAACTCACTCTCTTTAGGCTGAGAATTTTGTAAGAACTAGTGGCTGGCTGTTCTGCTTCTCTGATCTCTCAGCTTTAACTATGATATCTCGTTCTGTTTTTTTTTTTTTTTTATTAAAAGACTATCTAAGATTCGAACAACAGCTCTCACTGTGCCACTGAAGCACACCTGTCCCAGGATACTGTGATAGCAGTTCTGCACTGTATCAAACCTTCCAAAAGTTACTAACTCCTTATTTGGGGGAGTTGGCTGGGAAATAGGTATATTATTTACTCATTTTCCCCTTTTTTCTGTAACTGGCAAAAATCCAATTACTATCAACCCTTTGGAAATATCTTATGTATTTTTACATGATCTCCTTTCAGAATTTAAAGACATTGACTTTTCTTGGTCAAGCCTTCTTGCCAGAGCAAATCCAGGTTTATTGTTTAAATGATCATTATTGCCTTTAGATGGTATATTTGTAGGAATTTTGTCATCTGTGTAATTATTGATAAGACTTTCAACCTGCATGAGCTCTGAGGCGTGGCACTGGAAAACTTACCATCATACTACCTCTTGCGTCCCTGTAAAAATTAAAGTAACTTGTGTATGTGTGTGTGTGTGTGTGTGTGTGTGTGTGTGTGTGTGTGTGATATAGCAATATACCAATTACTTCCTGATGAGTGCAGAAACTTTTGATTAAAGTGTTTAGTCAAATGTCTGTATTTGTGAGACTGTGTTTCCAGATTCTGTTTAGATTGGCTTATATTTCTGGTATGTTTCTTTCAATTTATTTATTTATTTAATGTATATGAGTGTCTTGTCTGCACATATGTTTGTGTACCATATATAGTTTTGGTGCTCACACAAACCAGAAGAGAGTGTCAAACTCCTTGAAATTGGGGTTAAAGACTGTTGTGAGCCACCATGTGGGTGCTAGGAATTGAACTAGGTGTTCTGGATGAACAGCCAGTGCACTATTGAGCCAGCCCACTAGCCCATTTTGCTGTGTTTCTTGAATGGAATGCGAAGCCTTAATGATCATTGCAGTTATGGTGGTGAATTTACATGTCAACTTGACTAGGATATGGGACTTGGTCCTTTATATAAAACATCAGTCAAGTTATTATAGTCTCGTTCTAGATGCAATTAATGTTTAAGTCAGCAGATTTTGAATAACAGTTTCTCTTCACAAAGAGTGTGCTGATATGCAGCCAGCTGAAGATTTATGAGAAAATACTAGAATTTCCCAAAGGAACCTGACCTCAAGACATAACAAAGAAACTACTGCACAGTTGAGCCTGCCATGCGCCCTGTGAAGTTCAGACTTGTTTGTACCCAAAACTCATGAACCAACTCTGGTTTTTAAAGTCTCTCCCACTCTCCTTTTCACCCTCTCATTTCCCCTTTCTGTATCTGTCTTTCTGCTGCTTTGGAGACTCCTGATGGATACAGAGAGTGAAAAGTACAGTGAGATATTAATATACTCCAGAGCCTTTTATGTGCTGTCACTGAGCCTGGCACAACAACATGGTACATTTTAAGACAGCTTTGGGCAGGCAGCAGGCTTCTGAGGTCCTCTGGCTGTCAGTGAGTTACATGTCAAAAAGGGAACAGAGTGCAGAAACTTTGGAGGTACAAGGAGACAGTAGATGGTGAAGGCATGTCAAAGAAGTGAGTACTGAGATGCATAATTCAACCAAAAGAATCAATGTTTGATGATCTCCATAAAACAGTTCGAATAGTAGACATGGTTAACAAACTGGCAAATATCAAGACTGAGTCAAAAGTATATATTTCAGCAGTAGTTAAATCACATTTTGCTTAAGATAACATCCAAATTTCTAAAAATCTAATTAGTTTGAAAATTAGAGACACTGTTATCATTTTATTATATAAACTATTGTCACATCTTGTTTATCTGGTTTACTGAAAGACCTCATTAAAAATTGCATTACAATGCCTGATGATGCAATTTTAGAGTCAAGTTTATAAACTGATTTTGCCTAAAAGAAGTCCCATTTCTATGGCATCAAGGAAGCTAAAAATACTTAAAACATTTCACAAGTTGTTGAATAATTTTTGAATCACATGATATTGTTTTAAACAACACTGGGCAAATGGTCTTACCTTTTGAATGTAAGAAAGTATGAATATAGTGAGTAGTCCTTTTAAATGTGAATTTTAAATAATTTTCTCATAGGGAAAGTTACTCAATATTTAAAATAAAGAAATCCTTTTAATTGCCCTGTAATTAGGTATTTTAGTATTGAACAGCAGGAAAAGTTTATACTTAAGGTTTATTTCCCAAAATAGCAAAACAAAGTCTTAAAATACTAAACATATATAATTGCCACATAATTTCAATTCTAAGGTATTTACATGGTGTTATGTTATAGATTAATTAACATTTACAGTGAAATCTGTACTTTCAAACTTCATTAGCATAAATTTCTGTTCTTCCTAATTTGTAGAACTATAGTAAAAGTATAATTGGATTATAGATGTAAAAATATTGTTTAATTAGTGAGAGTTAGATGATAGCCATGAAATAAGAAAGAGGAAAAATAAAATACTGACTGACATTGGATTTTTTCTGTTGGCAGAGGAAATACCAAAACAGCCTAGTATAGATTCTATCGTGTGGTTATTTGTGGTAATTCTAATGAAAATTTATAATGAAAAGAAGCAAGCTGAGCAAGGTAAAATATGAAATACAAAATCTGAGGAGAAAAGGACCACCAGGAAATGGAATGCTTCTAAATTCTCTTTTCAAATAGATAAACAGATTAAGAAATGGAATAAAAAGAGTGGTGACCTCGGCAAGATCCTACCCAGCTAAGTATTCAACTTGCAAAAGAAATTAAAGAAAAGCTTAGATCAGGGTGTGGTCGTGCACCCCTTTAAGCCCAGCACTTCTATGTCAAAGGCTGGCAGATCTCCGAGTTTGAGGCCAACCAGGTCTACAGAGCAAGTCCCAGGACAGCCAAGCTTAGGCAGTGAAGGGAACTATGAAAAACAGAAAGCTAGTGAAGATGTAATTGAATGAGGGGGCCGTATTTCAGCCCCAGCAAGCAGTAGAACTTGGCAGCTTTCAGCCACATGGTTCTGGAGTTAAAGATAGAAGAAAGGAGCTATGGAATTTGCTCCCAAGACAAAGGTAAGCTGCTCAGGCCAAGCATGTGTCAGGGGTGTCCCTGGATGGAGGCATAAAGAGCCCATTGCATGAAACTGTGAAGTTGAAGCCTTAGATTGCACTGGAGACTCCAATATGTTGGAGATGCAAGAGCTGTGGAATACCTGCTGAGTAAAGCTGCTAACAGGTAGTGGAACCAGTCTAAGAGAAAAAAAAAATGTGTAACAGTCAACAAAACTGAAAGGAGTTGGAGATCTGAAGAGCGTTTTAATATCAAACAGAGATGCAGAGTTTGAAGTTTGCCCAGATTTTTTTAAATCTTGTTTTCCTCGGTATTTCCTCGCTATGTTCCCTTCCCTATGATTGAGAATGGTAACATGTATCCCATGCCATTATATGTTAGAAGTATGTGATTTGCTTTTTGATTTTGATTTTACAGGTGATTACATTTAAGAGATTGTATGAATCTCAGAAGAGACTTTGAACTTTAGACTTTTGAGTAAGTTTGGGACACTTATTGACTATGGGGACTTTTCAAGTTGCACAGAATGCATTTGTGCATTATGATATGTCTAAAAGCCTTTAGGGGCCAGGTAGTGGAATGTGGTGGTTTGAAAGAAAATGGCCTCCAAAGAGAGTGGCATTATTAGGAGATGTGGCCTTCTTGGAGTATGTGTGGTATTGTTGGAGGAGGTATTTCACTGTGGAATCAGATGTTGAGGTCTCATATATGCTCAAGCTGTGCCCAGTGAGACAGAATACTTCCTATGGCCTGCAATTCAATATGTAAAACTTCAAGTGACTTCTCCAGCACCCTGTCTGCCTGTATGCCACCATGTCACACCTTGGTAAGAATGAACTAAACCTCTAAAAATACAAGCCACATCAATTAAATGTTTTTTCCTTTGTAATAGTTACCATGGTCATGGTGTTTCTTCACAGCAATAGAAATTCTAAGACATAAGGTGAAGATTATTTCTCTATGTCATGTTCAAGAGTTGGAAACACAACATTTTTATTATATGCTTTCAAAATATCAATTCATACATTGATACATCTCTATCAAGACTAGCCAAACCTCTCTGGATCGAGTAGAAAAGCTAGATCTCCTATGTATGTGGAAATAGAAGAAGCTGAGAATGTCAGAAACAAACATTCTGGGAAGCTTTCACTTCTCGATTTGACCATCACAGGAAATAAACATGGTCAGGACACAGTGGCCTGCTTTAAGGAGGACCAGTTAACTGACACAACAGTGTCAAGAATTCTAGCCAGTCAGTCCATATGCTGTCTTGTGGAACATGATACCACAGAATCTCAAGATAATAAAGAAAAGTATCTAAACAAATGTTTCTAGGACAGGAGGCTATCTGTAAGATAAAATGAGAACCACAAATGACTTCTTAAGCCCTGTTCATTTTGTGATAATAACAATGAAAATGATAATAATAAACCCAGTATTGTCATGACCTGAAACCCAATAACAAAACTTTTACAGTTGAAAATATAAAGGTGGCAGGTATATAGTTTTGTTGGTAAAGTGCCTACACAACATGCATGAACCCCTGGGGTCCATCCCCACTATCAACAAACTACATGTGATGGCATGTGACTATAATCCTAGCACTTAATTAGATCAGGAGGATCAGGTATTGAAGGACAGCTTCAGCTACATGATCACACTGGGCTACATGAGACCCTTTTGCAAAAAAGAGAAAGATAGAAAGAAAGAAAGAAAGAAAGAAAGAAAGAAAGAAAGAAAGAAAGAAAGAAAGAAAGAAAGGAAGGAAGAGATAGAGAAAATGAAGGTTAATAAAGGACAGGTAAGACAAAACGTATCTCAACATTATAAACATTGGAAAGAGAAAAGATACTGTGGGCAGAAGTCTCACTAGGCACAAAACAAAAAGTAATGTCATAGTTATACTCCATTGAATTTTAAAATAAGTTTGCCCCTTGCAATGTATTTTTCAATGAATAGTCAAGCCTGATACTAAGAAGATTGTCACTATAGTTATATCTGATAAAATGTGGCTATCCATGAAATATAATATCTCATCCAAGTCAGGAGGGAAATGCAAAATGGTGTGAGAGTCTCACTGATTTCCTTACTTAACTGGGACAGATTTGAAGTGCAGCAGAACACCTCTGCTTCCACATTGCTCACATGCACATGTAGGAGCTGAATGCAAGCCTGGTGCTCCATAGCTTGGTGTCATAGGTAGTTCTTTCTTTTAAAGAAAACCTCTAGTACTGGAGATTTTAAGAGCACTGGTTCTTCCAGACATCAGATTCGATTCCCACATCTGTTACTCCTGCCTCAGGGGATCTGACACTCTTTTCTGATCTCTTTAGTGACTAAGTACACACCTGATACACAGACATACATTTAGATAAAACATATAATAAAAATTTTAAAAATTAAAAAAAAAACCCTGAGTATCTTTACCCCTAAATGCCATTGAACCTCCAACCCAGCTTCCTTACCTTGTTCACTTAAGCCTATTTGGACACAGTTCCATACTTCCTGGAAACTCTATCACATTTAAATTCTATGTCCCCTCCCTATTTTATAAATGACATTATTGTTTTAAAGACAGAAATCATAATTTATGAATAGGAAACTACACTTATTCTAGAGTATGACCACAACAAACTAATTAAAACCTTTACAAAACACTTGAAAAACTAATTTACAAAAGAATGGCCAATTCACCTATACAAATACTTCCAATGACTTGAGCCACCAGAAAACAAAGATGTAAAGCTATATTAAGATTAATGTATACATGTTTGCATGAATAGGCAATTCAAGAAAAAATAAAAGCAAAAATCCAAAAGTTCTGTATAGGACAATTTGATACTCATATAGTGTGAGTCAAATGTAAGCATTCAGAAATCTGTTTGGTGATTGCATTAGTTAGTTTTCTATTGCTGTGATAAAACATTATGACCACAGCAACTTACAGAAGGTAGAGTTTATTTGGGGGCCTGTACTTCCAGAGGGTGAGAGTTCTAGCTGCCATCACAGTGGCACAGCATAGCAGCAGGAACAACTGAGAACTCACATCTTGGGCCCTAAGCAGGAGCAAGAGTTGGGAGGGAATGATGTGAGTCTTTGGTTTCTCAATGATTGCCTCAAGTGACATTGTTCCAAAAAATCTACATCTCCTAAACATTCCTAACACCAACAGGAGGGTAAACATTCAAATGCTCAAGGCTTATAGTGGACATCTCATTTAAACCACCACAGTGACTTCTTGCAAAGTTTAATCTACATCAGGTTTATGACCTTGAAATTTTACAATTATGTCATTGCATAAGAACACTGAAAACATAAGACCAGAAAAATATTCATGCAAGAATATTTTACAGCTGTGTTATTCATAATAACTATGGATTAGAAATAACAAGATTGTCTATGTATAGGAAAATACATAAACTGTTGTATATTCATGCAATTACATCTTATTCATCAATAAGCAGAAACAACTATTGAAACATGCAACAGCAGTGAGTAATCATAAATACATTTACTAAAAAAATGTATTAAAGAAATGGGTATAAACTTCCTGGTTCAACTTAGCTGCTACTCTTGCAGAACATCTCTAGATATTGCCCTTGTAGATCCACATTGCATTTGTACCAAGACAAAAGATGCTTCTGTCTATGTGCATGGCTCCCAGCCAAGAACTAAGCAAGGTAGGCTTCTAATGCTACCAACTCTTCTAGAGATAGGACTACTTCAGTGAGTAACTTTGCTATGCAACATTTCATGTCTGAAATGGTACTATCTTGGAACTGCAGTACTGTTTCTGCTTAGTGTTTCTGTTTCTCTTCTCACTGGTGTGAGACTCACATTATACTGAATGTCCTCTGTACCTGTTTTTCATCCTTTTCCATATATTGTTACAATGACCATACTTAAAAAGACAAAGGACAAGGGAATCCTTGCAAGTTATTAGCAGGAATGTAAAGTATTCCTGTAGCACATATGGTAAATAATGAACATGTTTTACAAAAATTAAAAATAAAACTATTGTATGTTACAATAACTCGACTATAGAGTGAGACATCTGGCCTCTCAAGTTGATAGCATATTATTCAAAATAACCAAAATATGGAATCAAGCCAGTCGCCATCTTTGGATGAATAAAGATGTTATGTATTACCCAGTGGAATAACTCAGTCTCTAGAAAGAAGAAAAACCCTATCACACTTAAAAGAAAGAATGAACTTTAAAGATATTAACTGAATCTATTTTTTTTTAAAGATTTATTTGTTTATTGTGTATACAGCATATGTGACTGCAGGCCAGAAGAGGGCACCAGATCTCATTACAGGTGGTTGTGAGGCACCATGTGGTTGCTGGGAATTGAACTCAGGACCTCTGGAAGAGCTGTCGGTGCTCTTAACCTCTGAGCCAAAGAAAGACACAGGGATCGCCCAATGACAGAGAAATGGAATGAGATCTACATGAACAGCCTGGACATGAGTGGGGGTAGTGAAGGGCGAGGGTCGAGGGAAAGAGAGCTTGGGTGAGTGGGAGATCCCAGCTGGATCAACAACAGAGAGGGAGAACAAGGAATAGGAGACCATGGTAAATGAAGACCACATGAGAATAGGAAGAAACAAAGTGCTAGAAGCCCACAGAAATCCACAAAGATACCCCCACAACAGACTGCTGGCAATGGTCGAGAGACAGTCCGAACTGACCTACTCTGGTGATGGGATGGCCAAACACCCTAATTGTCGTGCTAGAAGCCTCATCCAACTACTGAGGGATCTGGATGCAGAGATCCATGACTAGGCCCCAGGTGGATCTCTGGGAGTCCAATTAGCGAGAATGAGGAGGGTTTATATGAGTGAGAATTGTTGAGACCAAGGTTGGATAAAGCACAGAGACAAATAGCCAAATGAACGGAAACACATGAAATATGAACCGATGGCTGAGGGGTCACCAACTGGATCAGGCCCTCAGAGTGGGTGAGACAGTTGATTGGCCTGATCTGTTTGGGAGGCATCCAGGCAGTGGGACCTGGTCCTGTGCTCATTGCATGAGTCGGCTGTTTGAAACCTGGGGCCTATGCAGGGTCCCTTGGCTCGGTCTGGGAGGAGGGGACTGGACCTACCTGGACTGAGTCCACCAGGTTGATCGCAGTCTGTGGGGAAGGCTTTGCCCTGGAGGAGATTGGAATGGGGGGGCGGGCTGGGGGGAAGATGAGAGGGGCGAGAGGGGGCAGAACAAGGGAATCTGTGGCTGATATGTAGAACTGAATTGTATTGCAAAATAAAAATTAGAAAAAAAAGATATTAACTGAATCTAGCCAAGCTCAAGATATAAAATACCACACAATTTAAGTTAAAACAACTAAAGCAGAGAATAAAATTGTAGATATCAAGGACTTTGCATACAGCAGAAAAGTATACAGATATGTTATATACATACCTATTTATTCTTGGCATCTCCTCAGACAAACTGAATTTACAAAGATCAATATTGAATAATTTCAATTACATGAAATATTAAAGTCAAAATTATGTTTCTTGACTTCAAAAGTTGAAGGGATTAAAGCAGCATGGTATTGACACGAAAACATACCAGAGACCAAGGGAACAGACAGAGAACCTAGAGGAAAACCCATGTTTTCTAAAGCTAGTTGACTTTTAAGAAATGTGTGAGGAACATGCATTGAGAAAGTATAACCATGTAATTTTTTTAAAAAAAAATTAGAATACAATTGAATCTTTTCCCTTTTCTATTTCTTCCTCCAACCTTTCCTATATACTACCCCCAAGTTTTCTCTCTCAAATTCATGACATCTATTTTTTAGTTGTTGAACACACACACACACACACACACACACACACACACACACACAAACATACTGTTACACAACCACTTGGTATTGGATAAACAACTTGGTGACACTTCTCTGGGCAAGTCCATTTCTCCCCCTCTCTTTATTCTTCAGTTTCCCATAGTTCTTTCTCTAGGATTGAGACTCCATGAGATTATCCCCTTTCATATCATTATCAAGTTAACTGTTGTCATCCTTTTCAAACAATGGAACATTAGATGTCCTCATCTATAGCAAGCATTGTTAAACTCTCTTCTGCATGCTGTAAAAATCAAATCAAAGTGTACTGAATTTTTAACTGTAAGACCTAAAACTATATAAATACTGGAAGAAGATATGATGAAAACATGTCAAAACATCAAAATGGCCAAGAAATTTTTATGAGATCACAAAATACAGGACACAAGACAAAAAATATGATAAATGGAATTAAATCTTGCTAAAAGGCCTAAGTATCATAAATGAAATCATCACAAGGCGAAGAGAAAGCCTGTAGAATAACATGCATGAAATCTATATATTTAGTAATGAGATGATATTTAGAAAATAATAGAAATAAAAATTTTCAATAGAAAAGATCAAAATAATATGACTTAAAACAGGCAATATATCTACATAGACAATTCTCAAAAGGAGATATATTATTCAAATAGATAAGAGTTATTTACGAAAATATTCAACAGAACTGATCAAGAAGATGCAAAACAAAGCCACAGCATTGTCATATCCAATTGAAAATGGATGCCTCCAAGTACATTTACACAATGAAGTATTACTCAGTGGAAAAAAATGACATCCTGAAATTTGCAGGCAAATGGATGTATCTAGAAAAAAAAATTATGCCAAGTGAGGTAACCCAGACCCAGAAAAAATATAATATGAATTCACTTATAAATAGATATTAGCTGTAAAGTAAATGATAATCAAGCTGCAATCCAGAGACACAGAGAGAAAAAGAGGAATGCTATAGGGGGAAACATGGATCTCCCTGGGAAGGGGAAATAGAACGGATTCTGCAGGTGGACTTGGGGCAAGTGGGGACTGAAGTGGAAGGGACCAGGTGTAGGGTAGAGATATGGAAGGAGAGAGTGAATAGAGATATAGCTGTAATTAGAGGACATTTGTAAGGTGAGGTGGAAACCTTGTGCAGTGGAAAGTTTCTGGAATCTATGAGAGTGACCCTAGTCAGGACTCCTAGTAATGGAGAATACTCTTAACTGGCTTCTTTTTTTTGTTGCCAGACAAAGGTTCCAGTGGTGGTGCTGGGTTATATTTTGTTGAGCTGTTGATCAAGGAGGTCCTGTGGTGATCCCCCAAACAACCAAGGATAATGCTAGGAAAGAACATCACCCTTTAAAAACTAACAGTGGGACCCCATTGTAGAGGACAACATCCACTCAGTCATTGAATGTAGAAAGGTTGATCTGGTGCAGGCTTGCAGCCTTCACCCCTACATTCTAATCTCATTGGCTTGAGAATTTATTCTGCAGGCTATGGAAAGAGAAACCTGGACAACAACTCAGCAACAAAACTCTCCACCAACATTCTGTCTTCCCAATAAGATGTGGTAGGGCAGTGATGGTACAGAACTTGTGGAAGTGGCCAACCAATGTCTGATTTAACTTAAGGCTCACTCCACAAAAGGGAGCTCATGCCCAACACTGTTTGAATGGCCAAAAATCTGAGACTGGATAACGCAGAGATTTAGGGTAGAACCAAACACAACTGATCATAAAAAAAATGAATAAAAATAAAATAAGAAATTAAATAAATTAAATGATTCCCAAAGATATTCTGCTATATTCATAGATTGGTGCCTTGCTCAATTTTCATAAGTGAAACTTCCTCTGGCAGCAGATGGGAACTGATGTAGATACCCACAGTGAAACATTATGCAGAGAAAGAGTCTAAATTTGAGGTTGCTGCTGGGTCCTTCCCCTAAGAGATCAGGGAAGCCCCACAGAAGAAAGGGAGGAAAGACTGTAAGAGTTAAAGAGAATAGAGGACTCCAGGAGAACATGCTCCATGGAATCAATTAAGCAGGGCTCACTGGGCTCACAGAGACTGAAACCACAAGAGTGGGACCTGCATGAGTCTGCACCAGGTCCTTTGCATTTATGTTATGACTATTAGCTTGGCATTTTTGTGAGACTCCTAACATGGGGGACCTGTGTAACTCTGACCTTTTGCCTGTTCTTAAGACTCTTTTCCTCCTATTAGGTTGCCTTGTTCATCCTCAATATGAGGGCTTTTGCCTTTTCTTATTGTATCTTGTGTTCTGTTTCATTGTCATTTTATGGAGGCCTGTTCTTTTTTGAAGAGGAAATGGAGGGGGAGTGGATCTGGAGAAGAAGGGATTTGGGGGGTACTTTGGAGGAGTGGAAGGGTGACACTGTTTGGAATGTATTATATGAGAGAAGAATCTATTTTAATATAAAAAGAGAAGAAGAAAACGGATGTCTCAAAAAAGCTGTGATGACAAGAGATGACAAGAACATAGAGAAAGGAGACTGTTACATAGTCTTGGCAGAAATGTAAGTACAGTATAAAAACTCCTCAAAAACTTGTAAGTAGAATTACTATACAGTCTAGAAATTTGACTGTTGTGTGTGTGTTCAAACACATGAAATATCTAAATAGATACACCTGTGTCTCCAGGAGCACTGTCACAGTGTTCACAGTTGCTAAGAGACAGAAATAATGAAAATGACCAGCAGAGTACCAATTGATCTAAAGAAGGAGCCCATATGCAGAATAGAATACTTCTCAGCCCTGAAAAGGATGAGCCTCTACTACATGTGACAACATAGATGTAGTCAAAGATCATTATGGTAAATGAAAAGAAGCCCCAGACCATAAACACAAATAAATCATAACAGTTACATATGGAAACTAAAAAGGCTAATATTGTAAAGTTAGAGACTAGAACAATGGATACTAGAACCTGAGGTGAGAAGTATATGGTGTGAGGAAATGTCGACCTAAGGGTGTGAATTTACTGTCAAAAGTTGTCACCATGAAGAAAGAATGCTTGATAGGTACACATAATTTTATATGAGTATTATGTGATGCATCAAAAAATCATATCATCATGTATAATTTTGTCATAATGTATAGTGGAATATATTGCAGGAAGTAAAGAAAAGGGCACGGGGTGTAGGTTTTCATCTAAAGACATTACTTACATCTGTGAAGTTCTCAAATAATAAAATAATCTAAAATTCCATATAAAACAGGATTTTTAAAGAGATAGAAATTTTAGAAAACACAAAACATATTGTGTTATCATAAAAGAGATATTTTCTTCTCAAATGAGAATGAAAGGAATATATGATCACAAGATTTTTGAAGGGGAGGATTTAAGCACAGGCCTATTGTTAAAATTGAAGTCATTTTAAAATGTTTCCTTCATAATACAAATATCATGAAAATATTTCTGTTTAAAATATTAAACAAATAAAGCTTACCTTGAGATAAAAAATAGAAAAAGGTAAACTTACAAAAAGAAATAATAATATTATTGATGTTGATGAAATACCATTGATTATAAAAAATGAGAGATTTTTAGGAAATTATGGGCATGTAATTAACATCTATTGGGTGCTGACTATGTGTGTTTTCACAAACACTGCAAACTTTTTAACTGAATACAGAAAAGCTGAGGGAGAGAGCAAATAAGGAAAGGAAAGCAGAGGATCAGAGAGACAGTGAGGAATGAAGAGAGGCAAACACAGGAAAAGAGAAGGGAGAGAGGGGAGAAGGAAAGGATATTAAAAGAGAAACAAATAAGGAACATAAAAACCATCTTGTAAAATTTAAGGGTGACTAAATCTACCTTTATTCATATATTCAAGAGCATATCCTCTGAAAGCTCTCAAGAATCTCTCTCCCTCAAAAGCATTTTAAAAAGTTAATAAAATAAAATTTTAGGAAATTATGTTTATTTGCAAACACAAAATTCATTTTGGTTTAGAGTGGAATTGCAATTAAAAAGCCGTCTTCCACATTTAGCTACCTAATGTGATAGATATAGATATATTCTTTTTTCTTGGGGAAGATTCATGTTAGTTATTTAGTAACATAATAATACAGGTATAAATGTATTTACACCTGATGTGAGACTTTCATAATGGACAGTCTTTTCTCTGGATATCCTAATTAGTACAGTATGTTATCTCTAGTGGCAGAGGAATGGGTTTCATTAGAGTATCAGCAGAGGATAGATTACATAACTGATAGATAAGTGACAGAATGTAGAAAATGTAGGTAGATAGATAGATAGACAGACAGACAGACAGATAGATAGATAGATAGATAAATGATATGTTTTGTCAGATATACATAAAGTTATTTTCTCACAAAGATAAATAGATAACAAAGTTGAAAGAATTTACCACAGTAAAATCTTCATAAGTAATTGTGATATTCCTGGACCTTCCACTTATTGACTACGGAATTGGCAACTTGCCTAGGAGAAAGAATTATAAAATATCATAACAAATATGCTTTGTAGTAAGTTTAAATTATTTCCCTAAGGAACTTTGTATGTATCTACTTAGTTGCATGTCAGATAGAGAGAAACAGTCAGATATTTCAAGGACCAACAATAGCTGTCTGAAATGACATGCCTACACAGACCAAAAGCATCATAAAGATCCTTCTGTTAGAGTCATCCACTTATGAATCCTAAAAATAATTGGAGTCATCATAATTTCAGTTTAATATTGATCTGAGGATGCTCTTACTTATTGATCATTTCCCAATGGGCCATTTCTCATTGAATCCTTATAAAGTAAGATATATTACAATAAGCCTATGCAGCTACTCTTCTTTCTTGTTGGAAAAGAAGTAAACTAAAACATTATCATAACTTACGTTATGTTCTGGCAAGGAGATGACAATGTGGAAAATATTAGGGCCACTGATAGATATTTAGAGAAACCAGGGTGAGCTGACCACATTTTTTTTAAAGTTTTTACCCGTATAGCAACAAGATAAAAAGCATTTTATGAAATCACTGAAAGAATAGACTTGCAATTGCCATGTTATGAAAATAATTGATCAATGGGTATGCCATATTTGGCTATGGATTGGGAAAATATATTCTCTTCAGTTCAATGAAAACAGAGGGAAAGAAACAGATTATGCCCTTAGGAAAGACATACCAATGGACTTTTATCATTTTTGCTTCAGGGCTATATTAGGGCAAAGACACATGGGCCATTTGATCACTTTATGGAATAGCTAGCTGATACATTGCATGTCATTTAACTCACTCAGACTAATAGAGAGGCAGAAACGATACTGAAATTATCACAAATATAATGATTTTAATTTTGGTGTTTTTATGAATCTAATAAAGAAGGATAAAATAGGATATGACAGATACTCATAGAGAAAAACAGGGATCAAGTGAGTCATGTGATCTAATGGAGATTCACTAACACCAAACTTGGAACTCAGTTTTTTTATTATACAGTACAAATAAGAAGAAATGGGTTAGCTAATATTAGTGGTATAAGGTCTCTATTGGAAAACATGCTCAGTTTTCACCCATTGGGTTGGAGGAAACTACACTTCATAGTTTCTACAGAGTCATCCAGGATGCGGGAAGTTCTCCACACACTGGTTATAAATGCTGGTCAAATGATGGTCAGTACTTGTGCTTAGACTAGGGGAAGGTTTTGCCAGTCCTCCCCTTTATCTGGCTATAACCTAGCAATTTCTATGGGTTTGAGGCATTGATGTCCTTAACATGGTCTTGCTTATGTCAACAATATGCATTAAGTCCAGACTTCATATATTCCCCACCACAGAGTTTAGGAAATAATAACTGAATGCCTATATTGAAGGGATATCCTATTTTATCCTTAATTATTAGACTCATAAAATACCAAAATTAATATCTTTAAAATTTCATATTTGAAATACTTTTAGAATCTTTTCTTCCTTTTGATTACTATGAGTGAGATAAATGACATTATGTAATATATCAATGAGCTATTCCATGAAGTGATCAAATGGTCCATGTATCTTTGATAATATCTAATATATTATTATTATATATAATAATTCTAACTATGAAGCAAAAGTGAGAAAAGCTCATTGCTACCTACTTCCCAAGGACACATTCTGGAACAAAGACATTTTGTATACTTTGAGTAATGGCATATCATTTGAAAAATGCTCTTGGTGTTAAACTGGGTCCACACAGAAAATGACAGTTCACAGTACAGTTCTAAGTGATAATTCTTTCAGAACCATGCATTGCAAAGTGTGTCCTTTGGTAATCACTAACTCAAAAGGACAATGTGTACTACAAGGTTAAATAATAGGTACTACAAGGTTAAATAATCAATAATAGGATGAGAATGATCCCTATGTCCACAAATAGAAAGAGGATATGTCTTTGCTACTTTTTTAATATTGTTGTTGATTTAATATTGTTATGAAGCACCACGGCCAAGGCAACTTACTAAAGAAAGTGTTAAATTTGCTTTTGACTTAAGAGGGATTGAGTCCACGATGACAGAGTGAAAGGAAAGCTGAGAGCTCACATCTTGATTCACAACCATGAGGCAAAGAGGAAAACACACTAGATATGGCACAAGTCTTTTGACACCTCAAAGGTAGCCCCTAGTGGCATACCTCTTTCAATAAGGCACACCTCTTATGTCTTCTAAAACAGATTCACCAACAAGGGACAAAGTGTTCAAACGTGAGCCTAAAGGGGCCTTTATCTTCAAACCACCAGAGTGCACAAGCAGCTGCATTGACATGGACATAAGTCCCTCATCACCTAACAGCTACTCTAGAGTCATTCTCCATCCACCACGGGATATTTTTGTTTAAGACCTGATAAAGGAACAAAAGGAAAAAAAGACACTTGTGTGTGGTTCATTATATAGACGACTACAACGGATGATTTATATTGCAGTGGCCATATTTGGCTTTGGAATTCACAGACATTGGAGAGGAAACCCAATGACAGTTTCATGGAGATAGAAACCATAGATTATTCCCGGTACTTTGAACTTTGAGAATCATCTGATAGTCCAAAAGAAGAATCTTCAGCTGTGCATGGATACGTGCAGAAAGCTGAATATTTCTTTCACTGAATACTGAATACTGAAATGGGACAAATTTGGTCTTAGACACCCCTGGGAAGGGTAGTTCAGGTTAACTTCCCAAAGTATCCAAGACAGCAGAAACAGTGAGAGTTCAGAGCAAGATATTCTCTAAGGGATATGGAAGAAGTCAATCAATATCAATTGTAGCCCAGACTCAGTTGTAGAAACTTGAGGATTGCACTGTGTCCTACTCACTTGCAGTAGAAGTGTCCCTTCAGGAAGTGAGAACCACTGCAATGTGGGAGGACTTTGTTTCCTAATGTGAAGCATAGACTTCCATGGTACGAAGAGTTTGCTGTTCTTGCACTTCTCAGAGCACCCGTGAAGGTTACACACTGAAGAGCGCAGTCAAGACAGTGAGTGCAAATTGGAAAAGGATTGCATGTGTATCTGCCTTGCATGTAACCCATTACTGAATTTCCTCTGCTCTGAGGTGCTCTGGTGATTATCTTTGCAAAATATTTCCCTTTTATAAATTCAGTAATACTCATCAACAATCATTTTTATAATTCTATTTTCATTTTATCCTCTCCTCTAAAGAAGTCTCAAAGGACAAATACATGTGTATCTACACATTTCCTAAGAAAAAGAGAGCTCTTTCCTCTCTCTGTCTCTCTATTCAGTCTCTGTATTTTTCTGTATCTATGTAATTATTCACCTTTCTCTATATCTATATATCATATATAGAAACATGTAAATGTGTGAGGGTGTGGGTGGTATCAGCATCTATTTAGATTTCCTAAAGGGTAGAAAGGTCTTCTCTGTTACAAAGGCTGTGGGCAGGCAAATGAGAACAGGTGAAAGAATGTGAGAACGGGTTTCCAATCTATATCTCTGAAGAGCGCTTAGAACACATTAGAAATGCCTATAAGTAATAGTCAAAGTGACCAGTGTAAAACAATAGGGAGACTAAAACTTCCCTGACTTCACAGAAGAGGACATATGAAAATTTAAAAAGCACATTGAAATGGACCTGACTGTTCGGATTTCAATAAATAGGCACTTAAATAACATGCAACTGTGTGTTCATTGAACTGGTTAAATTTAGAAAGTCAGAAGTGTCAACCACGATATGGACATAGATGGAGTAATTGGAACTTTCACATGTAGTCAAGATATATGAAAATGTTATATCACTCTAGAAAATGTCTGGTTGTTTCTCATAGTATTATCTATATACTTAACCTGGGATCTAGCAATATCCCCCAAACTAGTAACCCTACCTTTAAAGCACATAAATATATATTAGATGATATTTGAATCAAAATACTGATTTCTCATCAATACCACAATCTGAAAACAAAAATAATCAAAAATCCCATTCACAGAAACTATCAACAGTGCTCTATGGCCATTTGATTATGTTTTACTAATTATGGGAATAAAATGTTAAAAATCAATAAATGATCTCAACATTATATTACATTTTTTAAAATCAGGCACAAAATAATATATACTCTGTGTTCCATACATACAGTGGATGATTACAAGTAGAATTGAAGATTAGAGTGAGCCAGCAACATGGCTCAAAGTATCAAAGGAACTGCTGGTAAATCTGATGATTTCAGTTCAATCCCTGATATACACCTAGTTGAACAAGAGTACCAAGTCCTGCCACATTGTTCTCTAACCACATTATAAATAAATATAGACACAAGTAAATATGTAATAAAATTATAAGCATTTTAAAAAACATACTGAAATAATCATTAAATTAAGTAATGATAATAATTGTTTTATAGTACAGAAGTAATCAAAACACAATGTGAGGGATTTTTTTTAGCATGGTAGACACATTCTTATCTGTAGTTAACATGCTATTTATATGGCTCTATTCATTTGTTAATATTCATAAGACTAAAGTGTAAATATCTGTCTGGGGACAGCCACTGACGCCAAAACAAAATCAGAAATGGCCTCTGTTGCATAAAATTGCATTAACTGAAGGAAGATGACTTGAAGGAAAGAATAGTGGAGATTTAATATAAAAGAGTAAAATTGAAACTCAAATGTATGACTAGAAGGTGGTGGGAAATATGAAGTAAGAATGGCATTATAATAGATTTGAAAAGGATATTGAAAAAGAAAAATGAAAAACACAAAACATAGCTAACAAAAGATAAATGAAATCCTTAATAAAATGGTTTAAAATAATGTTGATTTTATTTAGCCTCAAGAGAAGACCATGAATACTACTGGAAAATTAATGCCCTGTAGATTGACTGTTTTAGTCTGCATATTGATCACAACATGTATATTATTATTGCTCCTGGGACTTTTAAAAACACATTGGTATTCAATTCTACTCTATTCATTGTGTGATTCTTAACGTACAATAGGAATGTGATATTGTGTATCAAGCTGTGGTTCTATGAAAGAATCCTAACACAACACAATGTTTTCAAATACTGTACAGTTTATAAATCTATCAGATAGAATAAGTATCACCTTCAGTAGAAATGTGGACTAAAAAGGCACTTGTGTTTATAGGAAATTTATCCTGCAAATGTAAAATTCTAGTAGGTAATTTACACTTTTTTCTTCAATCTTTTTGATCAAGGAAGTTGCTAGAAAGGAAGATGCTCCATTGAACACTCACTGGGGGCTGAAATGAGCTTCTATTGGCTGAAAAGGAAAGATTATCAAGATTTGGGCACTTGATGGGGATGGTTGATAGATTGAAATTGGATACTAGGGAGTGTTTGCATCACTGGAATCAGCAAACACTACCAAGTAAGCCTTTCTCCTCTTTCCAGAGTGTCAGTTTATCAACACAGTGAAACTTGTATTCTTCTTTATGAACAAATTATTTTTGCTAAATTATGTATCTTGCCTAAAAATTGTTTCCCTTGAGAACTCTAAGCAATATTTATTTTATTTTACTTTGTGCTGTAGTTTGAGTTCTATTGCCCAGCACTGAAATCACAGGGATTTCTATCTTACTGGAGAAAACATTAGGTCACTTAGGTTGAATGACTTAATAATGTTCACCCATCTAGGGAGTAATAGAGCCATCAGACAAGTATATCCCATTCCAAATTTCTACTCTACTCATTGAATGTCCCATTGCTGCTAGAGGGTAATAGTCAAGAGCTAACTTAAACAGAAATGAAGCAATCAACTCTATACTCCAAAGACAGCCTTTGGGGCAAATATGGTGAGTGATTTCATGTCAATACTAACTACATATTAATGTAATGCATTATCTCGAGTTTGAAGCATGATCATTTTATATGCAAATTTATAATTAGAATACACTCTCATATATATTAACAAATTATATTGGTATTTTATTTTAATTTTTTAAGCTTGAGGACAATTTTATTAGAGTTTAAAGGAAAAATTCCCAGGGAAGGCAAGCTATACAATCTTAGTAATTACCCAGAGAAGAGAATGAAGAATTAGAGGGAAAAGGGCATGATGTTTGAGCTGGCAGGGAGGTCAGACTCATGATGGATGAGCAGCCATATGGTGGGCTATGTTAGAGAGAAAGGAAGGCCAAAATTTTGGAGAAACCCACAGTGTAAGGGAAAGCATGCTTAGAAAAGGGGTAGAAAGAAGAAAATGTGAAGTTACATCTTCCTTAATAATTCAGGAAATTGGACAGACTTATGAAGCTGCATAGCTGTGGACTGATAAACTGCTGCCCTAGGGGTAGGAATTCTGGGGAAAAAAATAATCATTATCACTTTAATTGACTAATTATTCTCCCCAACCCTTTAGCATGGTTTAAGGGGAGCCAACCTTCCTAGAATTGGCCCTTAGCCAGGTTACTGACCCAAGCCAATTGGAATGTTAGGTCTCCACCAAGGCTAGGAACTTCATGGTCTTGCCCAGGTGGTTTTCCCTAATAGGCCTTTGTTCCTTCTCTAACACCACCCCCTCTGAAGAACATCCCTAAACTCACTTAGAAGTCAGATGAAAGACAACAGCCCCCAAACATGTCTGGTATCTCTTCCCAATGTGGGGAGGAAGCTGTCAAGAAACTCAATGGTGCTTTTGGCTTTCAACCAAAAGGACTGATTTCTTTTCTTTGTGACCTTAAATTACATGACCAGCTTCTATCTCCCCTTCTTATCTTCAGCCCCTCTGAAGAGGTAGGCATAACTGTCACTAGGGAGTTGGGGCAAGGCCCTATCTGTTTTTTTCCAACTGAATTTGGGCATTGGGTGTGGTAATTAGGGTACCTTTTCAATGAGCCTATCTAAAAGACCTCAAAACTACAACAGTGGTTTTATTTATATAACTGTTAGATGGAGGAAGGAAAGGACATGTTTGACTAATACCTGAAAAGAAATGTGAGGAAAATATAAAGCTAAGAGTGGTTAGCATTTCAGGTCCAGGAAAAGAAAAAGAAGGCCAGGTCAGAAGATACACTTTTTTTAATGTCAAAAAAAAGCTCTCATTTTTGTTATAGTCTAATATGTGAAAATCAAAAGCTCTGGGCACAACTGAATTTGAATCTTGCCTTAATAATTTCTTGACCTGCTGTCTAAATTTGAAGAAGTCCTTCAACTTCTCTAAGCTTCATTTTCCTCCTCTTGACAAAAGACAAAATAAGAAAATTTCATTAAGTACTAATAAATTGTGATAATAATGAGAATAATTATAACTTTATGAGTGTCAATTTGTTTTAAAGTTTCTACACACCTAAAATAACTTAGCTTTTATTTCCTTAAATTAACAACTTGGTGAATCATCTATACATAATTCACTCAAAATTGAAAGGGGATTTGTTCTAAATAGCAGGACTAATGTACTATAAGGAACATTTTTCTGTTAACAAATAATTATGTCAGAGTTGGAGAGATTGCTCAGCAGTTAAGAGTACTTGCAGCTCTTGGAAAGGACCATAGGTCAGGTCCCAGTACCCATTTGGTTGCCTACAACATATCTGCAACTCCAGTTCCAGGAGATCTGGCACCTTCTTCTGGCCTCTCTGGGCACTGTACATACACAGTGCAGATACATACATATAGGCAAACACTCGTACACATAAAATAATAAATCTTGAAAAGTAATGATGATAAGAAGATGCAAGGTCTGCTAGGGGTTTACATGAAGAAAAGGAAGGACTTGGGGCTGACCAGGGCTGTACTTTTCTTTAAGCCAAAGAGCTCAGCAACTTAGAAGGGTTGGACTACATTTATACATCAGGAGAATACAGCCCCGCACTAATTCTGTAATCAGTAAACACACCATGATGGTTCATCCGTTACTAAATATACCTCATAGTGGGGAAACCTAAAGCAAGGCTCTATCTAAACAACATTGTTCATCACTTGAAGATTCTCATGTCATTCTGTCTTCTCTCCTGAACAACAGTGGTTCCTGATTGGATATATGCAACTAAAAGACTAATTTTATAGGCCTGAAAAGAAGGATACTAGCTCTGACAAATGTGAACATGTATCCCAAAGAGCATGTTTTATGGACCCCAATGCTAAAGACTTGACAGATTCAAGGAAATTTCTGAAATTTCTATGAACTCACAAAGACTTAAAATGTGAAAAATTTAGCTTCATAAAACTGGTTACCATTCTTACTTTCTTTGGTTTTCTTCAAAAAGTATAAGAAAATTCCAGCTTGTCATACTGCTAAAAATTTACATGTGATGAAACCAAAGCAAGTACAAAATACAAGATCTTATCACTTCATAGTAGCTGCTGAGCCTATGTTAACTTCTATCTTTAAAGACTAGAGTGGGATAAAGTAGAAGATATTCATCTAAGCATAGCAACACCCAGTGGTCACTCCAGAACTTTAGAGGCAAAGACAAAAGGATTATGAGTTCAAGATCAACCTTGTATATATAATAAAACCCTCATCAAAAACAAAATTTAACCTTAGATGCCTAGTGAATTTTCCAGAGAAGAATACTAAAGGAATCAATGAATTAATGCCTGCTTCGATATTGCTATTTAAAATAACTTCTAGTCTTAAAAAATGTGTCCCTTTTATTTTATTTATCATATGCTTACTCATTTAAAGTTGCATCCTATATGTGCAAAACACTTAACATCATTGACTAGTTAATGATTTCCAACTTTATTATTTACTACTTGAACAGTGTGTTCTTACTTGCATTGTATCACTTAATTAGTATAATTAATTGTTTCTAAATTCAGCCTTCCAGTACTAGGAAAATAAATAAAAAGATATTTATTAAAGTTTGTTACACAACCAGAGTTCATTAAGGAAATTTTTTCATCTAAACTAGATGATATTGGTGTTAAGTTGTGGTTCATTTTTAATTGTGGCTGTTTATATTCTTTTTAACATATTTATGTATTTTAAAACAATTTCATGAAAACAATATACTGAAACCCCACAAGTGTGAGTTCATTTATTTAATGCCAAATGCAGTTTTAATTATTTTCTCACAAATAACAGAATTTTATTCATTAATATTGTTTTTTAATTAATTTAAAATTAATTATGTATGTAGATTAAGGCATCATTCTTCTTTCAAACCTCTATCCTAACAGGAAGGAGCCCAGATGGGGGATATAAGGCTGCAAGCATGCTCATGATGCTTGTCACTAATGGGCTGACTTAAACTTGACGTTTGGGCAGCACTAGTGCCTCCACAGGAATTAGTGAAGCTGCTTTGTCTTACCAACAACATGATCTTATGATAACTACAAAATATTAAAATGTAGAAACATATTCAATTTTTTGAATAAATCTCTTCATTGTAAGCTTTTAATTAAACATGTATACACAGTAACTGGATGCAGAACTATAGCAACAATTCTAAGTCTTTATCAATTTCCTGATCTGTAAAATGGAAATGAAAAGGAAACTACCTCAGGGCGTTTCAGAAGGGTGAGAGGGTCCTGTCAACAGAAGCATGCCTAATGCCATCTAATGCGGTTACTAAATTGTTCATAAACATTGTGCTTCTGTCAGGGAGTACAGCAGTGCATAGAAATGATTCTTGCTATCAACATAATGGACTCTCTTTATGAGCCATTTTTCCTATTTCTAAACTGCGCTGTCATATCCCCTAGTTCACATGCCCTGTGTATGATAATGATTCCAAAATCTATTACATATTCCCTGTCCATTCCATTGAGACAAATTCTCTCACTGAATCTGGAGCTATGATGGCCCTAGTGATCCTCCTATCCCCATTCTAAATAGTATTTTGCCACAGGTGCATAGGCATCCATACTTGGTTTTCTATATGTGTGCTAATTTTAAGCCCAGGTCTTCATATTTTCACAGCAAACAGTCTTACCAACTGCATATCTCTTTGGTACTATTTCATGTTTTTTTAAACTAAAAGTTATTGCCTTTGTTTTTAAATATCTTTTATATTTTAATTACAATATAATTATGTCACACTTCCCTTTTTTCCCTCCTACCCATTCCATGTACCTTCTGCTCACTCCATCTCAAACTCATGGCTTCTTTTTCTTTAATTTTTATATAAGTATCTATATATTTGTATATATATATACAGATAAATAGATAGATATGCATAATTGCATAGGTCTATATATGCAACCATTGAATCTGTTAATTGTTTGTGTTTATATGTTTTCAGTGCTGATCACTTGGAATAGGATAACCAGTTAGGGGGCTCATCCCTTGGTGCAAATACTTCTCCCTTCTTAGCAGTCTTTAGTCTCATGTAGTTTTATTTTTTCCCCCTAGAGGTAAGGGCTCCATGAGCTTTTCAACTTTCACAATAGCATGTTCATTGGTTTAGTCACTCCCTGGGTCTTATTTAGGCAGCAATATTCTTGAGGTATCACTAGTGTACCTTTCCTGACATTTCTAAGAGCAGACTTTTGGTCCTCTGGATCTTACCATTTTTCCACCCCTCTTCCATGATGTCCCCTGACACATTTGCTTCAGTTATTTTATTTATTTATTTTTTTTTGGGTTTTGGTTTTTCGAGACAGGGTTTCTCTGTGTAGCTTTGCGCCTTTCCTGGGACTCACTTGGTAGCCCAGGCTGGCCTCGAACTCACAGAGATTCGCCTGGCTCTGCCTCCCAAGTGCTGGGATTAAAGGCGTGAGCCACCACCGCCCGGCTGCTTCAGTTATTTTTAATATGCCCATATGCTTTATTGTTAACTAAAGTAAAGTTCAAGATGTTGCAGTTTCAAGAAGTACAGTCCTGCCCCCTTGTTCTCATTATTCTTACTGTCATGGTTTTATAGTCTGCTTATCAGCATTAGTGACACACCAAAGTAATTTATATTCACAGCTTTACAACCTACAGCACTTGACAAGATGTGAAAATAAAAAGAATCTTTTGTTTCATTCATCTATGATGTCTAGATGAGTGCATGTCCCAAGACTGGCTAGATCCAAAATTGAGCCATAAGATTTAGATATTCAAGACATTTTTGAAACAGACAGCTTCAGATCTAACTACTGGAAGTATTATCTTCTCATGATCTAAAATTTGTACAAAGGGAGGAATGATGTAACTCATATTATAATATCAAAAATAAAATAAAAAATAAAAGTTTCTTCTCTGTCCCACTTACATTTTTTTTAATGATAGTTTTCTCAGTCTTTTTTCTGAAAAAGATATTCGTACAAAATATGCAAAATTTTTCACCAATTATTGACTTCTTACTTTCATGGAACTTGAAATTTGTCCATGGTGGTGGTTATATATGTGTCTTAAATTCACCAATTTGGAAACAAAATCCAAGTTTCCTCTTCTGCTTTCTAACTTTTCTTAACTGATTCTCCCTCCTAAGTCTTCTATCCTAAACATCCAAATGGTTCCCACATCAACAAACTGTAACTGTCTCCAACACCACCAGTTTGTCCAGTCATCATTTTTCCTGTAAAACTTTCAAGAACTGCCTCCCAACCTCTGTTCATCGTTCCTCAACTGCCCTAAGGTCTTTCCCCACTGCACATGCCAGACTGAATTTAGGAAGCATAATGACATTTCCATTACTCCTTTATTTAAAACCTTCTAATAGCTTCCCATTAAACTTTGAATAGCATCCAATTGCTCGCCATGCTTGATTGGCAGCTGTCTAGTTTTCTTTCTCTCTGTGCAGCCAAAAACTCAATTTTTAAAGAGACAGCAGCAAAAGACAGTTTGGGATAATCTATCTGGATTTGAAACTCAGGTATGCTACTAATGTTTAGAGTTTGCTTGCTATCTTTTCACATCAGTTTCCTGCAAAGTAACAGCACCTGGTTTGGGGAGATTGTTCCCATTGTAAGCCATGCAAACATCAAGACCTGAGGTCAGATCCCTAGCCACACAAATGCTAGACTGTTATGGTAGACTGCTTGTGATCCTAGCCTTTGAGAGGCAAAGACAGGGGATTTCTGGGGTGTTCTTGTGAACTAAGCTCGTCAAATAAGTGAGCCCTGAGTTAAAGTAAGAAAGTATGTCACAGTATATCAGGTGGAGAGTGACAGAGAAAAGAACTTGACAGTAATCTCTGGCCTCTACATTCATGAGTACATGTGTATACTCATACATGTACACTTACAAAAAATATAAATACATGTACAACTATATTTGTAATCACACACACAAAATAATATTTTTTTATAATTCACAAGGTTATTCCAAAAGTTTAAGGAATTATTGTAATATATATAGTGCAATGTATATATATATATATATATATATGTGTGTGTGTGTGTGTGTGTGTGCGTGTGTGTAGCTGAAACTTGGTAAATATCTCACTAATATTTACAAGTTTGATACCTAATAGTTTTCTACACTACAATGAAAAGTGTTAAAATGGCAATTGTCTTATTCTCTAACTTTTTTCCAGTGTCTAAATTTTGATCTGTCACATAGAAAAGATCTGAAAAGTATTAGAGGAATAAACAAGTAAATGAACCATGCCTGCAAAGTGATGTGATGCATGTGGTGTTATATGCTCACATTCATATTCAGTTATTCTCACCATTATGAACCTAGGCCAAAAGAACAGTAATCATAGATGTTAAAGTGCAAAAACTGTGAATCAGGACCTTGGCTATGCACCTTCAATGTATTATAAATATGTTTCTTTTTTATAGCTGCCATGTGAGATTAGCTGAATATTTCTTTATTGACAGATGAAAAATGTGAAATTGAGAAATGTTTGAGGACTTTGGTTAGGTTAAAGAACTATTAGTGATACAACTTAGTCTTTACTACATCAAAACTAATTCCCTTCTCTTCCCCATGCTGAAATTCCAACTTTTTCATCTTTGAATTATTTTTCTGAAGCCGAAGGTATATCAGCATGTAGACTTGAGAGTTAATGAAAGGAAAGTCACATAGACAACATTGGGTAGATCCCCAGAGAAATGTTTTATAGTAAGAGGTGTTTCATAAATGAAAAAAAAATTGCTTCCTGTAGTTGATAATTATTCTGGAACAATGACATTACTAAAGCTTTGTACAGACATTCAGAGGTTACAAAACACATGCAGCATGGTGAAATCACAAATCCGCCCCCACCCCAGTTACTCTAGACACAGTTCTGATTCTATCTCTGTGGACCAATTATTGAAACCATTATTGTGAATTCAAGAAAATTTCATTTTTAACTAATCAGGGGATTAGTGGGCCTCTATTATAATACCACAATCTTAGTCATTCAAATACATTTTCTCTGGACAAACATGTGCAATTGCCCAACATGATTAGAGCATTGTCAAAGGTACTTCAATTCTGATATACTTTCCCTCTTATTATATTTATTTTTGCAGATATTCTAAGATGAGGATTTAAGTAACTGAAGAATTCTTTTTCTTATTGTAAGAGCTTGCAGAGTGAATGGTGAGCGAGTTCTTCTACTTACTTATTGTTAAGAATTTGTAGAGTGAATGATGAGCCTGTCATGAATTCAACCAAGTAAACTTAAAAAAAAATTGCTGTAGCCAGAAGATTTCTCTGGTCCTGCAGAATCTCTCCCACCCATATCCTGTAGCTGCTTGGTCCCAAATAAACACACGGGCTTATATTAATTACAAACTGGATGACCTATGGCTCAAGCTTCTGCTAGCTAGTTCTTACAACTTAAATTAGCCCATTTCTATTAATCTGTGTATTGCCACATGTTCCATGGCTTTAACTGCAACCCATTACATGTTGCTCCTTGGGTAGCTCACTGGTGTCTCTCCCTGCCTTCTTCCTGTCTCTCTCTCTTTGAATTTCCTGCCTGCCTCTAAGCTGCCTTGCCATAGGCCAAAAGGCTTTATTTATCAACCAATCAGAACAACACATATTCACAGCATACAGAAAGACATTCCTCCATCACTATTATATGTAATTTTACTATGTTAAAGTTAAAACCTTCCTTTTTAATTAAACAGAAAAGAGGAAATGCCATGGGATAATGCTATTGTATACTGGTTTAATAAAACACTGGTTGGCCAGTAGCCAGGCAGGAAGTATAGGCTGAATAAGAAGACAAAGAGAATTCTGGGAATAGGAAGGATGAGTCAGGAGACACCAGCCCGCCATCCAGGGAGCAGTATGTAATGGCCCACAGGTATACGTGGTGATATATAGATTAACAGAAATGGACTGAGTTTAAGTGTAAAAGCTAGTCAGTAATAAGCCTGAGATAATGTCCGTGAAGTTTTAATTAATACAAGCCTCTGTGTGTTTACTTGGGTGTGAGCAGCTGTGGACAGGGTGGAACACAGGAAAACTTGCAGTTACAGTTTGAAGGTTTTTTTTCAATCTGTTAGAACTTATCCTATGTAAGATATTTTAATCATAGGCATAAAAATTCATCCATTAGATAGGCAATGTGATGAGTAACTAAGCAACTATGACCTAAACAGAAAAACATTTTGTCTCGTCCACCACAAATTTCACCTAATATGACAACTACTGTAACACATGTTCTGCAATTGCTGCTATATATAGAAAAATCACATTATCATAAGATTTCTATTGAGGGGAATTTTCATGCATAGTCTAAAAGGGCAATTTATGTCTAAGTCCTCAAAATGGAAAGCAAAACTTGTTTAAACATCAATGGGAGTTAAAGAGCTTGAGTTATGAGGAAATATACTTCTTAATTTAGTGCTAAGAGATTAAACTTCTTTCCCACTACAGCATTAGCATGTCCTTCAACTTTTAGAATCTTAGAATTTCTTAGTCTCAGTTTCTAAGGGTACCGGTAATTTTGTTCATCTTGATGACTGTCATGGTCAGAGTGGAACTTTTTCTATATTCTCTGTAGCCTCTAACTTTGCTGCTCACCTTTCAAGTGTGTTTCACTCATTCATCCACAGATACATTTTCATGTTTTAAAAATTGTGACCTATCACAAAAATGTCTATTTTAACTAACTTACATGTATAGTTCAATACCATTGATTGGATTATCAGGGCTTTACAGGTGTTACTACTGTTTCTAAAGCTCTGTAATATACATGGATCAGGAGAGTTAGCACTTCTCTTGATGAGCTTCAATGTATTCCTCAACAAATGAAAACGCAATTAAGTCTTGCCAATATGGCTGTAATACAGTAATACAGTTTTCTTCCCATGCAGTTCTCCTGAGAAATTTCCCATATTCCTGTTGATGGTCCTATACCCATGCATATACAGGCAACACTAAGAGGACTCCATGGGTTTATAAAAGAGTACATGAAGTTGGGAGATAAAAGTGGTGGGTTGATTAGGAGGAGTTAGAGGGGAGGAAATGGGAAGCGGATTTGATCACACACAATATTTATGTGTAAAACTCTCAAACAAAAACCAACACTTGATTTGAAATGAGAATAAGCAACTGTGAGTGCTCAGCTATAGATGGAATATCTGTATCATACTCCTTATCCCGGGACATCACACAAATGGGTAAAGAGAATATAAGAGAAAGGGTTGGAGGGTTCTCTGGACATGGCATACCTTTTGCATTTGTATATTTATGCATCAGTATTTATCTGCACAAGACTTGTTCAAGGCCAAACTACTTAAAATTCCAGCATAGAGCATGGAGAACTCCCATGGCCCCATCCCTAGCTGAGTAACTATTGGAAGTTGATGGCTGCTTGGGGAGGGAAAGTCCCTTTTGTCTAGGAGCTACTGATAGTTTATGATGATGGACGACCACATAGCTCTAAACATACAGGCAGCACTAACTGGAATCAGATGAATAAATTTTAAAAATTGGCTTGAAGCTGGGAGAGAGATGAGATAGAAGGCTCTGGGAAGAGTTGGAGTAGGATCATGATGGGGTCACTTGATAAAAATGCATGGTATACATACATGAAATTGTCAAAGAATAAATTTAGGAAAGGCCTTCGGATTTTTTTCAAGTCATACTCACTTTTAGCATGGAAACTTCTGGCAAAGATTTAAAAACAAAGAAAAAAACAAAAATAACCTTCAAAATATCTACATCATCCATCATCCATCTTGAGTAATGCTCTCCTGTCTTTACAACTAGTGTCCTCTTTTCTACCTTATGTGGTGTGCTGCTCTTATTCTGCTGCCGCCTAAAGTGCCCTTTAGCCATATCTGAAATGTGTTTCTAATTTCTCCCCCCATGCCACACTGGTTCTTTAAGTCATTTTCCCTGAGGATTTTGTCTCTCCTCAGATTTTTTTTTTACATCTTTTCAATGACTGTGTGTTTATTTTCCTCATGGGACTCTTCATATTTCATCATTGCACCAGTCTGTAACAACTTGTACAAATTTTCCACCTCAGTGTCATCACTTCAGTACATAACAAGACAGGAGGTAAAAGACTTCACCCTGCTGCCCAGCCTCCTGACCAGAGCAGTGCCTCAACTACATGGCCTTCAATGTGTGCTGCTATGATTGCCTTGGTTGCTTTTGCATATTGTCATTGAATCAAATACTTATAGAGAAGATCTGCTGTCTGAGGTCACCTCTGGTTACACTATATCTTAGCATTTAAGTAAAACTTGTATTTTAACACCTGGTCCCTTGAAAGTACTTAAGCTAACATAAAATAGGACTAGGAACAGAAATCCTGTCTCATTGAGTTATGTCCTGGGGAAACACTCAGTTCTATTTATTTTAGCCACATGACATGCTGATATTCAAATACAAAGTCATCATTAAGACTGTCATGAGGTTAAAATAGAATTCTCTCTCCATGTCTATGGATCATTGGATATAGAACCTAACAAACCTGCACAAATATTAAAAGCCAAGAATTCTAAAGTCCCTTCTATAAAATGTTAAACCTGTCCACATCATCCTAAATACTTTAAATAATCTCTAAATTCATCATCAGTGTTAGAGTGTAATTTTGTGTTAATTGTCATCTTGCTATATTAATTAGGTAATATTAACAAAAGGCTTATACTAATTCATTAAAGTTGTGTTCTCTTCCAAATACGTATATCTATACTTAGATATATAAGTGCATGACTCACATTAGCCATATATTTAACCAAATGTTAATGAGACACTTCTCTGAGAGTCACCATCTCAGTCCACTACACCTTCAGAAATACCAGTTTCACCTTGAAAACCACCAAATTCTCTTAAAACCTGGTAATTAGAGATTCTATGCCTAGTGTAGTAGAAGTCTATAGTGTTCAAATCCATCTTAAAGTTGTATTCATTCTGATAAGTTGATTCTCTGACCAGCTACAGGCTGTCAAGTGCTACCTATTTCATTTCTATTTCTATATGTACATGGATTTACTGTATATAGCTAAATGTACCTATTTAGGCAAGTACTGAAACTCACAGTTATTACTAGTTGAAAGTCAGATTCTATTCTCCTTTTCCTTGGTCAAGTTTTATTTTCCTTATTTTTTCTATACCCATGTAAATATCTTTCAGTAATACTTTTGCTTGTGTATTAAAGAGTTCCAAAATGCTGTCACAGCTACAAACACCACAGTATAGAGACATATCATTGCAATATAAAACATCCAGTCCATCTTGCTCCCACCATAGGAAACACCTGGTGTGTTTCATATTAAAAGATTTGAAACTAATTTAAATATTACATAAATTAATTTAAGTATTAAATCATTAAGGTAATTTAAATATTAACCTAAATAGCTAATTTAAAGTATTACTGCAAGAGTTTGCTATGTGATTTCATGTTTTGACACTTGCTCAATAGACTCAAGGCACACAAAGCAAACAACAACAACAAGAACAACAACAAAAATACATAATCTTGAAATGATGTCTGCTATTTTCTGGATTGTAAATGTTTACCAAAACCTTGGCCATTAACCTATGATACTATTGGATTTTATGGTTACCTTTAAGATGGGAGGCCTCCTGGGAGACCTGAGGCCACTTTATGTTGGAGACCAGCCCTGAACCACTGAATGGTTCTTGGGTGGAGGAGTGAGGAATGAGGAAGTATTATATAGAAATATAGACAGAGACAGAGAGAAAGAGAGACACAGGATAGCTTCAGAAGGGCCCTGGGTCAATACCCAGTCACCCTGAGTTTATTGGTAATGAGTCTTTTATATATCAGCAAAGGGAGGGGCAAAAGAACTCCTCAGTCTAGGTATAAAGTACCAACAAGTGGAGACCCTTCAAAACACCTGGTAACCACACCCTTGGCCAAATCATCCCATTTTGCAGGTCTGCTGGGTAAAGCAAGTTCAGACTGTTTGAGTTTAAGTAAGGCCTTACTAGGGAGCCTCTGTGGGCCCATACAACTTTGGAAAGTATTTCATAAATACCTAATGTCCCCTCTACTATTGCTTTTCTTCCTACCACTGAGAAATGAATAGCTTCCTTGGTGGTATGTTCTCTGACCTGTTGCAATGCTTCACACAAGATCTAAGAGAGCAATAGGCCCAGAGACTATGGAGTAAAACATGAAATCGAGACCCAGACAGATAATCTATGACAGGTATTTTTTCACAGTGATGGAAAACTGAATAATGTCATTCTATAAGTAAGACAAATGATATAAAATTAAACTTAAAGAAGTAGAAAGTTAGAGGAATTCATCCCCTCACTTAAATTATAATTCCAAGGCCAGTGCATTGATTATTGAAAATGCAATTTTTCAATTAGAAAAAATTATCAGGAAATGTGGATTCACTTCACCACCATTATCATTATCACTGTCTCATGTGGATATACCCCAAATCATGGATTTGGTCTCTTTCATTTAACTTAGAAAAAAGTTTAATTATACAACAATATTTTTCTTCAATGTCCTTATCTTAACAAGCTATAAAGACCTGTGTCTTCCCTTTGCTCACATTCCCCAAATATACATGATTTCTACCAAAATTCTCTTTTGTTTGAGTGTGAATGAAGAAATAAAAATCTTAGAGCCCCATTTGTCTTGATAAACTTGCATTTTATTCATTTCCATAAATTTTTAATATCCTTTAGATCTCTTCTCAACTTTGTTCTGAAGATATTTGTCTTCAAACATCTAAACTGGATGTTAGAGGAACACAGTTTCTTGTGCATGTAGTTAGTTTTCAATTAGGATTTTTTTGTGTTAGACTTTAAACCATTGACTGCTGTTACATCATTTTTATTTTTTATAAACTTAACCCTTCTTACAATTGGCTCACTAAAGCAAGAAGAAGGTTATTCTGTTCAGTCTTTTGACATACATGAAATTCAAAATTGATCTGGGAATAAAGTTCGACTGAGACGTTGAAAGTTAAACTGGATAACGTGGTTTTAATACCTATTATGAGTACTTAATTCTATGTAGGCCAGAGTAGACCCCTGAGAAAAAAAACACTCTAGCTTTAGGACAATAAGTTTTGAAGATCTGCCTTTCTGTGTACAATGACAACAAAAGAAATGGGAACTAAAATGATCTGGTCTGAAATTATTGAGAAAGAAAACTGAATAAAAAATCAATTAGAACTATAATTCAATCCAAACTGGGCAAGTGATTTGAATGGACATTTTCCCAAAGATATATAGGCGGTCAACACACATGAAAAGCTCTCAAAATAATCAAAGAACAGTGAGATACAGTTTCCCACACACTGTCAAGACAGCAAATTTATATAAACTGGTAGTAAGTATGTAGACAAAAAAGATATAAAGTGGATAGTTACAATGGCAGGTGTTTTGCAAAATGGTAAGCATAAAGTTATGTGAATCAGAAGTTCCACTGTTAGGTATATACTCAGAATAATATAAAATGTATATAAATCAAAAGCTTGTAAATGGATGGTAAAATTGCATTATTCTTAGTGATCCTGATATGCAAATAATGCAAATGTTTATCAGTTGATGAACGGTTAAGAAAATGTTTAATAAACATAGTAAACTACATATGAAGCTGTCTACAATAAAATGACTTTTATTTAAGAGAAATATTTAGCCATAAAAAAGAATGAAGTATTGATTTGTTTGACAACCAAAATGGAGCCTGCAAACAAAATATTAAAGAATTAAAATACAAAACGGTATATGATTTTCTTTATATAAATGGTACAAAAATTATATCTCTTTAGATAGCAAGTATGCCAGTATTTTTCAAGGTCTTGAAAAGTGGAACACTGGTATCATATGACCATTCTGGAATTATACATTGTGAGTAGTTATATATCTACCTGAATATAATTTAGAAATGCAAAACTGAAAATCAAAATGGTGACCTTTATTGCACATAAATTATATATCTATTAAAATTAATATCTGGAGTCACAGTGATAAATAACTGATTTGCAAAAATAAAGTCTCCTAGAAAAATGTGCAAAAATTTAGTATAGTGGGAAACTACACTGACAAATATGTTTTATGATGAGTGAAAATTTTATTTAAATAATCTAACACTATATAAAACTCACACAAAAGTTGTTTGACTCAATAATTTTCTAGGTCAAATTACATAGCATAAATTTGATCTTATTATGAAAAAAAACTAGGAGAATTTTGATAAAGAATATACTTTCTCTAGTCATTAATACTAATTGAAACGTTTGAGAATAATTCAGATTTACTATAGTCTTAGTACACTCATATGCTGCATTGAGAGGTTCAACATACCTAGCCATCCTATAACCACATGAGGTAGATACTAGTATTACTATCCTTGTATCTTTAATATACAGATGAAAAAAAAATACTTGCAGATAGCTCATTTCTTTTGTGAGGACAAAGTTCTTCAAAGTGCTAGAACCCAACTCCAAATCCTAGCTCCAGAAGTCTGGCTTTTAGTCAAACTTTTAGGCTCTAAACCATGTCTTGACATTAAAAGTGTCTTGTTGTGGTAGTATTGTGCCATCTTAATATACTTGTTTTCCAGTGCCATGACATGTTGGGTAATATTTCTCTGCGATGTCCACCTATCATCTTCTACTCTCAGTACATAATAATAACCTGCCTAGGAAATCAGTCACTGAGTCCATTTCCTATGCTTTTTCATGAAGTCCAGATTTCCATGAAGCCATGGAGTGTGGTTTTGATTTTGGACTTCCTTATGGTAAAAGTTTCCAGACAGAATGACAAGGAAGCCATTTGAGTGAGTTCAAGGGAAAGGATGCCAAGTTTTAGGAATTTCTCAAGGGTAAAACTCCTGTGTGAATCCTCATATGGTACTAGATTGTTGTTGTTGTTAGTGATAGAGGCTGAATCTCTGATGTCATAGGTGTTAAGCAAGAGCTTTGCTCCTGAGACACATGCTAGTTTTCTAGGCCCTAGACTCTGATAGTCATTTGACTCTAAAAAGCAAAGAAAATTCTTCTCTTGTTCCACTTTTTCACCTGTAGGCACATAGAGTGAGAGACTTTCTTGACTGTCTTTGTCAGATCACTCATTTATTTCCAGCTGCATTATCTGATTGATTACTTGAAACTAGATTTTAGTAGTGTTAATTTTGAAGGAGCATCCCAATTCCACTGAGGGCTCCTTGGGGAAGACGAATATTAAGAGGACCAATTATCAGAGCTGAAGTAAATATAAAAAGCCCTTTGATTTGTATAATGGTTGTGAAATGGGAAAGTGAAGATCCTTGAAATATGAAGTGCTAAAAATAAGTCCATAATTCAACTGAGACAATTGCTTTTTCCTTCAGAAGTTACATAACATTTTCTTGCAATTTTAGAAGGAGAAGAGGATGCCTTTGAAGCTAGTTGAAGTGTGGAAATTAAGTTGTAGTGCTTCCCCCCCTTTTTTTCCATATAGACCAAAATCTGACTCTGTAGGATCCTTTATGCTAATCATTGAGGTCAGTATATGATTTTTTAACTCACTTTAGTGCTTATTTTTCAAGCAGTCACTGTCTTCATGGAATATTGTTGACTACATTAAAGGCTCTTTCCCTACATTGAACTGATTTGATTCTTAATGTGTGGAAATTGAACTGGTCTCACTTATTCCAGGCCATTCATTGCTCAGCCAGAATAAGTGAACATACTCCATTCTGAATCATACCATGAGATTTTTCCAGCCTAAAGACTCCTAAAGGCTTCTGTGACCTCAAAATGAAAACTAAAATTTCAAATATAACAGGAAGTACCTCCACTATCATCCTTTGCTTGTTCTGTATTATCATCTCTTAACAAACAGGTACCACTTCCTTATGCCTCTTTTTGGCCACACAAGAATGCTCTTTAGCATCTTGTCAAATGGTCTCTTCCTTCTAAGAGGGGCATGCTCCCTAACATATCCATAGATTCCTGGTAGTCTTCTGTACATTCTGAAGACCCAGAACAAATGTTTTCTATTACATTTCTCTGGCCACTAAAAATTACTAACTCTCCCTTCTTCTGTGCTGACACTAACAGGAAAGCTCAGATACAATTATAATCCCTAGGCATAACTTACAAGCTGTGGAAACCCAGACATATTGCTTAGCCTACTTAAGGTATGGGATTTTTTGTTTTTGTTTTTGTTTTGTTGTTGTCTGTTTGTTTTTTAACCATGAACCAAGAAGGATAATAAAAGCAATTACCATTATTGGGTGTAAGGATGACTGAGTGATATGCAGATCAATTACTGAGCGCTCACTGTGTCTGGAACATAAGAAATTCAATAAAGCTGAAATTATTATTACATTCATCACTGGTGCTCTACTTACATTTCTTCTGCCCACCACCAAGGATAGCTTAACATCATGGACCGAGGGAACAGCCCAACTAGAGGTTGCTAGTTTCTATGTGAACTCATGCCAGACAGATAATTGAGAAAATGAGCCTTTAGTGTAATTTGATCCCAGACTATTTCCAGGTAGCTAAGTCATTTAATAGCTCAGGTGATGCTGCCTGCTTAGCAGGTGTGTGACTTTGTGTTTACAAAGACCTTAACAAAAATCAAGGAAGTGCATGACATATGATAATTTTCACCTAAAGATAAAATTCACAGAAATAAGAGATGGGGTGATAAGTGAACTGAGCAGCTGTACCTAAAGTAAGCACTAAAGAATTTAAAGAAAGTACATATGAGATTTGTATAGTATTGATATGTAAAATAACTACAATAAACAATAAAATCACAGACTGAGCAGTTTAAAAAGAAATTTATTTTTCTCAAAGTTCACAAAGCTAGAATTTTAGGATGAAAATGTTGACAGGATTTCTTTGAACTTCTCTGGACTCCTTAAGTTGCCACTCCTATTTGTGTATAGACACTGATGTTTCTTTTTTTTTTTTTTTTTTTTTTTTTTGGTTTTTCAAGACAGGGTTTCTCTGTGTAGCTTTGCGCCTTTCCTGGGACTCACTTGGTAGCCCAGGCTGGCCTTGAACTCACATAGATCCTCCTGGCTCTGCCTCCCGAGTGCTGGGATTAAAAGTGTGCGCCACCACCGCCCGGCTGACACTGATGTTTCTTATCATGTACTCATCACTCCAATGTATAAGGACACCATTAATATGTTACCAAAGTCATACCCTACTGGTTTCATTAACCCAATAATACTTGCAAAGGCTCTATTATAAGATATAACCACATTAGATAGTACATGAGTTAGGACTTCAGTGTATGACTTTGAGTAGACAAAGTTCAGTCCATAATATGATATAATATTCTGACAGAGAATGAATAGCTTGAATGATATCATTAATCATTGATATATTTGCCTCTTATAACTTCTAACAATATAATACTTACACCAACTGTGCTGGTGCTGCTCATGATCCATCCCACAGCTTCCTCTAACAAAGGCTTAGATATCAGCACAAAAGAGGGGACAGAATAAATAGAAGAGCCAAAGGTTGTGGATGACTGTGAAAAAACAGTGTCTTCTGGATTCAACAAGGCAGCTGCACATATGCACTCAGAATCATAATGATAACATGCACAAAACTTGTGAAAGCCCAAGCCAGACCAAATCTTAGCATAGAAGGGATGAAAACGGTATAAAATTCTACCCTTAGCTAAGAGGCTATTGGCAATTCTTCTTGGCTGAAAGTGATAAAGTCAGTTTTTTCCAAGACTATAGTCCAGATAAATCAACCACTTTCTGATAGAAGGCCACATATACAAGAATATTTGAGCACCACAAATTGGCCTTGATGGGGAACGAAGGGATGCAAAGATGGATAGAAAAGGAAGGAGGTTTATCTGAGAAATATTGGCATAAGAAGAGTTAAATATAATCAAAATACATTACACGAAATTCTCAAAGAACAGTCAAAAGTATTTGTAAAAGACAACATGCATGATATACTGGCCCAGAATTCTTACTTGAAAGAAAATAGTAAAAATCAGAAGTCTGGTCTAAGGGGTAGATACTCTGTCTTGGTATATCTGCTACTGACAACAAAGACTGGTACACTGCAGTCCATCATCACATAGTTCCTTCCACTGTAATTACACGGCTGATAAACTTGAAATAAGTATTGACATTTAAAGTGATTCTAAGAGAGTAAAGACAAGAATAGTTTGATAATTTTGTAGCATTATGTTGAATTTTTTATTTTATAATTTAATTTAATTTTACATATTAACCACGGATTCCCTTGTTCCTCCCCCTCCGGCTTTCCCCCAGCCCACCCCCCATTCCCATCTCCTCCAGGGCAAAGTCTCCCCTGAGGATTGAATTCAACCTGGTAGATTCAGTCCAGGCAGATCCAGTCCTCTCCTCCCAAGTTGAGCCAAGTGTCCCCGTATAAGCCCCAGGTTTTGAACAGCCAACCATGCACTGAGTACAGGACCCGGTCCCACAGTATGGATGACTCCCAAATAGATCAAGCTAATCAACTGTCTCAGTTATCCAGAGGGCCTGATCCAGTTGGGGGCTCCTCAGCTATTCGTTCATAGTTCATGTGTTTCCATTTGTTTGGCTATTTGTCCCTGTGCTTTATCCAACCTTGGTCTCAACAATTCTCGCTCATACAAACCCTCCTCTTTCTCACCAGTTGGACTCCTGGAGCTCCACCTGGAGCCTGGCCGTGGATCTCGGCATCCGGTTCCCTCAGTCATTGGATGAGGTTGTTAGCACAACAATTAGGGTGTTTGGCCATCCGATCACCAGAGTAGGTCAGTTCGGGCTACCTCTAGACCATTGCCAGTAGTCTATTGTGGGGGTATCTTTGTGGATTTCTGTAGGCCTCTCTAGCACTTTGCTTCTTCCTATTCTCATGTGGTCTTCATTTATCATGGTCTTTTATTTCTTGTTCTCCCTCTCTGTTCTTGATCCAGCTGGGATCTAGACCCACTCCCCTAAGCTCTCTTTCTCTCATTATGTTGAATTCTACCAGCAATGTTCATAAATAAGATTTTATTGGACAATAGCTTCTCACATCTATGTAATGAATAGAGTTAATTGCCTATTTTTTTCCCAACAACACATTTGACCGCATGATGCACAAAGCCTAAAATGGTTGTGACATGTCCTTTCTTAGAAAAAAATAAATTAAATTTATCAAACATCCCTCTAGGAAGTTTGAAGATGGACTTTTTATCTACCTTATTGGTGATCCTCTGCATTGATACCACGGAAAGACTTTATTATTGACTTGTTCTATTGTAGAGGCAGCTTTGAGGGCTCAATTTATGACTGGTGGATTTTGTCTTACTTCCTTCTTGAAATATCCACTCTGGTGGGCACAAGGTTTCTTCTAGAAGCTCCAGGTTTTCAGCCTGGCCACCATGACTGAGTTTTCTCTTCTCATTTAAGAAAGCTAATACATTGCATTCATTCTCTATGGTACACAGTGGTTTATGTATTTATTGTTGGGTCAATTACATTTAGATGTGTGCTGCTATCCTCATAAACATCTGTTTGACATAAATTCCTTTTAAGCTGGAGGGGTTTCAATTCCATTCCTGAAAGCAATATAAAAAGATATAAATGGAAGAATATGGTTTTGATTTAGTACTCACTCTGAAAACAATCTGATATATACTGTTTAAGAATAAAAGACGATTTAAGAACAAAGCTTCAATGTATAAGTGCTATAAATTTGAAAGTAAATATATAATTAAATCAATATAGTGAAATAGTTTTTTGCAAAACAGGAAAGAAACGAAATGTTCTTTTCCTTTCTCTGTGTAAATGACAAGACTTGGACACAAAGTTCAGAATATAGGGAGGTCCCATCATATTCACCAGGAAAAAAAAGGAAGTGGTCAAGTGCTCAAAAGCACAAAGGAACTTGCCTGGGTACCTGCTAACCTGATATGTCACCAACTGAGAAAATGAAAGAGTCATAAAAATAATAGCAATAGGCTACATCTCAGGAAAATAAACAAGTCTTGAGTCTATGCTGAAATAAATAAATACTGAAATAAATAGATGTATGGAAGATAAGTAAAGCTTTTCTTCCCAGAATCATAAGCAATAAATAGGCTAAATGGCGAAACAGAAAATACCACTGGCCAAACTCTATGATGACATCTTAATCTAAAAGTATCATTAATATGTTGAAATTAATGATTGAATTTGGGCAAGACATGGATGACTATACAAAGTAAAAGGCTCTCCTGCAAGATACTTATAATCAGGGAATAATAGTAACACTGCAGTGAAGGAACCTGGAAACACCACTTTAATTAAGTAATCAAGATTAATAGTTCCACTGAAGGAAACAGCAACATCATCTACTTAGCAAGACTGACAGATTTTCTTATCACAAATGTACAATCTATGTCTTTTTTTTTTTTTTTTTTTTTTTTTTTTGATTTTTCGAGACAGGGTTTCCCTGTGTAGCTTTGCGCCTTTCCTGGAACTAACTTGGTAGCCCAGGCTGGCCTCGAACTCACAGAGTGAGTTCGGCTCTTCCTCCCGAGTGCTGGGATTAAAGGCGTGCGGCACCACTGCCCGGCCCAATCTATGTCTTAAAATGAATATTCTATGAGACTGGAGAAGAGTCTACTAAATCTTTGACTGGCGGCCTTTAAAAGTGGCAATATCATGAAAGCAACTGAGAATTGTCTAGAAAAAAGGGAAATAAGGGCATGGGGTGGGTGGAAGATTTTGGAACTTTGAACTGAAAAAGCCATTAAATATTGTTGGTAGAACTTAGAGGGCCATTCTTGTAGAAGCTTGAAAGATTGTGATGTTGAAAGAGATAAATACGGACAGTGGAGTTCTGATTCACATGTTTTCGGAGGGAAACAGATACTGTCAAGAAGGCTATTCATGTGCTATTTTAATTAAGGGTCTGTGTGCTGGTTTTGCTAGGACTGAAGCAACAGCTGTGATTGTCAAAGAAATCAGGACCACTGATATAAAATATCCTTTCTTCCTTGGAAATCTATACATGAAAGACGGCATGAAATCTATACATGAAAGACCTAAGGAGCTTAGGCCACATGTGAGAGAGAAACTGAAATTGGCAATGTAAACATCATCAACAGTTTTGAAGATATGAAAAAAATATGCAAGATTCGGGGAAGTTAATGAAGAGCAGCAGTACATTTTGGCAGTGTCAGACTCCCTGAAGAAAGACCTTGAGAGGCCACTAGTGAAAGTAAAGTCTCAGTTGCAAGGAACATTGAAGATGCCAGAACAATGGGATGTCTACCTTGAAGATATGCAGGCACAGAGTGGAACTGGCCCAAGCCAAAGCAAGATCTCTATGGGTAGTACTCCATCCAGTAGCAGAACTGGAGAGTCGGGGCTAACTCTGGAGCCCAGAAGATGAGATCTAGGTGTCAGACACTGAACTACAGAATTTACCATCTGGGTTTTGTTTTGCTTTGGTATGATTGTTTTAATGCCCCAGTTCTTGCCTTTTAGAATAATAAGTTTAAGTATGTAATTTACTTGTTATATTATAAGATACATAGTTAGAAACTTTGTCCAGTTAGAGAGACTTGCTACTTTTATAGTGCTAGCATTTTGAAGACTTTGCTTGCTTGCTTTCCTGAGAACATTGGGTTGTAACCTGCAATGTTAAGCCAAATATGCTTTCTACCCCAAGTTACTTTTGCTCAGGGTGTATGTCAGACTACATAAATAAAACCAGGACAGCATGTAACAAGGAGTGTCAGCCTCAGGGCCATTGCCATTTAGGACTGGACATAACACTTTGTTTTGAGGGCATGCTATGTATAGTAAGGTGTCTGAATGTTGTTTCTGTCTTGACACAGTGTAAGTATTAACACATTCTTTCCTTGGTTTGCCAAACAATTTTGAGGAAATAAATAAAAACATCCTTGACTTAGAACTACTAGCACATGAGAAGTCCATATATTGTTTTCCAACTCACTTAAAATACTGAAAGTATCATAAAACAAAATTTTCCTATAATTTATAAAAATGCCCCTCATGAGGCTTGTAACATATTGAACATTAAATATATATATTCTTTGAAATTTAGTGAACAGAACTCTACAGAGATTTACATCTTCTTAGACCTCATGGATCACTGAGAACTTCAGTAGGTCTATTCGACTGAAATGCAAATTTTCTGAGATTTTTTAAATGCAGAAGAAAAATAGAAACTACTTGGTTTTAACACCTTCAATTCTATATTTATCCTCTCAGCATCCAAACAATGTCTATGTGTATATAAGATCGATTCTGACTTTCAATTTAATGCTCTTTATTCCTCTAGGCTTCATCAGAATGCAAGCTGTTTCTATTTGGGTTAATTTCACACTTATAATCTTAGAAAATTTTATTATTCTGGTTATATTTTTTATTTTTAAGATTAGCTCTACTAAAGGTTGTGTTATGATGACAGGAGAATTTATAATGCTGCTTCACATAAGTTTAAAACCCAATGACTGAGAGGAAAAAGAAAAACTAAAAAAAAAATAATACATATAATACATACATATATATGTACACATACACACATAAAGAAAGAGAGAGAACTTCTTCCACTTATATCTGATGTTTCAGACAGATGTTCATAATATTCTGCCCCCTTATTCATATTGTTGACTCCTACCAGTCATAGAAC
This sequence comes from Peromyscus eremicus, assembly GCF_949786415.1. Lineage (NCBI taxonomy): Eukaryota > Metazoa > Chordata > Mammalia > Rodentia > Cricetidae > Peromyscus > Peromyscus eremicus. The sequence continues at coordinate 35,096,705 of NC_081426.1, forward strand.
AGAACTAATTATACAATTCAGAAGGTGGTCTTGTGTTAAAGCAAAGCCCTTTGTTTACTGATACATAAAGTGGGGCAGAAAGGAACATCAACAAGAGAAAGAGAAAGAGAGAACCAGAAAGCAAGACAAAGTATTGAAAATGAAGCCAGAAGGATGGAGGGATGTTTATGCACAGCATAAAGATAAAGACTGGAAAGCAAAAAAAGCTGTCAGACGTAAAGTTCAAGGAAATGGCATATCAAAGGAGCAAGAGCAAGACACAGAAGAAAGGGATAGGGAAAGAAGAAAAGAAAGAGATAGTGAAAAGGAGACAGAATAAGGAAAAAAGGTGAAATGGGAACAAAGGAGAGATGAAGAGAAGAGACAGATGAAATGAAACAAGACAAGAAAGAAAAGGGGACAAAACTACCATGAAATATTAAGCTGTAATTCACAATGTGGGGTCCATTACAAGGCACGTGTCCAGCACAAGGGGCATCAGGAGACCACATGAGATTCCATTTAAAGCCATGGAATATTGACCATGTCTTTCTGTGCTGATACTGTTTTAGGCAATGATAAATGGTGGGAGGACAGGCTGAGGACACACTTGAAGATTTTCTAATACCAGTTTCTCAGTGGCACAAGTACCCCTGCCATCTTTTATTGGGCTATCTATCATTCTGTAGTCTTCATACTACAGGGCTTCCCCCACTATGTAATGGGTCATTGAACCTGTATACCATAAGATTTATTAATCACATGGATAAATCTTTAAGAAATGTCGGGGTTGTGAAGATGGCTTAGTGAGACAAGCACTTGCTGGTCAGGCATAAGAAACTGAATTTGGATCCCTACATCTATGTAAAACCTAAATTTGGTGACACTCATCTGTGGGATACTAGGGAGTATGGGTGCAGAAACAGGTGAATCTCCCTATCACCCAAGGAAAAGTTGATGTAACAAGTATGTGTGTAACCATAACACTGTGGTTTGTGTGGCTGAGACAACTGAATGTCAGGGGATTGCTAGCCAACCCAACTAGCTGAAATAGCATGTTCTGAGTTTAATGAGGAATCCTGTCCAAAACCATAAGGTAAAAAACAATAAAGGAAGATGGGTGGTAGACACCTCTGGCCTCTACAGGCTACCCCATTGACTGTACACACACACACACACACACACACACTAAGCCTTTCTAGTCAAACAAGACAACTTACTTTCTGAGAAAATTTCCATTATTCTAAACCCAGGGCCTCATCCGTTCTCCTTTCCTTGACTGGTCACCTCATGCGACAATTCTCAATCATTGAATAATAACTAAGAAACATTGAATGCAATAATTTGTGAATAATCTATTTTTATAGTTTGTCCATTTAGTCACACAATGAGTTCTGAATGTTCCTTATGTTCCTGGATTTTTACTGAATACTAAGGAGTTTAGTGAAAAGGAGAGAAGCGATACTTGTTGTATTGAAGCCTATATTTAATGAAATTATAATGGTGAGTAATAACCACGGCCCTGACAAAAATCAATGATCTTCTTTGTATAGATCATTAGTTTTATTCTATCTAGTAAAATACTCAATTGAGACCAATTTTCCTAGAATTTATTAATCTTTTAGTATCCTCTAGCGTTTCTGTTCAAATCTCCCATATCTGATTTGAACTAAGTCCACACATATGGCATTAAAAGGAAAAAATAGATACTATTTGCTTTTCAGAGATAAGTCACCCTGTTATGTTAAAATATTTCTTAACAACTCAGAGTGAGGTAGGATGTAGTTCAGCAGTGGTTACCTTGGATCAGCAAGTACAAAGTCTTGGATTCATTTCTCAGTGCTTCATACATTATGACAAAAGTGAAAGAGAGAGGCTAGAGAGAACCAAAGAGAGACTCAGAAGTAGTAATATGAACTATTAAGGGTTTTATAAATAAGGACTCCTTCACTTTTTGTCCCATTGTTTCTTCTATTAGTTTATAATTGTATTATAGCTAATATACACGAAAATAATAAGTATACATTGAAATATTTATGTGTAGAGGGGCCTGGATTTAGCAAGCTCATAGATGAAATACAATAACTTTTAGCAAATTCTTATTATCTTGAAAAAATAAATTTCTATGTATTTAGGGAAAATAATGAACTCCTATTTAGATGAACCCATTTCTGCAGCCGATTAGAGGAAGCAAGTGCATGATACCAAACACACACACACACACACACAGACACAGACACACACACACACACACACACATACACACACACACAAAACCTGTGACTGGTTCCTGTAGAGACATCACTAGTCAGTTGTGCTATTTATGACAAAGAGGTTCAGTGATTTTCAGGTTAAATGTTAACCAATTATAGCATCTCCAAAGAAGAACCATTTAAAGGTGCTTTCAGCTCTCACAATACATGGGTGTCCCATGAATTTTTGGCTAAATCTAATAACTAAAGGGAAGTTGAATTTTTGATGCTTTCTGTCAAGCTGTGTGTGTGTGTTTATTGTTGTCCCTGTTCTTAATTTGTCACCCATCTGTCCACACTGTCCCCATCTGTGATCTCAGCATCACTGTCAACTTTTGTCCTCTCTCTACTCAACAATCTCTTTCTGAGCATTCCCAAAATGGAATCAGCTTTCTCTCCCCATCTCCTAGTTCTTGCTATTGCTTAGTTCAGCTTGTTCTTATTTGTACTGATTGCTTAATGCCTGCCTGATTGGTTTATGACTTTACAAAAATCAAGACACAATTACAAATCTGATGATCTCCTTAAGTTGCCTGCCATTTCCAATGAGCTCTCAGTAATGAGAAAGGAGGATCTAAAATATTCCTATGCAAGACCATTTTTTCTCTGCCTTCTGCCTGCTACCCTGATACAAATCTCTCCAGCTCCATTTGCCCTCTAATTCAAAACTGGAAGTCTTCAATGTCATGGGACAGTTGCACCCATGTGTTTATAAGCCTCTGTATGTTCCTCCCTGCTCTGGCTCTACTAATTCCAGCAGATTGAAGGGTTGTAAAACCTCAAATATTTACCATCTGGCCTTTTACAGAAGGATTGGTTGTTCCTACTCTTGACACATTACATAATTTGTGATGCTATTGTACTTACCAGCTCTCCCTCACATGTCAAGGTGAGCAGCTGTAGATGTAACCAACCTCTTATTAAATAAGAAACACAGAGCCAATACAGAGATGAAAGCCAAGAGATCAGAGCAATAGCTAAGAGCTAAAAACCTTACCCTTAACTCTCGCAGTGGTCCTACCTCTCTGAAAGAGACCTACTTCCTGTGTCTGTCTTTTTTTTATAGAGTTTCTGTTCTGCCTTCTCATTGGTTGTAAACCCAACCACATGACCTCCTAGTCACTGCCTGTCTGTACAGACCTCCAGGTCTTCTATGGTTGGTATTGAGATTAAAGGCATGTGTCTCCAATGCTGGCTGTATCCTTGAACACACAGAGATCTACCTAGCTCTGCCTACCAAGTGCTGGGATTAAAGGCGTGCACCACCACCGCTCAGCTTTCCGTATGGCTTGCTAATAGCTCTGACCTCCGGGCAACTTTATTATTAACATACAAATAAAATCACATTTCAGTACAAATAAAATATCACCATAAGCAGTTCTGTCTCCAGAATTCTTCGTTTCCTCAAAAGATGTTATGTAATTTGACATAAATGTTCCTGCCTTCAGAAAAAAACTTCTCTTTAGCAGAACTAGCAGTAGCACCCCCATCTCTTAGTTTAATTCATAGTATGTTGTTTTACTCATTATGTATTTCTACTTTTAAAAATTCCACTTTCAAGATCATTTATGTTCCTTCTCCTGTTGTACCTCAATACAGCATGGAAACTATGGTCACTGCAGATTTTAGGATCAACTACAATTAATGAATTAGCATGAGTTTGCACCCAAGTGTCCAGAACCTCAATTTAGTGATTCCCCACTCTTCTAAGAGTCTTCAGTCTTCAGGTATTCATAAACTTAGATTGAGCTTTTGAATTTATATATAATCTGTGTTCAGTGTTGTTACTTTAACTTGAAAGTCAGTGTTTGAAGATAAAACATTTCTCTAATAGATTAGAGTAACTCTGTGTAGTTAATATCCAAGATTAAGAGCCAAAGAATGTAATAAAGGATATGAACACCAAAACCATTCAATAGAGCATTAAATGTCAATCAAAGGGTTAAAGGAACACTTCATGTCTGCCTAAGAGCATTTGTTAGTAATAAGAATATTTTCTTTGTTGTTTTCTTGGTATTAGTTATTCCATTTGTATTTATAGCTGCAGTTTTGTTGTTTTTTTATATACTTTGTTATTGCCATTGACACTCTCCTTGATATTATAGAGGATTGACAATGGTTTATGTATGTATTTTTGTATTGATATGCATATTTTATATACTGATACATTTGTATAATACTGAATGTCAAAGTGTACTATTGAAAGACTCTAATCAAACCTCTTTTCTCTGAGGGAAGACCAAATACAACACTCTTCCTCAAACAGGGGCTATAAATAGTATTGTTATCACTAGTAGACATTTGAATGTATTTAAAATTGTAAATTCAATTAAATGTAAAACTTGACTAAATGTTAAAATTGACTAAAATGCTATAGATGGGAGGTGATAGAACACAAACAGCTGTTATTAAAGCATTATTTCTAAGAGTAATGTCCATATCTGTAAATGACCACTGTAGGGATTTATAGCAAATGATCTTTATGTGTAGTTTCTTCTTCCAGACCAGACATAAGCACTGAATTATAACAACTGTACCTATCCACACAATACTTCATGTGATAAGGTCTATAAATAATTCCTAGTATAAGACTTTCTAGTGGTACATCTTTGTGAGTCCCTCATATTGGGTCTGGGCCTTCTCAACTCACGTTCCTAAAAGCAACCTCAAGAAATTCATAAGCTCATCAAACAAGACTTACACAGAATCCTTCTTTAGACTGCCCATGTCTTCTCTATTGTTGTTGAAAATACATGTATTTCTGTTTCCCTAGGAAAAATTATGCAGCACTTGGCTATGCCCTTAACAGAGTGGCCAGTGTTGCCTGAAGATGAGGGCCATGCTGGGTGGCAAGAGGCCTCATACTGTATTTCAGGTTGATGATCTCTTAAGGATATGCAAAACACTTGGGCTTTAGTTGAACAAAGTATATGTTAATTCATGCCCACTCCTAAAGAATCTGAGCAATGGGCAACCATGAGTGACTATTGTATAGTATGCAATAGGTTATACACTCTCCCTCCTGTAGGAAAATATCCTAGAGGTGAATAAACTGTAGGGACATACTTTGCCTACCACCGTTGTAGAGTTTTGCATGAAAGGATGAGCTGTAGAGGTGGTGATGTGTAGTTTGGTGAAATTGAACCCTATAAAGTTATAGTTATCACTTAGTCAAAACCCATTTTGGTTACTAGATGTGGCTGTTAAAGAAACCAGAAAGGCTAATGAGAATCACTGCCAACAATATAGAGCTAAATATGGTGGTGCTCTCCTCATCAATGCTCTTATGACAGAACAGTTAACACAAGAGTTGGAATCTTTTAATGGTGCAATGTACCTAGTTAACTCTTTTCAGTGTGCTTCTAGCTGCTGAGTTTCAAAACATATTTACATTTACTTGAAAAAAATGGTAGTAGGACTTCATTGATCCTGACTATCTACTAATAAGCAGTTACATCACAGAGATGATATAATGCTAAGCTCTGTGTGACTTACAGATTTCTAAAAGGATCTAGAAGTAGTCAAGAAGCAGTGAAAGAGGCTAAAGGTAATCTGTGTGAATGGGAAATGGTTTGCTTGAAGTTCATAAAGTTACTGAATGAAAATTCAAGTGTCAGCATAGCCATCCTTCCTATGAATTGTTGGCCACTTAATGACAATGTTTATAAACTCTCCCATGTTTACTGAGAGGATAGAATCTCCCATATTAGACCAAAAGTTTAATTATAAGCTCTCACACTTGGGTTGAAAGCTGAATTCATATCTTTATCAAGTCTTCTACAGTAAAGTCAGTGTCATAACATAACAAAATAGAACTATAAAATTCAAGACAGCAAGATTAGACAGATGTGCTTGACAAACTTCACATGGTCTTCACTTGAACAGTGTGATATCCATAAACCCTTTAGTCTAGCAGGATGGCTTATCTTATTTACTAAAGAGGAAACTTGTCTCATTATATCAAGACTATGCAAAAGCTTTGCCTAAGGCAAATGCCAACCAACATGACATTTCCATCCATCTCAACATCTTTCTCAACTTCTTTTCAAAATAATATTTTGCATCAACATGATCTAAGGATGTGGAAGTATATCATGGAAGAAGCATATAATACATTTCACCAGAGGTTAGTGAAATCTAGCATGCCTGAAAATGGAACTGGTATACTCAGAGAAAGATATGACTGCATATGTGAGAATGTATTACTGTGGGACATTCTATAGAAATTTAGGATTTAAAATCCCTTACATCGATGCTAGTTTGTTTTAGGCCATGTAGGTATTTAGCAACAATAGTCTAGAAGCACATTCAGGATATGTAACAAAACTGCCTTAACGTGGAAAGAGGAAGGGAGGTTTCAGCCACTTCATCAAAGGTATTTATCAACTTCAGGAATTCCCTGGTAGAAGTTTTGGGGTCGCTTACATATACTATTATATCAGCTGCAAAGAGTGAAATTTTGACTTCTTCCTTTCCAGGTTGTATCCCCTTTGATCTACTTTAGTTGTCTTATTGCTCTAGCTAGAATTTCAAGTACAATGTGGAATAGATAGAGAGAGAGTGGACAGCCTTGTCTTATCCCAGATTTTAGTGGAATTGGTTTGGGTTTCTCTTCATTTAATTTGGTGTTGGCTATTAGCTTTTTGTATACTGCTTAATTTATGTTTATGTATATTCCTTGTATCCCTGATCTCTCTAACACTTTTATCATGAAGGGGTGCTGAATTTTGTCAATGTTTTTTTTCATCATCTCATGATATGATCATGTGGTTTGTCTCTTTCAGTTTGTTTATATGGTGGATTACAATTGACAGATTTTCGTATGTTGAACCATTCCTGCATCTCTGGGATGAAACCCACTTGATTATGGCAGATGATCTTTTTGATGTGTTCTTGGATTCGGTTTACCAGTATTTTATTGATTTACTTTTTCATCAATATTCATGAGGGAAATTGGTCTATAATTCTCGTTCTTTTATGAAGCTTTATGTGGTTTGGGTATCAAAATGACTGTGGCCTCATAAGAAGAATTTGGCAGTGTTCCTCTTGTTTCTATTTTGTGAAGTAATTTTAGGAGTATTGGTATTATCTCTTCTTTGAAAGTCTTGTATAATTTTTCCCTGAAACCGTCTGGCCCTGAGTTTTTTGTTTGGGGGATGGAGGCTGTTGGGAGACTTAATGACTACTTCTATTTCCTTAGGGGTGATAGGTCTATTTAATTTTTTATCTGATCTTGATTCAAATCTGGTATGTGGTGTCTATCAAGAAATTTGTCCATTTCTTTTAGATTTTCCAATTTTATGGAATACTGAATTTTAAAGCATGATGTTATGATTCTCTGTATTTATTCAGTATCTGTTGTTAGGTGCCACTTTTCAGATTTTGTTAATTAGTATATTCTATCTCTGCATTTTTGTTAGTTTGGATAATCTTGTTCAATTTCTGAAACAACCAACTCTTTGTTTCATTGATTCTTTGTATTACATTGTTCTCTTTGTTTCTACATTACTGATTTCAGCCCTCAATTTGATTACTTCGTAACTTCCTTGGGTTGGAGTTTTCCTTCTAGTACCTTCTCTAGATGTGGGTTTGTAGACAGATATTGTTTAAATTTGATGAAATATCCTGTTTTCTCCATCTATGGTGATTGAAAGTTTTGCTGGATATAGTAACCTGGGCTGGCATCCATGGTCTCTTAGAGTCCGCAAAATGTCTGTCTGCCTAGGCCTTTCTGGCTTTTAGAGTCTCCATTGAAAAATCAGGTGTAATTCTGATAGGTCTGCCTTTATATGTTACTAGGTCTTTTCCTTTGTTGCTTTTAATATTCTCCCTTTATTCTGTATGTTTAGTGTTTTGATTATTTTGTGGCAAGGATGACATTTTTTTCTCGTCCATTCTATTTGGTGTTCTATAAGCTTCTTGTACCTTCATAGGCATGTCATTATTTAGGTTAGGATAATTTTCTTCTATGATTTTGTTAAATATATTCTCTGGGTTTGTGAGCTGAGTTTCTTTTCTTTCTTCCATTCCTATTATTCTTTTTTTTTTTTTCGAGACAGGGTCCCTCTGTGTAGCTTTGGAGCCTGTCCTGGAACTCAGTTTGTAGACCAGGCTAGCCTCAAACTCACAGAGATCCTCCTGCCTCTATGTCCTGAGTGCTGGGATTAAAGGCATGTGCCACCATCGCCTGACTACCATTCCTATTATTTTTAAGTTTGGTCTTCTCATAGTGTTACAGATTTCATGGATATTTTACGTTAGAAATTTTTTAGATTTAAGATTTTCTTTGACTGCTGAATCTATATCCTCTATTGTATCTTCAGTATCCAATATTCTCTCTTCCATCTCTTGTATTCTGGGGTGATGCTTTCATCTGTAGTTCCTGTTCCCTAACTCAGATTTTCCATTTCCAGGAGTCCCTCCATTTGTGTTGACTTTATTGCTTCTGTTTCCATTTTCAGGTGTTTAACCTTTTTCTTCACCTGTTTGCTTGATTTTCTTCTCTTCTTTCTTGACATTCTTTAAGGAACTTACTGATTTTCTCTATTTCTTGTCTTTTCTTCAGTTTCTTAAGGGATTTTTCCTTTCATTTCCTCTTTAAAGACCTCTATCATCTTCATAAAGTTGTTTTTAATGCTATTTTCTTGTGCTGCAACTGTGTTGGATTGTCCAAGTATTGCTGTTGTAGGATAGCTGGGCTCTTGATGCCATATTGCCTTTTCTGTTATTAATTGTGTCCCTACACTGGCATTTAGACATCTGAATCTGGGATGAATATAAGTCTATGTATTGATTCTGCTTTTATCTTTGTTGGATGGGTGTTTTGTTCCTTGGTTTCTGTTTCTTCTCTGGTCTTCTGACCTAAGTAGCTAAGAGTTCTGGTCACTGGCAAGCCTTGCTATCCAGTAAGGTGTCTCTGCTGGGGTTTTGAGGCACTGGGTCCTCAGATCCAGCCTGGCCTCTGGTAAAGCCGAATCCTTCTTCCACAGCTGTACACAAAAATAAGGGGGTTTAGGGAGTGCAAGTCTAGGTTTTTTTTTTAACTGGGCTTTAGGGAGCATTAGTGGAGGGTGGCTAGTGTCTGATCTGAGGTCCATAGTACCAGCCTGGCCTCTGGTAAAGCTACTGAAGCTATGGGCTTAAGTATGAAGACCAGGGTGAGGGAATACAGTCTGGGTTTAGTGGATGGGCTTTAGGGAGTGTTAATGGGCAGTGGGCAGTATCTTACCTTGGGTTCATAGGTCTGGCCTGGCCACCCATAAATCAACTGGAGCTGTGGGGTATTGGATGGCCATAGGATGCACTCTGGAGATCAAGGTCTGGGGAGGAGGGCAGCTCTGTTGGGAGGCAGGTCACTCACCTGTTCTTCCTAATGGTATGGGCTGTACCTGGGCCAATGGAATCTGCTGTATTTATAAAGAAGGGATGGTCATAGGGGACAATGATGGGGTAAGTTGAGTTAGATAGTAGAGTGGGTCCTGGGTGAAAAGAATCCAGGGGGTAGAGGAAGTCCAGTTGGCCAGTGGGTCACTCACCCATTTGTCAACTTGTCTCATATAAATTTTAGCAAGAGATTAAGAGCAGCCATGCAACTGCCTGCCAAACCCGTTTAAGCCTGTCCAACTACCTTAGACTCTACCACCTCCCCTGGGACGCATATCTAGGCCTACTACTTTAGAAGAAGTCTTCAGCTTTACCAGAGGCCAGGCAGGATATAGGAACTCCAGGTAAGGCACTGCCCACCACCCACAAAACCCCTTAAAGCCTGCTCAACAATCCCAGACTGCACACAACCACCTCCCATCCTACCCACCCCTAGGTCCATATCCCAGTCTACAACATTGAAAGAAGACTTCTGCTTTATCAGAGGCCAGGCTGGATCTAGGGACCCTGGGTTTATAACTTCAGATTTTGGCTGTATTGAAGTTCAAGCTGTCCTAGGGATAGTAGAAGCCAGAGCAATCTAGGAACCCCAGGCTATACCCCCTCCCAGGGCTCCATATCCTGGTCTGCAACATCTGAAGAAGACCCTCACTTTACCAGAGGCCGAGCCAGATCTAGGGATCTTTAAACCCAAAAAACCCCAGAAGGGACACCCTACTGGACCTGAAGACATGCTAGTCACCGGAACTCTTGATCATTTAAGCTGGAAGACCAGAAAGGAAAGAGAAACCAAGGAACAAAACAGCCATCTAACAAAGACAAAAACAGAATTAACACCTACGCCTATAATCATTTCAAATCCAGATGCCTAAATGCCAGTGTAAGAACAAAATTAAAACAGAAAAGGCAATAAGACATCAGCAAAGTCCAGCTATCCTACAATAGCAAGACTCTAAAAACCCAACACAGCAGAAGCACAAGAAAAATGCCTTAAAATCACTTTATGAAGATGATAGAGGTTCTTAAAGAAAAAGTGAAAAAAATCCCTTAAAGAAATTGAGGAAAAGACAAAAAAATAGGAAGAAATGAATAAATCCCTAAAAGAAAGCCAGGAAAAAAATGAACAAACAGATAAAAGAAACTGTTCAAGACCTGAAAATAGAAACAGAAGCAATAAAGAAAATGGAGGTTATCCTGGAAATGGAAAAATCTGAGTCAGCAAATAGGAACTACAGATGTAAGCATCACCTACAGAATACAAGAGATGGAAAAGAGAATCTCAGTGCTCTCAGTACTGAAGATACTATTGAGGATATAGATTCAGCAGTCAAAGAAAATGTTAAATCTAAAAAATTTCTAAATCAAAATATCCAGGACACTATGAAAAGACCAAACTTAAGAATAATAGGAATAGAAGAAGGAAAAGAAACCCAGGTCACAAACCCAGAGAATATATTTAACAAAATCATAGAAGAAAATTTTCCCAACCTAAAGAATGACATACCTATGAAGGTACAAGAAGCTTACAAAACACCAAATATAATGGACCAGAAAAAAATGTCACCCTTGCCACATAATAATCAAAACACTAAACATACAGCATAAAGGGAGAATATTAAAAGCAGCAAATAAAAAAGGCCAAATAACAAATGGAAGACCTATTAGAATCATAACTGACTTCTCAACAAATACTCTAAAATCCAGAAGGCCCTGGATTAATGTCTTGCAGAATCTAAGATATCATGAATGCCAGCCTAGACTACAATATCCAGCAAAACTTTCAATCACCATAGATGCAGAAAACAAGATATTTCATAACAAAATCAAATTTAAACAATATCTATTCACAAACCCAGATCTATAGAAGGTAATAGAAGAAAAATTCCAACCTCAGGAAGTTAACTACACTCACAAAAACACAGGAAATATATAATCTCATGCCAGCAAAACCCCAAGAAGGGAAACACATAAACATACTCAAGTACACGCAGGCACAGAAACACAGACACAGGCAACCAGCACCTACAACAAAGTAATAGGAATTGACAATCATTGGTCATTAATATCCCTCAATATCAGTGGAATTGGATAGGAAAAACAGAATTCATCATTCTGTTGTATACATCAAACACACCTCAACATCAAAGATAGATAGTACCTCAGAGTAAAGGGTTAGAAAAAGAGTTCTGATCAAATGGACCTAAGAAGCAAGCTGGTGTAGCTACCCTAATATCTAACAAAATAGATTTCCAACCAAAATTAATCAAAAGAAATGGAGGAGAGCATTTTATATACATCAAAGGAAAAATCCACCAAGATGATGTCTCAATTCTGAACATACAGGCTCCAAATATAGGAACACCCACAGTTGTAAAAGAAACATTTCTAAAGCTTGGATCATACATAAAGCCCCACCCAATAATAGTGGGAAACTTCAACACGCTACTCTCACCAATGAACAGGTCACCCAGACAAACTAAGTAGAGAAATAACAGAACTAACAAGTGCTATGACTCAAATGCACCTAACAGATATTTACAGAACATTTCACTCAAAAACAAAATAATATATCTTCTTCTCAGCAATGCATGAAACCTTCTCCAAAACTGATCATATACTCAGTTGCAAAGCAAGGCTCAACAGATACAAAAAAAAATTGAAATAACCCCTTGTATCCTATCAGACCACCATGGATTAAAGCTGGATTCCAACAACATCAGAAACAACAGAAAACCTACAAACTCATGGAAACTAAACAACTCTCTTTTGAGTTACCACTGGGTCAAGAGAGAAATAGAAAGAAGTTAAAGACTTCCAAGAATTCAATGAAAATGAATGCATAACATATCCAAACTTATGGGACACAATGAAAATGATGCTAAGAGGAAAGTTCATAGCACAAAGTGCCTTCATAAAGAATTTAGAGAAATCTCATACTAGTTACTTAACAGCATACCTGAAAGCTCTAGAACAAAAAAAGCAGATGTACCCAAGGTAAGTAGTTGATGGGAAATAATCAAACTGAGGGCTGAAATCAATAAAGTAGAGAAAGAGAACAATACAAAGAATCAGTGAAACAAAGAGTTGGTTCTTTGAGAAAATCAACAAAATAGGTAAACCCTTATCTAAAACTAAATAAAATGCAAAGAGAGACTATCCAAATCAACAAAATCAAAAATGAAAAGAGGGACATAATAACAGATTCTGAGGAAATACAGAGAATCATTAGGTTATACTTCAAAAGCCTGTACTCGACAAAATTAGAAAATCTAAAAGAAATGGACAATTATTTATTTTTTTTAATTTTTATTTTGCAATACAATTAAGTTCTACATACAGGCACAGATTCCCTTGTTCTCCCCCCTCCCGCCCCCCTCACCTTCCCCCCAGCCCGCCCCCCATTCCAATCTCCTCCAGGGCAAAGCCTTCCCCACAGACTGAGATCAACCTGGTGGACTCAGTCCAGGTAGGTCCAGTCCCCTCCTCCCAGGCCGAGCCAAGCGACCCTGCATAGGCCCCAGGTTTCAAACAGCCGACTCATGCAATGAGCACAGGACCCGGTGCCACTGCCTGGATGCCTCCCAAACAGATCAGGCCAATCAACTGTCTCACCCACTCAGAGGGCCTGATCCAGTTGGTGACCCCTCAGCCATTGGTTCATATTTCATGTGTTTCCGTTTGTTTGGCTATTTGTCTCTGTGCTTTATCCGACCTTGGTCTCAACAATTCTCTCTCATATAAACCCTCCTCATTCTCGCTAATTGGACTCCCAGAGATCCACCTGGGGCCTAGTCATGGATCTCTGCATCCAGATCCCTCAGTAGTTGGATGAGGTTTCTAGCACGACAATTAGGGTGTTTGGCTATCCCATCACCAGAGTAGGTCAATTCGGACTGTCTCTCGATCATTGCCAGCAGTCTGTTGTGGGGGTATCTTTGTGGATTTCTGTGGGCCTCTCTAGCACTTTGTTTCTTCCTATTCTCATGTGGTCTTCATTTACCATGGTCTCCTATTCCTTGTTCTCCCTCTCTGTTGTTGATCCAGCTGGGATCTCCCACTCACCCAAGCTCTCTTTCCCTCGACCCTCGCCCTTCACTACCCCCACTCATGTCCAGGCTGTTCATGTAGATCTCATTCCATTTCTCTGTCATTGGGCGATCCCTGTGTCTTTCTTGGGGTCCTGTTTTCCAGGTAGCCTGCCTGGTGATGTGAGTAGCAGTCCAGTCATCCTTGTTCCACTTCTAGTATCCTGTTATGAGTGAGTACATACCATGTTTGTCTTTCTGAGTCTGGGATACCTCACTCAGGTTGATTTTTTCTAGATCCATCCATTTGTCTGCAAACCTCATGATGTCATTGTTTTTCTCTGCTGAGTAGTATTCCATTGTGTATATGTACCACATTTTGTTTATCCATTCTTCAGTTAAAGGGCATCTAGGTTGTTTCCATGTTCTGGCTATTACAAACAATGCTGATATGAACATAGCTGAACAAGTGCTCTTGTGGTATGGTTGAGCATTCCTTGGGTATATGCCCAAGAGTGGTATAGCTGGATCTTGGGGGAGATGGATTCCCAATTTTCTAAGAAAGTGCCATATTGATTTCCAAAGTGGTTGTACAAGCTTGCATTCCCACCAGCAGTGGAGGAGAGTTCCCCTAGCTCCACATCCTCTCCAGCATAAGGTGTCTTCAGTGTTTTTGATCTTAGCCATTCTGACAGGCGTAAGGTGGTATCTCAGAGTTGTTTTGATTTGCATTTCCCTGATGATTAGGGATGTTGAGCAATTCCTTAAATGTCTTTCAGCCATTTGAGTTTCCTGTGTTGAGAATTCTCTGTTTAGTTCTATAGCCCATTTCTTAATTGGACTGTTGGGCATTTTGATATCTAATTTCTTGAGTTCCTTATATATTCTGGATATCAGTCCTCTGTCAGATGTGGGATTGGTGAAGATCTTTTCCCATTCTGTAGGCTGTCGCTTTGCTTTGTTGACCGTATCCTTTGCCCTACAAAAGCTTCTCAGTTTCAAGAGATCCCATTGATTGATTGTTTCTCTCAGTGTCTGTGCTACTGGTGTTCTATTTAGAAAGTGGTCTCCTATGCCAATGCGTTCAAGACTACTTCCTACTTTCTCTTCTAGCAGGTTCAGAGTAGCTGGGTTTATGTTGAGGTCCTTGATCCACTTGGACTTAAGTTTTGTGCACAGTGATAGATATGGATCTATTTGTAGCCTTCTACATGTTGATATCCAGTTTTGCCAGCACCATTTATTGAAGATGCTTTCTTTTTTCCATTGTGCACTTTTGGCTTCTTTGTCAAAAATTATTTGTTCATAGGTGTGCGGATTAATGTCAGGGTCTTCAATTCGATTTCATTGGTCCACATGTCGGTTTTTATGCCGGTACCAAGCTGTTTTTATTACTGTAGCTCTATAGTACAGCTTGAAGTCAGGGATCGTGATGCCTCCAGAGGTTGTTTTATTGTACAGGATTCTTTTGGCTATCCTGGGTTTTTTGTTTTTCCATATGAAGTTGAGTATTATTCTTTCCAGGTCTGTGAAGAATTGTGTTGGTATTTTGATGGGGATTGCATTGAATCTGTAGATTGCTTTTGGTAAGATTGCCATTTTTACTATGTTAGTTCTGCCTATCCATGAGCATGGGAGATCTTTCCATTTTCTGACATCTTCTTCAATTTCTTTTTTCAGGGACTTAAAGTTCTTGTCATATAGATCCTTCACTTGCTTGGTTAGTGTTACCCCAAGGTATTTTATGTCATTTGTGGCTATAGTAAAGGGTGATGTATCTCCGATTTCCTACTCCGCTTTTTTGTCCATTGTATATAGGAGGGCTACTGATTTTTTTGAGTTGATCTTGTATCCTGCTATGTTGCTGAAGGTGTTTATAAGTTGTATCAGTTCCTTGGTGGAATCTTTGGGGTTGCTCAAGTATACTATCGTGTCATCTGCAAATAGGGAAAGCTTGACTTCTTCCTTTCCAATTTGTATCCCCTTAATCTCCTTATGTTGTCTTATTGCTCTGGCTAGAACTTCAAGTACTCTATTGAATAAGTATGGGGAGAGCGGACAGCCTTGCCTCGTTCCTGATTTTAGTGGAATTGCTTTGAGTTTCTCTCCATTTAATTTGATGTTGGCTGTTGGCTTGCTGTAAATTGCCTTTATTATGTTTAGGTATGTTCCCTGTATTCCTGATCGCTCCAAGACCTTTATCATGAAGGGGTGTTGGATTTTGTCAAATGCCTTTTCAGCATCTAGTGAGATGATCATGTGGTTTTTTTCTTTGAATTTGTTTATATGGTGTATCACATTGACGGACTTTCGTATGTTGAACCATCCTTGCATCCCTGGAATGAATCCTACTTGATCATGGTGGATAATTGTTTTGATGTGTTCTTGGAGTCTGTTTGCCAGTATTTTATTGAGTATTTTTGCATCAATGTTCATGAGGGAGATCGGTCTGTAGTTCTCTTTCTTTGTTGTATCCTTGTTTGGTTTGGGAATCAGGGTAATTGTAGCCTCATAGAAGGAGTTTGGTAATGTTCCTTCTGTTTCTATTGTATGGAACAATTTAGAGAGTATTGGTATTAACTCTTCTTTGAAGATCTGGTAGAATTCTGCACTGAAACCATCTGGTCCTGGGTTTTTTTTGGTTGGGAGACTTTTAATGACTGTTTCTATTTCGTTAGGGGTTATTGGACTATTTAAATAGTTTATCTGGTCTTGATTTAATTTAGGTATGTGGTAACTATCCAGAAAATTATCCATTTCTTTTAGGTTTTCCAGTTTTGTGGAATAGAGGTTTTTGAAGTATGACCTGATGATTCTCTGTATTTCCTCAATGTCTGTTGTTGTGTCCCCCTTTTCATTTCTGATTTTGTTGATTTGGATGCTCTCTCTCTGTCTTTTGGTTAGTTTGGATAAGGGCTTGTCTATCTTGTTGATTTTCTCAAAGAACCAACTCTTTGTTTCTTTAATTTTTTGTACGTTCTCTTTGTTTCTATTTTATTGATTTCAGCTCTCACTTTGATAATTTCCTGGCATCTATTTTTCCTGGGAGACTTTGCTTCTTCCTGTTCTAGAACTTTCAGGTGTGCTGTTAAGTCACTAGTGTGAGATTTCTCCAGCTTATTTATGTGGGCGTTTAGTGCTATGAATTTCCCTCTTAGTACTGCTTTCATAGTGTCCCATAGGTTTGGATATGTGGTGTCTTCATTTTCGTTGATCTCTAGGAAGTCTTTAATTTCTTTCTGTATTTCTTCCTTAACCCATTGGTGATTCAGGTGGGTATTGTTCAGTTTCCATGAGATTGTAGGTTTTCTGTAATTTTTGTTGTTGTTGAAATCCAACTTTAGACCATGGTGGTCTGATAGAACACAGGAGGTTATTCCAATTGTTTTGTATCTGTTTAGATTTGTTTTGTGACCAAGTATGTGGTCGATTTTAGAGAAGGTTCCATGGGGTGCTGAGAAGAAGGTATATTCTTTTTTGTTAGGATGGAATGTTCTGTAGATGTCGATTAAGTCCATTTGAGTCATGACATCAGTTAAGTCCTTTATTTCTCTGTTAAGTTTCGATTTGGGGGATCTGTCCAGTGGTGAAAGTGGGGTGTTGAGGTCTCCCACTATTAATGTGTGGGGTTTTATATGTGATTTAAGCTTTAATAATGTTTCTTTTACATATGTGGGTGCCCTTGTGTTTGGGGCATAAATGTTCAGAATTGAGACTTCATCTTGGTGGATCTTTCCTGTGATGAGTATGTAATGCCCTTCTTGATCTCTTTTGATTGATTTTAGTTTGAAGTCTATTTTGCTGGATATCAGGATGGCTACACCCGCTTGTTTCTTAAGACCATTTGATTGGAAAGTCTTTTCCCAGCCTTTTATTTTTAGGTAGTGTCTATCTTTGAATTTGAGATGTGTTTCTTGTATGCAGCAGAAAGATGGGTCCTGCTTTCGTATCCATTCTGTAAGCCTATGTCTTTTTATAGGTGAATTAAGTCCATTGATATTGAGGGATATTAATGTCCAGTGATTGTTCATTCCTGTTATTTTTTGGTGGTGATGTGTGTGTACTTTTCTTCGTTGGGGTTTACTGCTGTGGCTTTATCTATTGCCTGCGTTTTCGAGGGTGTATCTGACTTCCTTAGGTTGGAATTTTCCTTCTAGTGCTTTCTGTAGGGCTGGGTTTGTGGATAAATATTGTTTAAATCTGGCTTTGTCATGGAATGTCTTGTTCACTCCATCTATGATGATTGAAAGTTTTGCTGGGTATATTAGTCTAGGCTGACATCCATGGTCTCTTAGTGTCTGCATTACATCTGTCCAGGACCTTCTGGCTTTCAAAGTCTCCATTGAGAAATCAGGTGTTATTCTGATAGGTTTGCCTTTATATGTCACTTGGCCTTTTTCCTTTGCTGCTCTTAATATTCTTTCTTTATTCTGTACGTTTAATTGTTTAATTATTATGTGGCGAGGGGACTTTTTTTGGGGGTCTAGTCTGTTTGGTGTTCTATAGGCTTCCTGGACAATTATTTAATAGATACCACTTGCCAAAGTTAAATCAAGATCAAATAAACAATTTCAATAGACCTTGGCTGGACACAAGACTGATTCAAAAAAAGAAAATCAGTAGCCCTCCTATGTGCAAATGATAAGCAGGCTGAGAAAGAAATCAGGAAGTCAATACCCTTTACAATAGTCTCCAGTAATATAAAATATCTGAGTGTCACTCTTACAAAGCAAGTGAAAGACCTATATGACAAGAACTTCAAACTTTGAAGAAAAAAAATTGAGGAAGATACCAGAAGATGGAAGAATCTCCCACACTCATGGATTGGTAGGGTTAACATAGTAAAAATGGCCATCTTACCAAAAGCAGTCTGCAGATACAATGCAACTACCATTAAAATCCCAACACAATTCCCTATAGATCTTGAAAAAACAATACTTAATTTCATATGGAAAAACAAAAAAATCTGGGATAGCTAAAATAACTCTTTACAATAAAAGAACTTATGGAGTATCACATCCCTGATTTCAAGCTCTAATACAGAGCTATAGTAATAAAAATCACATAATATTGGCTTAACAACAAACAAGTGGATCAATGGAATCTAATTGAAGACCCAGACAAAAATTATACAATGGAAAAAAGAAAGCACCTTCAACAAATGGTACTTGTCTAACTGAATATTGGCATGTAAAAGTCAAATAGACCCATATCTATCACCCTGCACAAAACTTACGTCCAAGTGGATGAAAGATCTCGACATAAATTCATATAAACTGAACATGATAAAAGACAACATGAGAAATAATCTCAAATGTATTGCCATAGGAGACAACTTTCTGAACCAGAAAACTAATAGCACAGGCACTAAGATTGACAATTAATAAATGGGACTCCATGAAATTGAAAAGTTTCTGTAAGGCAAAGAACACCATCAATAGGAGAAAACAGCAGCCTACAGAATTGGAAAGGATCTTGACCAACCCCACATTCAACAGAGGGCTGATTTCCAAAATGTAAATAACTCCAGAAACTAGACATCAATAAACCAAATAATTTAATTAAAAAATGAGGTACAGATCTAAACAGAGATTATTCAACAGAAGAATCTCAAATGGCCAAGAAACACTTAAGAAGATGATCAACATCTTTAACCATCAGGGAAATGAAAATCTAAACAACTTTGGGATTCTATCTTAGACCTATCAGGATGCTTAGATAAACACACACACACACACACACACACACACACACACACGCAACAGCTTGTGTGGGAGAAGGTTTGGAGCAAGTGGAACACTCCTCCATTGCTAATGGGAGTGCAAACTTGTACAGCCGCTTTGGAAGTTGGTGTGGTGGTTTCTCAGAAAACTGCAATCAACCTGCCATAAGAGCCAGTTATACCACTCTTGGGCACATACCCATAGAATGCTCAATCATATCCAAGGACACTAAACTATGTTCATAGCAGCTTTATTTGTAATATCCAGAACCTGAAAACAACCTAGACATCCCTCAACCACAGAATGGCTAAAGAAAATGTGGTACATTTATACACTGGAGTATTACTCAGCTGTTAAAAACAAGGACACCAGGGAATTTGCAGACAAATGGATGGAAATAGAAAAAAAAATCATTCTGAGTGAAGTAACCCACACAGAAAGACAACCATGGTGTGTACTCACTCATAAGTGGATATTAGTTGTAAAATAAAGGATAACCATGCTACAATCCACACCTCAGAGAAGCTAGATAACAAGAAGTGTTCATGGGCTACATCCAGATTTCCCTTAGAAGAGGAAATAGAAGAGATTTCATGAGTGGACTGATGGAAGGTAGAGAGGGGAACATGAGTGATCAGGTTGGGGGTAAAGGGGAGGGAAAGAGTACTGAAAGAGACTACTGGAAAGGAAGGGGGCATTGATTCAGAATCAGGCCTGGTGCAATGGAATCTTCCTTGAATCTAAAAGGATGACTCCAGTTGAGACTCCTAGAAATAGAAGATGTGTAGCCTGAACTGGCCATCTCCTGTGACCAAACTGATGCCTAGTCCAATTGTCATCAGAGAGGCTTTATCCAGTAACTGATGGAAACAGATACAGACTTGTAGCTGAAAGTTTTCTCTGGTCCCACCTGGCACCCACAGCCATTCAGACCCAAATAAACACACAGAGGCTTATATTAATTAAAACTCCTCAGCCATTAGCTCAGGCTTACTACTGATTAGCTCTTGCACTTAAACTCAGCCCATTTCTGTTAATCTATATGTAGCCATGTTTCCCATGGCTTTACCTGTATGCCATTACATGCTGCTCCCTGAATGGTGGGCTGGCATCTCCTCACTCAGCCTTCCTCTTCCCAGAATTCTCCTTGTCTGCTTATCCCACCTATACTTCCTGCCTGGCTACTGGCCAATCAGTGTTTTATTAAACCAGTGTACAAAAGCATTATTCCACAGCACAGACCCACAGACAAACATTAGGCAGAGTTCAGGGAATCCTACAGAAGAGGAGGAGAAAAGATTGGAGGAGCCAGAGGGGTCAAGGACATCTCAAGAAAACTCACAGAATCAACTAACCTGTGCTCATAGGAACTCATAGAGACTGAACCTACAACCAGGGAGCCTGCATTTGACTGACATAGGCACTCTGCATATATGTCACAGTTGTGTAGCTTGGTCCTCTTGTGAGACTGTTAACAGTGGGAACAGGGGCTGTCTCCATCCATTTTACAGGCCTTTGTGACCTTACTCCTCACACTGGGTTGCCTTGCCCAGCCTTAATACATGTGGAGGTGCTTAGTCTTATATGATATAGCATGTTTTGTTGATACTCATGGGAGACCTACCCTTTCCTAAACAGAAAAGGAGGAGGAGTGAACTGGAGGAGGTGTGTTTTCTGGGAGAGCTTGGAGGAAAGAAGGGAGAGAAAAGTGTGGGTGGGTTGTAAAATAAGTTAAATTTAAGAAAAAGAACTGCCATGCAAAGGCCTAACATCAATAGCTTCACTTGAAAGCCATTGTTTCTAACCTGGTTTCCAGTTCTAAGTCAGTTGGTAAATTAAATCTCCTGATTAAAAGACCATAACATGTGTGAGGAATGATCTCATAACAGCATTTCTGCTCATCATAAATGAACAAGAGATGAATCTTCCAAAACAACACACAGCTGTTTACAAAACTATATCTTCATCAGGATAAAATGAATATCTGTATGTTTGGAGGATTCTGAACACAGAGTTTGAACCACAGCCTATAATAATTAATGTAATATCCTTTAAGACTATGCATGTATAAAGACAGCATGAATAATAATTGAATGTGACCCAAATATGCCTCACCTCAGTTTTTGAGTGAGTAAGACTGGGTCATTCCTGCATCCTGTGAGCACATAATTGTCATGGATATATTTAGTAGCTGACAGGACCATCACCTTGTTCTCTCATCTGTGGATGAAGAGTTATTATGCTATAAAGGGCAAAGCGGAAGCCTGTGAAACTGTTCCCTTCTCCATTTATAGTAAATCACATGAATACTACATCCTAGCTAAAGTGGCAGAGATTAATGTCACCCTCAAAAACGTCAAGAATATGACAGTGATATTCCTTATTGAATACTTGATTAATCTACTGATATGCTATAAGAAATAGATCTTGCCAAATGAAAGTAACCTGTTATACATGTGGCAAAGACTGTAGTGATATGGTTGGCAAAATGTTTGTGTATGCATTAGAGTTATGTAGAATAAATTCTCGGTCCTGCTGGCTCACAGTAGCCTTGCACAGATCTAGAAAGATTAAATTTTTCATTTCTTAGAAGGAAAAGTGACCACATATCCTAATGTTAGCACTTGGAGAGGTTGTAATCCATGTGAACAGTCCAGCAGGTTTATTAACCTGCTCTCCATTACAATGTCAACGAAAATGACCCATCTAGACATGTGTTCCACTAATTATACAACTTCACTGTTCCAAAGTTCATTTATGGATTATTGTAAGGAGCCAGTTAAGAACTGTTTTGGTCCTTCTAGTCCATAAAGTCTTTGTGAAAATTACTGATCTATACCATTGAGCAGACTTAGTACCAAATATGATGGGTCCCAATAGAATTTCATTTCTTAAGGCAGAGAACAGGTCAAACTTGGCTTGGGGATGAAAGATTTACTGATCTGCAGTATGCAAATGTTGCATGTCATTGTGCCTTCATTAAAGGCACAAATGCATCAGACAGGAAGGTAGTATAGATTGTCAACTACTTAGAACCTGATAGGTTTATGAGGTATTTAGTGTCCCAGAGTTTTGAGAAATACTAGAACATTTCATTCAAAGTAAAAGTCAGGATGCTTCATCTTATACTTCTTTTTGCTAAGAAACTGGGCCAGAAGTTGGATGGCACTGTGGATCTTGAAATTAGTGTCAATCTTAGCAATATAGTGGACTTGTTTATGAGATGTTTCATGAGCTAAGTTATGAATGAGATTCAATCAATAGATGTAGATGAATGATGAATTTCTTTTTTTTTAATTTTTTTTATTTTTATTTTGCAATACAATTCAGTTCTACATATCAGCCATGGATTCCCTTGTTCTCCACCCTCTGGCCCTCCTCACCTTCCCCCCAGCCCACCCCCCATTCCCACCTCCTCCAGGGCAAAGGCTCCCCCACGGACTGAGATCAACCTGGCAGACTCAGTCCAGATAGGTCCAGTCCCTTCCTCCCAGGCCAAGCCAAGTCATCCTGCATAGGCCCCAGGTTTCAAACAGCCAAATCATGCAATGAGCACAGGACCCGGTCCCACTGCCTGGATGCTTCCCAAACAGATCGAGCCAATCAATTGTCTCACCCATTCAGAGGGCCTGATCCAGTTGGTGACCCCTCAGCCATTGGTTCATGTGTTTCCATTCGTTTGGCTATTTGTCCCTGTGCTTTATCCAACCTTGGTCTCAACAATTTTCGCTCATATAAACCCTCCTCATTCTCGCTAATTGGACTCCCAGAGATCCACCCGGGGCCTAGCCATGGATCTATGCATCCAGATCCCTCAGTAGTTAGATGGGGTTTCTAGCACAACAATTAGGATGGTTGGCCATCCCATCACCAGAGTAGGTCAGTTCGGGCTTTATCTCAACCATTGCCAGCAGTCTGTTGTGGGGGTATCTTTGTGGATTTCTGTGGGCCTCTCTAGCACTTTGCTTCTTCCTATTTATTCTTATGTGGTCTTCATTTACCATGGTCTCCTATTCCTTGTTCTCCCTCTCTGTTGTTGATCCAGCTGGGATCTCCCGCTCCCCCAAGCTCTCTTTCCCTCGACCCTCACCCTTCATTACCCCCACTCATGTCCAGGCTGTTCATGTAGATCTCTTCCATTTCTCCGTCATTGGGCAATCCCTGTGTCTTTCTTGGGGTCCTGTTTTCCAGGTAGCCTGCCTGGTGATGTGAGTAGCAGTCCAGTCATCCTTGTTCCACATCTAGTATCCTGTTATGAGTGAGTACATACCATGTTTGTCTTTCTGGGTCTGGGTTACCTCACTCAGGATGATTTTTTCTAGATCCAACCATTTGTCTGCAAACCTCATGATGTAATTGTTTTTCTCTGCTGAGCAGGGTCGGGCCTGGTTAGTACTTGGATGGTAGATGACTTTCTAAATGGTCTTATTAAAAAAAAAAAAAACATGGAGCCAGAAATTGGGGTTAAACCCTGAAAGAGATCAGAGGAATAGGAAGAGCTACCAGCCAACCTCACACCACCAACTCTGCAGTTTCTAAAAGCAAGCGACTTCCTGTCTACCTATGCCTATATGCCTTGCTCTTCTGCTATCCAATTTGCTCTCTCTGTCCAGCTACATCACTTCCTCTTCTTGCCCAGCTCTGTCACCTCCTATTTGTCTTCAGACCTCCATGGTTAACTAGTGTTGGAATTAAAATGTGTGCCATCACACCTGGCTCTGTTTCCAGTCTGGCCTTGAACTCACAGAGATCCAGACAGATTCCTGCCTTCCAAGTGATAGGATTAAAGGCATGTGCTAACATTGCATGACTTTTGTGTTTACTTATAACAGCTTGGTTTTTTCTCTGATCTCCAGGCAAACTTTATTTACTAAAGCACAAATAAAATATCACCACATTTCAGCACAAATAGAGCCCTCTGATGTGAGCTCAGGTAATGGTTGAAATGAGTACATTCAAGGAGGAGAAGGTAGCTTTTTTATCCATGGAAGCCCATACATAGCATGGTAACTCAAAAATTCCCCAAAAGCAGTGGTATAGGAAAACCTTCAGCGTTCTCAAGCCAGGCTCTGTGTGCTTTGCAACAGAGTGTGATTCATATTTGCAAAAACAGTTCTTAGCAGGCTACTTGCTAATTTCTTGGACATGGGAAACTTAAAATGAAACCAGCTCATAAAAAGTGTTACATGCATACATATAAAATGTATATACTTACATATTCTTAAACATAACCTGTTCAGTCTGTATAATATTACTGGTATGTATGTTTAAGAGGCCATGGATTTGAAAGAGAGCAAGGAGAGGTATAGGAGAAGGTTCATAGGGGAGGGGGAAACGATGTAATTATATTTTAAGCTCAAAGATAAAAGAAATAATTTAGAAAATGAAAGTAACTTATAGTCTATTGTTTATAAGGTGTTCGTTATCAAAAGATAGTTTCAAAGAGCATCTATTATACTCACTTTTCATTGCGACTATGAACTACAATTTAGACGCATAACTTTCTTATCAAATGGGTTTATTATATTTGATTTTGAGACACTAGCTTAAGCATGATGGGAAGATAGAAACTGACTTTAATTGTTGATCTTTTTAGGATAAGCATGTCTCATACTTGACTTGAAGAAGTGCTTTATATCTGATGAAATGTGTTTCCATCTTAGTAGCTCAAAGAAGTAGTTAGGGAACTGGCATTATCTATACTTTACTGGAAAGGAAAGAGGAGTTGTGAAGAAATAAATGAACTTAAGTATAGACAAGAAGGTATTTACAATGAGAATCTTACTTGAGTTGTCAGGGTCAAAGCTCAAACAACCAAGGCAGGGCTCTCTGTCCTCCACTAGATTGAAAATCAGAGGGAGGAGACGGCAGCAGTTGAGTTCTTTTCTGGGGGTAACATGGAAAGCAGAGGGAGGAGAGAGAGATGAGGAATGATGTAAATACCATACTCACTTATTAAATTCTGAGAGAAATTAATTAAAATATTTAAAAATCAGAGAAAGGTGATTTACTTAATAGGGCTCCACTCGAAAGAGACATAAATAAAGAGGTTCAGTACCCCCGACCCCATCTTCAGGTTGATGACATGAAGTTTTATTTATTTTGTTAGTTAGTTAGTCAGTCAGTCAGTTAGTTAGTTAGTTAGTTAATTTTCCAAGACAGGGTTTCTCTGTGTAGTCCTGGCTCTCCTGGAACTAATTTTGGAGACCAGGCTGGCCTCTAACTCAGAGATACACATGCCTTGGCCTCCCAAGTGCTGGGGTTACAGGCATGCACCACTTCACCCAGGGATGACATGAAGTTTAAACTACTGGATCTTAACAGAAAATGAAGTAGACTATGCAGTACAGTTAATGTGAAGTGAGATTTACCTGTTGTGAGGTGAGAACTGCCAGCGGAGCATTGAATCAGTTCATCACACTGTGGATATGGTGTTTAGAGCACTGGACAAGGCAGGATGTGTGGCTTATACAAAAAGGTATTCAGGATACCTATGCTGCTTCACCTTCTTATGCCAATGTCTCTTCTTAGCTTATACTTTGTGCCTTGCTGGATACTAGATTAGCTGACATTGGAAGAATAATCAGAATTTGCTTAACAATTACATTAATGTCACACACTGATGGGAGATGTGAGAGTCAAATAAACAGTCTCCAAAGAACAATCCTAAATAAGGACGTCTGCTAAATACAGATGTTGTGTGATGGATATTGCTCCATAGTGATCAAGACTTAGAGAATAAATGGTCAAATGTTAGAAAACACACCAGGTCACTGCAAAGTACCAGACGAGAAAAGACTGGAAGTTGAAAATAATTAAGTAATAATAGTTGGGAATGTGCATGGAGATAGGCATTAAGTTGGGTGACAATGTAGATATTTTAGCTATATATCCACCTATACCAAGGAGAACATCCCTTGAAGTAGAACTCCTTAGTAGCCATAAGAATTGAATTCACTGGATTACCTACACGAGCCTCCATTCTCATCTTCCCAAGTATATACTCAGGTGCTCATAACTGAGTAGCCATGGTGGTAGTACTGGAGGTCTTTCATGGGTCCAGTATTATGGGTTGTTTTTTCCACCAAGACTTCTACAGGTACTACACGGCTTAAGTTTTGTATACCATTGGCAAAGTCAAAAAATAGAACTCTTACTCTGATTACCCCATAAGAAGATTCCCTAGACACTTACAAATAAGCTAATCACACTCTAAATTTACCAAACCACAGGGGTAGCAAATGTACTATTAAGCATGTGTGTGTTTTCTATGGACATGGCTGAGCATTCATATAAGCGCTGCTGATGACCTATGAGCCTCCCTGTTTGTTCAGTGCCCTGGTGTGTTACTGACATACTGATTTTCTCCTACACATACTCGAGAATTCTTTCATGAGGATTTTTATCTGGCTGCCATAAAAGATTCAATAACTTTCATGAGAGTTCCCAAAATTTTGCAAAATAGAAGCAATATTCAACGATTAGTAGGAGTTAGGGGTTAGAGACACCACATTCCTTGCTTCTTGAGACATGGTATTTTTTTCAAAGTGTACCCACAATCTAGAAGTAGACTGTGTTGACTTGCCTGCTTGATGCTTGTGGTGGTTTTCGGCTTTTGCCTTTGGAGTTTCCATGATGTCTCTAGCAAGACTGAGTGAAGCCCAGGGATCCACAAGGTAATGAGGTTGTTGAAAACTTTTGTTGTCATTATTCTTTTTTTCTTTACTCTAAGTGACACATTTAATTTATTCTTTGGAAGTTTTCACAAATATATACAATGCTTCCTTATCATGTTCTCTCCTATTCTCCCTTCAGACTGCTCCTAGGACCCCCAACGTGTTTCCGTTATATACTCTTTTTTTTGCTATTATTCTTACTCTTTTTATAACTCACTGAATCTAATTTATTATACCTGTATGTTCATGGACATGAAGCCACCCACTGGAGCATATGTAACCCAAAATTGGCCATGTCCCTGAGAGAAAAATAACTCTACTACCTAAGTAGCCTTCAATTGCCAATAGCTTCTCACCTACAGTTTAGCCTTTTGAGCCCCCTCCAATATCTATATTGGAATTTTGTCAGGCTTAATCTAGTACAGATCTTGCAGTTATCAAATCTGCTGTGAGTTTGTGAGTGCAGCACCCATGTCATGTCCAGAAGACAGTATTTCATATCACTTCTCTCCATTCTGCAATTCTAACATTACTCTTACCCACCCCCCTTCAATGATGCTCTCTGAACCTAAAGTGGGAAAGTTGATGTACATGCCCTTGTCAGTGACACGTAGTCACTTTTTCTCAGCCCTTTACTACCTATGAACCTTTGCATTGATAGCTGCCAACAACAACAACAACAAATAGCTTCTCTAACCAAAGTTAATAATGACATAGATATGAGAACATCATCAGATAGGTCATATAATCCTACTAAATAGCACAGAATAGCATCCTTGCTCTTGGTTGCCAATCATATCTATGTGATGACTTTATTTCTGAAAACACTACATAGTTTGGTTGCAGGACATAGAGAAGTCAATCTTACACTGACTGGGAAGCTTCATTCTTTCTAGCCAGCTTACATGGTACCAGAATGTGCTACTCAGGCCACTGTGAAGGAAAAGACATGACTAGTTTTACATATACTGAAAGGTGTGCTGCAACATCAGCCTGCCAAGCAATGTGCACACACTAATGTGGCAGTGACATGCCCCTTGTCGGAGCAACCAGTCACTTTATGATTTGATTTTTGAGGCCAACCACACAAGAGGAAATCCATGCCTGATACTGTAAACTGTGTTATTTTGGTAATCACAAGAATACTTGATCATGTTTATCAAACTGCACATGGGATCATTCTGGAGATGAAAGGATGTATAGAAAGCATGCAAACACTGCCTAACCTTTCGGGCCTACACAATTTAAATTGTTGCCTCAAGTAATAGATTTCCTTCAAGGAAGAAGTGCATCAGACCACAAGCTTATTGATATTCGTCCCAAGACTCGGCTTTCACATAATCAGCCTTCCTATTAAATGTGTCTTCAGAAAGGAAATAAAAATGGAAAGTTATACCAACAAAATGTGGTCTCATTTAAAGACTACCATACTGTAAACACACCAGACCGTGAGGGACCAAGAACCCTCAAAACCATTCCATACTGGGTTTTCCAGTCCTAAGTGTCAGCAGAAGTTTTCAGAACTATAGGATTGTGTTTGATGTTGACAAAGTCAAGTGATATGAACTGCCAAGAAGGGGTAAGAAAATGGACCATCTCATCACAAATGTCACTATTCTTTAAGAGAAAAAGGGAATAGAAGAAACCAGAGCAATTCATGTCACATGGTAGCCGCTGATGTGGAGTTTCAGGGATGACTTCCTGCAAACTGACAGGAGTGAGCAGTGGAATCTCTCCAGAGGTTCTGAGATGGCTCAGCAGAGCACCTAGGAACTGTAAGGCTCCGAGGGAGCAGAAGGCAAAGGAAGCTGAAGACCTAGAGTGGGATAGACAAAAAGTTGTTTGTATAGATAAAGTCCCCACACTCTGCTGCCCCTGGACTAAGATGGTTACTGGCATTGACACACATGAACATGATCCTAACAGGCTGATTCTTAGATGAGGGTCATTAACAGATCCAAAGGTGAAGCTAGGACATGTATAAAAATAAGACGCATTCTTAAAGCCACAGCCCAGTTTAAAATTGAAACAGCTCCCTGCTGTCCTGTGCGTAAACTCCACTTCTGATGTCAGTCAAATTTGAAGCTTATACTGTGTCAGATAGCATATAACATTCAAATCAGAGAAAGGTTTTCCTTATTGGATAATTATTTTCCCATTCAATTAACCCCTCCTAGATTCTCACTGCAGCTATTCAATAACCGCTGTTGTTATCTCTGTCTTTCTTCCTTTTCCACTAGGTCCAGTATACTCTTGACCTTTACCACAAAATTTAAAGACTTACATTTGTTTTATGTGTATATGTGCTGTGCCTGCATGTATGAACATGTACTATACGCATACCTGGTGTCTGCTGAGGACAAAGGAAGGTGTCAAACCCAAATACCCTGGAAATCAGGTTCTGGGTGTTTGAGAACCTCCATGCTGCTGGTGGGAACTGAACTCAGATCCTCTGCAGGAACATCAAGTTCTTGTATCCTCTGGACCATTTATCCAGTGCTTACTGCAACATTGAATGCTACTTTATTCAGGAGCCCTTCCTATGATACATTCTGTTCTCTCTTTGGCATTGTTCTAATACTGAACTCTAACTTTGCTTCACGTAACTGCGTGCTATTCTACCATGTGTGCATGGCTGGGGGAGTGATTCTCCCTTTGAACTCTTCATTCCTTGAAGGACAGCTTCACAGAGTAACATCCTTGTGTGCTGAGATATAGCTAAGAGACAAATTGGCAAAGACTCTTGACTCGTTAGTGTATTATGACTTGTGTTCCTCTGAGCAGTAAAATTGAGGATTTTAAGTACAATTCATTAGGGAAAGGCTCCATATTGAGTGAAGTGTTTGGGATGGTAAGTATGTTGACTCTAATTTTCCTAGAAATAGATGAAAGGAACAAATAAAAATCCATTTGGCTCTTAGTAATTGTGATTTTAATAGCTAACTTGTTAAAACACCCACTTTCCAATCTTAAAAGTTGTACACATGGTCTCATTTGGCACTCCACAGTGATCCTCATAAATAACTATAATTGTTATAATTTCAAAGTTAGAAATACCACCTCCAGTTGGCTAAATGACTTACTTACTCACAATGAGTTTCATTAAAAAAATCAGAATTCACAAATCAACTAAGTCTAAAACACCAAACAAAACTATCCTATCCCAAAAATCATATTCTTGTTTCTTTTTGGACAGATGCTTTAGCTGCTGGGTAAGCTCAAAATTAATATATAAAAATATATGTAATTATATTATATAGTACATAATACATACACTTTCCCATTTCATAACAGAGAAATCTCTGGAAAGGGCCAAGAGACTTACTAATGCTGGTGGAGTCCTGAGAAGACCTTATACTAAATTATTTTTGTTTGCCTTGTTCCCAGGTACTGTCACTAATTTCATGTCACAGATAAACCAATTGGCACAGAGAAGATCAACCCCCCTGCAACTCCAGAGATAACTGGCCTCAGATACCATATAAACCAAGTTCTGCAGACCTCAGATACCATACTTGAATCAAGTTCTGTGATTCTAAATCTAAGCTAGCTCTTCAGTATCAAACTGTTAGAAAGGGATATTAAACACCACTTGGAGAGGGGAGTGGTCTATGAGGTAGGGAAGAGGGAAGAACAGTGTTGAACACAAAGCAGCGGCCAGGACATGTGGCAAACATCAACTCCTCAAGTCTTCTCTTGGAGTAACATTTATGATAAGAAATCCTCATAATAATGTCTAGCCACAAGAGGAATATTTGATATGATGCTTCATAGACAGAAAGCTTATGATTTTCTTTAGAGATCAGACATGCTTCAGAAAACACCAACTAAACTATTGATGTCAACAACGAACATATAAATTCTTCTATCATAGATGCTTGCCTTATCCTGTTTCGTTCTTTTTCTTGGGACACACAGGGACATGCACGAATTCATTACCTTTCAATAACAAACTGAACAGTTATACAAATACTTCAGTAAATGTCTTTCTAGATTATGTAATTCCTTTAGGGGTTACATGGGAAAACCCCTGTCTATTTGATTTACAAATGCAGATGGTTAGTAATTCTTGAATTGTTATTGATGTCTCCTAACATCTTTCTCAGAACCCTTAAAGAGATGTGCATAATTCTTTAAGACATAATATTACACTTAGGAATTGCTCTAAAAGATCATCAATCTTTTGTGTGCGACTTTGAGCACTCAGCTAGTGTTAAATAAACCATGACGAGAAATGAAATTCAAAATACTTTGAGTGATTTCTGCAAAATGCTCTCCATTTGCCAATTATGTCCTACCATAATTCATTTTATCAGTTACTCATTATTCTTGGCTAAAAATACAGTTATGACAAATAGTGTATCTCAGAGGAAATTTCATGATCAATATGTTTCAGCCAAACCATTGCTTATATTTCGCACTTGGTGAAAATAATATTGTGAGTGATGGCGGTGACTTTATTTGCAGTTGCTGATGAATTTGACTTTCAGGAATATAAATATAACGAAGAGGGCTATCAAAGCCAAGCACCGTGCATCAAAAAACAAGTCATGGCTGCCAAATATAGAAAGGACTTTCACTGGGGAGAAAGGCATTTGGTGAAGTAAGTCTCTATTTTTATGCAACTTATAGTAAAGAAAGCAAACACAGAATCTGAGAGGCAGGAAGAGAAACTGCTCCCGTTGCCTCCCATCCCCACAAGTGGCTGACAAACCTTCAAATTTAAATCTTACACCCTTGCTTTCTTTGTTTTCTGTGTGATATGCGGAAAGTATGGAACCATTTTTCAGATATTTAGATCTTAGGTGTTAGATTTTAAGTATCTTGGGGAAAATCATAGTCTCAGTTCAATTTTCTCACTAATGTAACTTTTCCTTGCAATGCCTCATATGACAAATAAGATAATTTTCTAAAATAATTATATGTGAAAACTATTCAAATATAAAGTCATTATTATTATGACATATTCTCCAGGAAATAGTATCTTTGTAACACTGAAATAAGATTAGAATTAAAGCAATGTATTATTCATGTCCATAAGTTATTAAATGCAAATGTAGCAATAAAGTTTATATAGTAAAACGTATATATGAATTAATAGATTCATGAAATTAATTAACAGCAATTTACGTATCATCATATTTCATCCTTTTTAAGCAACATGCAGTAAGTAAGAGCTGCTGTTGGAGGTATTCAAGAGCATAATACAATTTATCTGTGTATCTCCCATCCTGCTGTGCCTCTGGGATGTTTCCAGTAGTTGTCTGGCATGGAAGTTTAGCAACTGCTGAGGACTGTGATTCTTCTCTCTCTCTTCACCTCATGATTTATGGGATCTCAGTTCTGTTATTTTACAGCAGGGACATTTTGATCAGAATATAAACCTAAACTTATAAGAGGGGAGTTTGTGTGCAAAGTGTTGTGAGTGCAGAAGATTCCAGAAATGAAAGCCTTGTGAAAGGAGGAACCAATTTTGGGTTAGTGTACAAACGAGGAATGCTGGGTGGTGGGGGGGGGGGCAGGGTTGCAGACAGAATACACTTCTCTGTGTGCATCCTGTGAGTAACATTAGGATGACTGTGTAGCTAGACTGAAGTAACAAAGGAGTACACTACCCCCAAGGAAACCTCCTCACTTGTCTCTTAATAGGGAACTCCCAGAGCAGGGTAATGGGCTGGCCAGAGCCTTGCCTGGAGAGATTGTTGCAGGCATTGGATAAAGATTGAAAGGGAATAAAGAAGGACTAAGGATTATGTTTTTCAGTTCTTTTTATTTCTGTTACACACTGGATTTCTTCATATCTTAGTTGACTAATATGACCTCTTATCCTATGGACCTATGGTGAAGTTCATTGATTTCTATGGCCCCTAAAATGGGGTATGAGTTTTAGGATTCAATAAAGGTATGTGAAAAATCAGAATTCTAAAATAATTCACCATGACGGACAGATAAATTGTTTGGGGGGGCTTTCAAAGATCATCAAGGGAAAAATATTTTCTTCTGGTCAAGACAATGAAATCTCTGGCCTGGGTGGAGACCTAACATTCCAGTTTGGTAGCCCAATGACCTGCTTAAAGACTGTTGACACAAAAACATGATTATCTCTTTAAAGGGGATGAGAATGCTTATTCTAGTGTCAAATAAGAATAGTGATCGCTGGGCTGCAGTGGTGTGCGACTTTAATCCCAGTACTTGGGAGGCAGAGGCAGATGGATCTCTGAGTTCGACAGGCACCAAATCTACACACAGAAACCCTGTCTCAAAACAAACCCCCCCCCAAAAAAATTAGTGATCATGGTTAGGAATATGAATTAGCTTACCTGAAATTCCATGTTCTAACATGGAAGTGGTTTCATGAAGTTCATATAGTAGCAGAACAGAGTCAAGAATGAAGACTTCTTTCAAATGCATTGGTAGAAACATTAATCAGGGAGCTGTAGCAAAGCTGAGAAATTAGCTATAGGCCTCCTATGCTATCTGATTTGGTTGGCAGAAAGTAGGACTTTGTAAAGTTAACATATTTCAAAAGGTTTTGTCTGTTAGTCACAGGATGTTATTTCTGCCACAGAGGTGGGGATTTAGGAGACTAAAGATAGCCCAAGATACATTGTAGTTGAGCTCTAGTTCTGCAACACTCCAACTCTCCCCGTAACTGAAGCTCTCCTCAGCCAATTAGCATTTGCAGAAACACCTTCTTTCCAAGAATTCCTGTTCATAGAGACCACCCCTGAAGAACCCTGGAAAGGTGGACTCACCTCAGGCTAAGCTAAAGGAATAGGTGGGATAACTACCTCTTTAATGAGGTAATATAGATTTCCTTCACAGAATCCTTACCCCTGAACCCTGACTCACAAAGGAACTCTGAAAGACATAGCCATTGTTTTTCCTTCTCTGTCTTATGCTTTTAGAAGTTAGCCAAAACCTAAGCTGTTGTACCTGTGGCTCAGGGCTTCCTTGGTTTTTCTCCAAAGCTCTCATTCACATCTTCTGTTGCTTGTGTACATATGGCGAACCTCCATGCCAGCTTAAAGTATGGTGCCTTTCTCTCTTCCTCTTCTCCATCTCCCTCCACCTAGCAGTTGCTGAGATTCACCACCTTCCTGAGGTTTTTCTTTTAAACTCCAATAAAATTGTCCTTGAGCTTCCTATCAAGTCAGTTTTTAAAGTTGTATTAATGAGACTAAGAACCCCAAGAGGGAACCCTGATTTCCCTGATATTATATTATGTCTCTGGAAAGATTCCCCTCAGTTTTTAGTAACACAATGATTGGATTTCTTTTTGGCTTAGAAGTAGTAAGCTTAAAGGATGTACTCTGAAACATGGTGACTATGATAAGAAATAGAGAACTGCATTCTTAGAAGTCCCGGAGAAGAGATTCTAAGTATTCTCACCCCCACTGTACATGCTACAGATGTAAGGAGATGCAGATCAATTTAGGAGCTTGATGAGCTATTTCATAATGTTCTCATACTTAAAAATATGAACATGATAATATGTCCAATTTTCATTTGTCGATTTAGATAAACTAATTCACAAGTAGTAGCTATGCAAATCTACAAACTCTCCTGACTTCAGTGAGCCTGTTTCGTTATCTGTAAAAAGAGAATAATAACAGAATAACAATGCAAGCCCTTACTGGAAGCTACATGGGAAAAATCTCCTCAGCTGGCAATCATCTTCATTTGCTTACTCTAATCCAGAGTACATTGTTTTCTCTTGAAAGGCTGTACAGTTCAGGAGTGAGGAAAGGAGAGAGACAGACAGACAGATACACACACACACACACACAGAGAGAGAGAGAGAAAGAGAGAGAGAGAGAGAGAGAGAGAGAGAGAGAGAGAGAGAGAGAGAGAGAGAGAGAGAGAGAAAGACTGGCCTAAGATGCCTCAGGAAGTGGAACTCAGGGCTCCATGGCTCTCTTGGCTCTTTCCTGTCTTCTCAGCATGCTGCACAGCCATGCTGATGTGCAAAACCCCCTCAACCACTCTGCAGAGATTCTCTTCAGAGGCTTTGTCAACAGGGCCCAAGGCATAAGCTTTTACTCTAACCACACACCAGCTTTTGCCTTCTCAAGCTGGCTTGGACTAGGAATTGTCTAAACTTCATTAACATCACATAACATACATATTAAACATTAAACCAAAGCTACATTTGCATGTCATTTGGTGGTATTTATAAGCTTAATTTTTATCATTTATCTCATCATGAATATTCTTCATTCTAATGTTACTCACTTGGGTTTTCATTTGTCGTTTGGTTTTATAAATAGCATTGTGATTGTCATCTTTGGATATAAACATTCACTGGGATTAGGAAGCTACACTTAACCTTTATCTCATAAGTAATGATAGTAATAACTTAAGTTTTCCAATGTCCACTACGTTTATTTATATCCAGCATTGAATACATCCTGGGATTTTAATACATAGAGAATAGCCCCTGTACATGCTGGGGCAAGCAGTTAGGTCACACTGCTGTTCTTACCATTTTAAACAGATTCAAAAAATGGTGCTAAGAGAAGCTAACAATGTGGCCAAGGTTATACTGCTGGGAAATAGAAGATGAAGAACCCAGGTCTGTCAGAGTTCAGTGTCTATGAATACACAGTGTCACACAGGTGCAGCCTTGAATTGGGGGGTTGGGCATCAAAATAAAGCCACTTATGAACACTAAAATATAGTGAAGTATTTATTTGTTATTAAATGGTATCTGTGGGAGTTCTCACAGACCCCTGCTTCCTGAAAAGCACCTTCTAGATTTTATCTTTACCTGAAAGTATCTGAGATTTGAGGTGGTAGCAACCCCCTACAGTGAGATTTTTTTTGGGAAAAAAAAAGAGTACTTAACCTACAGTTGTTGCATGATTAAACAAACTCCTGCATGGGTATTATCACCCAGGGGAGATGGCTGCTATGACACTTGAAAAGTCCTCAGGACAAATAGAAATAAAAAGAAATGAAAGTTAAGAATGACAGACAATACATTCGGCATCATTTGTCCAAGGGCTATTAGCAATACTTACAAGACAATTCACTCTAAAAATGAAATCCGCATGTAACCATTTTCATTTGATAGGCAAAGACAAGATCTAAGGCTTCAAAGGATGAAACCTCTTGCCACCTCAGAAACCACACAGAGGACTATGCATAGTAATAGTGAATGCCTGCCTTGTCTAGTCCAAAGACCAAATCATCAATGAAGCCTCAGGAGCAATGATACCTTACAGAGAAGGTAGAACGTAATTTTGGTGTTCTATAGAATAGAAGCACAGTGAGGGTAACCTCAGGTTACCTGATCCATGAGGACACCCCACTGTCCCACCTCTGAATTGAACACAACCCAAACCAGGCTTTTACTAAATCGTGACTTTGAAGCTACTCCTCAGAATTACAGTGCAGGAAGAACCCACAGTTTCCGTCTACTTACAGTTAGAAGATGAAGAGTCCTGGAGCGTTTGTAGAGGTGCTGCTTACAGTAGCCAGTTTTGAAAGATCTTAAGTACTTTTCTTTGTTGAAGACTTAAGTAGAAATGACCTTCACTTTGAAGTGTTTAACTTTGTTTAATCAAATACAGCATACCATCAAAAGCTTTCTTACAGAACACTTGCCTCTAACTCAAAGCTGTTTCCTCACAGTTCATGTAGAAGTTTATGGACTCCAAACATTGTTACTCACTACTGCTGAGGAGGTTGAATTTGCTATTTACAGATTAGAGCTTGATCTACCTTCTTTGTATCCCTCTTTACAGTTGAACCCCTGTTAGATTGTGTCTTCATTTCTTATTTTATCCTTGATACAATCAACACACACACACACACACACACACACACACACACACACACCCCACAAAACATGACTGTACTCAATATTCATTCATAGGATCCAAGAACTTTGTACCAGCTACTTCCTCTTTCCCAACCTGCCCTCTAATTCACTCACTCAAAAATGGTTCTGTAAATGTAGTTTCATCTTTACAATTCAGGTTCCAGCAGTAAGAAAAAAAATGGTAACCAATGAGAATATTATTCAAACTACACATAAAAAACAAAAACAACTAAGCTTGGGAAGAAAAAGCCAATATCAATGCCAGTGGAAAACGGCAATGTCCTGCTCTGTGACACAGTTCTTCTTGGGCAGCAATATGGGGCCAAAGTACATTTTCAGAACTATCTTATGTATATTTGAATGGGTCCAATGTGTCAGAACAACCACATAAAATTGCTTCTTTGACCTTCGTTTAAAATTGAGAAAGGTGAAATTGGTATGTGACACAATCCTTGAATTGTTCTCAAGAACTTTAGAAGAAAGCCAGAGAGCAGACTCTCAGGGTATAAACTCTTAAAGCTGCTATACAGCCCTGAAGAATCTGCAGAAATACAGCTGTTTTCCTTTTTGTTTTTTCTTCCCTTTTATTAAAAATAGATTCTTTTCTCATACAATATATCCTGATTGCAGTTTCCCCTCCCTCTACTCCCCTAGTTCATCCCCACCTTCCATCCCATCTGGATCCACTCCATTTCTGTCTGTCATTAGAAAAGAATGAGCTTCTAAGAGATAACAACCAAACATATCAAAATGAAGTATAATACAATAAAACAAACACCATTACATTGAAGTTAGTTAAGATAAACTAACAGAAGGAAAAGAGCCCAGGAGAAGGCTCAAGCATCAGTGACCCTCTAGTTCACATACTCGGGTGTCCCATAAAAATACTAAACTGAGAGATATAATATACGAGTCAAGGACCTGATGCAGAACCTGCAGGAGGCCCTGTGCTTGCTGCTTCAGTCTCTGTGAGTTCATATGAGCATTGCTCAGGTGATTTAGAGAGAGTTGTTTTCCTGGTGCTCCCCATATCCTCTGGCTCTTACACTCTTTCCACCTCCTTTTCTGTAGGGTTTCCTGAGTTATGAAGGGAGAGATTTGGTGGATACACCCCAACTTAGATCTCTGTGTTTCAAAGTCTCTCTTCCTCTCTCTCTGAATAATGTCTGACTATGGGTCTCTGTATTTGTTCCCACCTACTGAAGGAGGAAGCTTCTCTGGTAATGGCTTAATAAGGCACTGGTCTATAAGTATGGCAGAATATAATTTGGAGTCATTTTATCATTATTTTTTTCAGTCTTAGACTGAAATAGAGTTTGGTTTTACCCTAGATCACTGGGCTATTTAGTTTCTGGTTCTTGGTCACCCTAGCATTATCAAGTATGGATTCCATCCTATGGAGTGGGCCTGAAGTTAAATCAGACATTAGTTGGCCATCCCCTCAAGCTTTTTGCTACCATTGCTCTAGCATGTTTTTCAGACAGGACAAGATTGTAGATCAAAGGTTTTATGATTAGGTTGGTGTTAATGTTTCTCTTTTTGTAACCTGCAGAGTACCTTCCTCCACCAAAGACACTAGAATGAACGGATAAGAGCTCTATGAAGGTAAAAGCTAGATTATTCCATGTTTAATGAGTTGTGTGGGTGTTGTCTTTAGCTGGGGCCTTTCTGTCAGTGTGGCAACAGCTTACTTTGTTTGCATTTTTCCATGGGATTCCTTTGGTCAACAACTAAATTAGATGCAACCCAGTCCCAGTACTGGAAGCTTTATTTGGTGACAAGAGATGGCCAGTTGGGAGTCCATCTCCCCCAATATTTGGTGAGTTCATCAGGCTCACCTTCATGTATTTTAGGAAGTTTCTACTGACCTAGGCTTCCATACCACCCACCCCTCAAATCTCCTAAATTCTAGCAGTTTCTCCATGCATTCCTTTCATCAGTCCCCATCTAGTCCCTATCCCCACCTGATCTTTCCATTCCTATCCTCTCTACCCCTAGTCCATCCATAAAATCTGTTCTATTTCTTACTCCAAAGGAGATCCCCATTCCCTTCCTCTACACTTAACCTCTCTGTGTCTACAGATTGTATATCTTGGTTATCAATTACTTAATGGCTAATATTCACATATAAGTAAAAACATATCATAATTACCTTTCTGGGATGGAGAGTTACCTAACTCAAGATTATTTTCTTCTCTAATTCTACCCATTTGTCTGCAAATTTCATCATTTCATTTTTTTAAGAACTAAGCAATACTCCATATGTACCACATTTTCTTTATCTATTCTTCTGTTGAGGGACATGTAGGTTGTTTCCCATTTCTGGTTATTATGAATAGAGTAGCAATCAACATGGTTGAGCAAGTGTCCTAGTGGTAGGCTAAAGTATCCTTTGGGCATATGCCCAAAAGTAATATAGCTGGATCTTGAGGTAAATCAATTCCCATCTTTCTGAGGCTCCACCATACTGATTTCTATAATGCCTGTATAAGTTTATACTCTTCCCAGCAATGGAGGAGTGTTCCCCTTGCCCCACATTCTCACTAGCATGAGCTGCCACATGATTTATTGATCTTAGCTATTCTGGCAGGAATAATGTAGAATCTCAAAGTAGTTTTGATTTGCATTTCCCTAATAAGTAAGGGTGTTGAACATTTCCATAAGTGTTGCTTGGCCATTTGAGTTTTTTATATTGAGAATTCTCTGTTTAGATCTGTGCATAAAGAATGTTTTCTAAGACTTAAATGGCGTAAGGGTTACAGTTCTGTCATACATCAGGGAAGAATTAGCCTGCTCTGTCAATGCAAGACAACCACAGCAGGCACTGGAATTACCAACCTCAGTATTTTTTCCTGGAAACCTGAAACACAGTCCCAGACATTTGATATATAGCTAATGATCTGAGAAATGCACATTCTCAATCCCCACCAATGAAGAGAGCCAATCACTTCAAGTTTAAATGGAAACCATAGTCCCTGTTAAAGCCTCATTACCTTTTGCCACAGAGATTTGTCACAATAGTCTGCAGGGCCTTGATTACTGCTGCCTTGACACACTACTACACTGGTTGGGAAAATAGTAACTTAATAAGTTACCCTGCTTCCCCAGTGAAGTATGTGTGTTCCAAAGAATGTGTGTAAAAAGACCACAAAGAAGTAGGTGAGGGTTTTAGGGAGCCAGTATCTAAGGCATGTCAAGCTTTTCATCTATAATAAGACAAATTATTTGTCTTGAAACTTCAGCTATTAAAAGGCAATGTGCTTGTTGGGCCACTTTAGATTTTTGGAGGCAACTCTTGTCACACTATGGAGTAGGAATTTACTCCTGAGGCCTACACAAAGGATAAAGGAGGAGGCTGCAGTACATGTGTGAATGCTGAAGCAGGGAGGCCACTTAGGTAGATTTGAATTCCAGTGAAAACTGTCAAAGTGCTCACAGGTCCTTTGGTTTTACAGAAAGATGATGTATTGAAGCTTACAAGTCTCCGGGTATCTTTACTAAACAGACTAAGGATATAATATTCAGAATTTGGAAACCACTTCAAGCCATGCTTACAGGCATGGTGGTGGAGGCCATGCCCAATCATGAGACAACAAGTGACAGCATAAATGTGGAATCCATCATCATCCTGGTGGTTCCAAGCTGACCAAGTTCTAAGGCTATGACACTACGCTCCTTTGTATAATGAAAATGTTGTGTTTGAGACAGAGAAGACAACTTTGAATATTGTACTATTTAACTGTTTCACAGATTTCTAGTCTTTAATTAACATGTGTTGTGTCAAGGAGTTTGGTGTGTTGAGGCTCTGATAAGCACTTCTGGCTTGCCCAGGCACTACATGCATGCTATACACATACATGCATGCAGGCAAACACTCATCATATACATAATATAAAAATATAACTACTGAAGTTCTGTCTTATGTATGGTTTGATGATGCTATTGGGTTGAATATATTTATCTGGAAGTCAAAAATTAAAGAATATGACTAATTTCCCCATACCTTGGCCTCTGAAAAATCAGATTATTCATTTTCAAAAGATATGTGTGGAGTATTAAATTAAAAGAAGTTCAACTGAACCAGAAGATATGCTACCACTTGAGAAACATTAGTTTCATAGAGAGTCAGATATCAGACAAGAAAAAAAATAGTAGTAAGGTTATTAGACCCTGAAATAATGAGGAATTTTAGTGTTTGCTATATAATAAGAGAAGGGTGGGAGACGTCAGAAACTCAAGCAATTCAATGGATTGTCCTTAGGTAGTTCATGTTTATGTCTAAACTGGATAGGCAACTGGAATAAATATCTTGACAAAGTAAAGCTTCAAAAGGCTGTTGGGTTCACATAAGAGCCACTACTTCATCTATGGATAGTAGAAGAGCATGGTGATAACTTTTTAGGAAAGCATGTAAAATAATGCAGAATAAAAAGAAGAGAATGAATACTTTTAGTTGTGAACAGATTAAGTAGGAAAGTGCAAAAAAGCTGCCTTTACAGAGAAAAGGAGTTGTGTATATTTTAACATGACTACAATGCAGACATGCAAAATCTTGGTGGTGGAAAGACAAAATAATGTTTTTAATACATAGTACAATTTTAGCTGCACTCCTTAGTTATCGTATTTGATCACTAAGAATGCTAAAGACTTTAAGAGAAATTATATGTTAATTTTCTGTAAAAAAAAGAAAAAAAACTACATTAAAACAGCTTTTTTCTTTTCTTTTCATTTATTTTCAGAACAAGATGATTGTTGAAGAATAGGAAAAGTGAACCAACTACCTTGGAAGTTGAGCAATCAGAGTTGGGTCATGACTGAGAGTAAGAATAAATGGGTGGACATCAGAAAGTGGGAGAAGGTTGATACAGATCATTAAAACTGGAATGCCAAGAAATGACAGACAATGTAAGTTATTGGATTATCTCATCAATGTGGTGGTTAAAACCACTGATAATGTTACACGAGTTAGGAAGCTGTAATGAATAAGAAGCATGCAGGTAGAGCATTGACTAGAATAATGGATTAGAGCTTATTTAAAAATTGTAAAGTATTTTTCTTTCTTCCTCACATACACCATGTGCATATTGCATGTGCATATATTAATATATACATGATTGAGTTATCAGTAGTGTTGTCACTGGTAAGTTCCTTTTGTTCAAATAAATAACATCTACTTATGCTGCTTCAAACTATTCCAATTGAACTCAGAGAATCACTAAAGGACATAAAAGCAGAAAAGAGTCCTGTTGGGCAAAAGATCAGGCTCAGCAGGAGTGATGGGATAATAGGATAAAATAATAGGGGGTAACTATGTCTAAACACTATACATGTACATTTATATTTAAAATTTGTGAAGAAATAAAAATAAAACATGATCATAAGCTTAAAGTTTAATTTTTAACACTTAGAGTACTTGCTGCTCTTACAGAGAACCCAGGTTTGGTTCCCAGCACCCATATGGTGGCTGACAGCCACCTATTACTCAAGTCCAAGGTCTGACACCCTCTTCTGGCTTCTACAGGCACTGCATGCACATGATACAGATTCATATATGCAGGAAAGCACTAATACACATAGTATAAGAATGAATGCCATAGATAATGTGTACCAAAAAATCCAGCTCATGCACTTGCTCAGCCTTGACTGAGGGGGGAGGGGCTTGGTCTTGTCTCACTGAATGTACCAGGCTCTGCTGACTCCCCATGGGAGGCCTTACTCTTTTGGAGAAAGGGATGGGAGATGGGTCAACGTGAGGAAGGCTGGGGGAAGCAGGAGGAGGGATGAGAAGGGGAACTTGTGGTTGGTATGTAAAATGAAAAAAAACTTAAGTAAAAAAAGAATAAATGCCAATGAAATGTGATAGGGAGAATTTTTCAAGGCCCCACACCTAGAAAAATATAGTCACTCAATGTCTGTTGAGAGGGGGAGAATCAGTCTTCTCTGGGGACAAGCTCCCAGATAGGCTATCAAATCTCAAATAGTCAGCTCTAAACACATGTGTAAGAGCAATAATAAATCTTCTCAGTAGTATCTATCTATCTATCTATCTATCTATCTATCTATCTATCTATCTATCTAATCTATCTATCTATCTATCTATCTATCTATCTATCTATCTATCTATCTAGTTCTATCATCTATCTATTTATTTATCTATCTATGTATCTATATCTACCACCTATCTATGTATCTACTCTATCTATCAATCACCTGTCACCTATCTGACTTTCCTTCTGTGTATGTACATGTAGCAATAACAACTATAGAGAAAAGACTGATATTAAAAGAATAAAAGAGAGATGGGAGTTGGAATAAGGAGAAACAAGGAGAGATGACCCTAGAGTTAAAGAACACTTGCTGCTCTCACAGAAGACCAAGGTCCAGTTTTCAACACCTGTATGACTTATAAGGATGTGTAGTTCTAGTTCCAGAGGATTCAATGCCCTCATCTGGCCTCTGTTGGCACTGCAGTGTATGATGCACAGACATACATGCAGGAAAAAATACCCATACACATTAAATAAACATAAATAACCTAAAAATTA
The DNA here is from genome assembly GCF_949786415.1 of Peromyscus eremicus. Classification (NCBI taxonomy): domain Eukaryota; kingdom Metazoa; phylum Chordata; class Mammalia; order Rodentia; family Cricetidae; genus Peromyscus; species Peromyscus eremicus. The sequence goes on from NC_081426.1 coordinate 35,140,114, forward strand.
AAATAAACAATATATTTTAAAATAAATAACTATTTAAAAAATTTAAAGAAATAAAATAAATACTAGATATATTATGTTTGTAATTTAATACAGATGAAATGAGATGATATATCTCACATAATTGAATATTTTCAAATAATTTTATACTTAGAATTGATATACAAATTATTTACAAATATCTAAGTCACATGTGTTTCTTTTTTAATATTTAATTGTAATTTGACTTATTCTTTGAACACATCTATGCATATATGAGCAGGATTATTTGGACTCAGTGGATTAAAAATAATAATTTAAAAATGCCTCTATGCACAGTTATATGGCTGACACCCACAAACATGTCCATGTATATTTCCATTACACCATTTGCTTGCTAATGCATTATTCTTCAAAACTACTTATAATTTCTACAGGAATTGGCATGTAATGATCTCAAGAAGACGTGAGAAAGATGACCCTTCAAGTCTGAGGTGAAGGTGGGCCAGGACAGAGTATTTCTTATACTTTTGGTTACCTACTCCACATGTCTTGTATTCTTACTACTCAAGCCTCGGTATATTCAGAAGGAGCTATCCTCAGCTTCAGGAGAGTTTGTATTTCTCCTTATACCAAGATATCAACCTTGACTGGGTGAGAGCAGTCCTCATGTTTCTCCTCCTTAGCCATTGACTAATGGTTACATGATTGCAGATTGTAACACAAGTGATGCTCCTTTCCAGAAAGATTGTTCTTTCTCTCTCTTTTTAAAGGATGAAGTGCACGTTTGTGTGTGTGTGTGTGTGTGTGTGTGTGTGTATGCATGTGTGTGTGTGTGTGTGTGTGTGTTGTGTGCATACGTGCATTTGGAGGCCAGAGGCCTAAGAGTTCCTGAAACTTGTGTTATAAGCAATTGTGAGTCACCTGACATAGGTTATCATAATTGAATCTGGTTCTCTGGAAGGGCAGTTATTGGGCATAACTGCTAAGTCACCTCTCCAGTCCTGATCATTCTAGTCTGAACAAATGGTCTTCTTAAGAATATGGGAACAAATGATAATCTCCAACTTACGATTTCAGGTGTGACTGTAATCTTCGTATCATTGTTGTATTCATAGAACACACAACATTATAAAATAATTAAATGAGTGGTGTCTACATTGAATGTGGGGCTGGAAATTTGAACAACATTAACAAAATATGTTTTCAACCCTCTTATTTAATATTATTTTTCCCAATGGTTTGCACTGTCTTAGTATACTATTACTAATATGTATCCTTATTTCTAATGTCAACTGGTAATGCCTCTTATCAATTAGTACTTGGTAAAGATAAGATGCTCCTCAAGTTAAGAGGCAGCTGTGTTTTCTAGTAAGCAGACATTTTGGATTGGATATTGGAACAATGAAGGTATTTAGTTTAAATTTACTGTTCCATATTAACATAAACTGTGGGGTTAATTAGCTTTCTGAAACAGTATATGAGGCATGATATAATAATAAGGGGCTAGAACTTTCCAAATACAGTCCACTTGTCCTCAAATAATCTTTGAAAGCCTAGAAATCAGCTTCTATTTCTTTTTTCGGGGCTGCTTCTCTATTGCCTTCAGCAACTGTGAATCTCAGCATCTAAGGAGTCAGGAAGATTGATAGAGTATGCAAATTTTTTGTTTTCTTTCTGTTTGACTACAAGTTATTCTTTTTTAAAATCTAGAAGAAGCAAAGCATAAATAATAACACTGTTTTTGGCCTGTGTATCTGTTGAGGACTGTGAATCTGTCTCCAAGAGATGGCGAAGGATGAAAGGATGATATAGAGAGCAGGCACTTGGCCAAGAGTCTCATCTCTTGCATTTGCGACAGGTAAGTTGTCATCTCTGTTCTTGGCAGATGCTGAGGTGTCAGGTCATATTTTCACGGATGGTGCCTACAAAGTAGTGCAAAATAAGGGGGGCAATAAATAAATTCCTTTCACTGACTTCTACCACATGTGCAATAATATGTTATGTTATTAGATAGGTAGATATAAATTATGCATATATATGCACACTGAAGCTATATGTATAATTAATGTTAGCCTCTTGCTTTATGTCTTACCTCTGCCTCAGTATTACATCCATAGGGCCAGCTCACTTCCTGATACACATAAACACACACACATACACACACACACACACACACACACACACACACACACACACAGAGAGAGAGAGAGAGAGAGAGAGAGAGAGAGAGAGAGAGAGAGAGAAACTCATTAGCATGAGTTTTTTTAGAATTAGAAAGTACCTAAGCTATTCCTCATTTTACATATGATAATTTAACATACAAGTACACCCATGTAAATATACATATATAACATTGTTATTTGTTCATTACTTAGAACAGAGCAAAGTAGACATCATTAGTTTGAATTAAGATGTTATCATAAGTCTGTCATTCAGTTTGTTCAAATTTTATAGACTCTTCCACACTCAGCTAGGTCAGATTTCCACAAATGGCATTAAGTAATTAGTGCAGCATGTCATAGACTCCAGAAAGCCAGGAAGAGTTTGTAGAGTTTTCATGGACATTAGATTTGTGTTGACTTCATGTATGGTTTCAGGTGGACAGAAACAGTAGCAATGCCTCCTGAGTGTAGAAAATGGTGGAGGGAAATGACAGCAGTTGGGGTAAAGACATATATTTCACTTAGGATTTAGTTTGTATGTGTTAGTTCTTCTATCTTCCTTTCACCTCTAAATATTTACTGTTTATAGCGAGTCATGATCTTTGACATTAGAAAAACCTGACTTCAAGGGTCAATCTCTTGAAATGTGGACAACTCCTACAAATTATCTAGCTTTCTTCCATCCAATGATCACTTTAGGGAACAAACACACATAATAAATAAATAAATAAATAAATAAATAAATAAATAAATAAATAAATAAATAAATAAATGTAATAAAAGAATTTTAAAACCCCCTATTTTCAGTTGCACAGATTCTGACATATATGTCTTAAAAATGATAAAATGTGCAAATCCTCTGTTGGAGCTAGTGGAACATAATATCCAAAATATTCTTATCTTCTTTGCTTTCATCACACATAAACATTTGCCTTGACGTTTTGATCACTATCTGCTTTCCCTGCAATGGACACTATTAGAACAATAGTCAAATAATACCACAGTTCTTAGAAATGTTACTTAACATTTTAGGGAAAAATATATTCTGAGTACAGTTTGAAGATACTCTCGAAACAGTGAGGTAAGAGTGTCTTACTATGTAAATATGTTATCATTTGCCAGTCATGGTTCACAGCAGAAAAACAGAAGAACAACAAATCCCCATCTACAGACAAAAAGGATTAACTATTAACTTGATATACATGCTTTCACTGTGAAGAGGTGCATTGTGCAATTATGTTAAAGTACTGAGACAAGTCATAATTCTGCAGCACAAAAGGTGTTGGAACATTCTAGCATAAGCTGAAACTGCAGTCCATCAGTAAGATTTCCGCTTCTTCAAGTAAGCCTCAGTTCTGCTTTCAAAGTGTTTCATGACATTGCAACCTGCCTTTCCCAGAATGCAAAGGAGAACTTTCTTTAAATTCATGGCAATCATATCTTTAAAATTGTCTTCACTGTACATCTGAATTATCATTTGACGGAATAACTGGGGACCCTAGGCTAGCCATGATGACATAAAAGCCTGACCATCATAACAGATTTTAACATAACAGAAACTCTCTTAGTCATTGTGTAAGAATAATTTATTTAGCATTTTTAACTTTCAAAAACATCCAGTACATTGTCCCATTGAATGTCAGACAGATTTTGCTCTTGTGATTTTAATAAATAGGATAGGTAATTTCATGTGACAATCAAATCCTGATCAAAGTTTAATCTTCTTCTAACTGGATGTGGATCTCATAAACCATGACATTAAACAATGCCCCACAGACCATACAAAGGAGCTTGTGTCTTCAGTACCTTTTACTTTCTAATAACAAACACTGCTCCTGACCAGCTTGGAAGCCTTGTGTTGAGATGGAAAAACTATAACTCACAGAACATGTACAAATCAATAAGTGACTCGGAATTTTAGTGAACAAGAAATCATATAGGCATGAAATTAACTCATTTTCTTAACCCACTGATTTTTGGAAGTTCTTGGTTGGCAGACCATAACCTAGCTTATGTGAACTAATTAACTCCATTAACCGTCTTAAGGAGTCTATTTAGGAATTGGATGGGACAAAAGATCTGAAAATATTGGAAAAGGATAAACACTGTTGTTTTAAATCCTGCAGCTGTGTTTCAATTAAATCATTGGCAGTTGTAAACAAGCCCGGACATCATAGTTGACTTCACTGCCTGGGTGTTATTCATTCCGGCAGTGAACTTTACCAGCTGTGTTTGCCAAATTGTGATTTCAATTTTAATTTGGCAGAAAAGTCAGGCTCTGACACCAGAGACTCACAGCTGGAATGAGCTTTGCTGGGAGTAAATGGAGGGTTTTCTGATACTTTTGGACCTCTATATGCCTTGTTGAAGCCAGGCTCAAACGCAGAATGGCAGCAGTGCATCCCTATTTCTGGCACACTGAGCTCTTCTTTGTGCTAGACCTCACCTTAGAATTAGACACACTTACCAATGTGTCTCACAATGTATATAACACGATCTAAATGGTTAAAGATATATCCAACGAAACTAGGAAGTTGTACTAAAAATTAGAAGCATAAGTGAAGCCAAATAATACATGTATTATTTTAACCTGAGTTGGTGTTGGATACCACAACTTTACCGAAGATGGACAGATATGTATACTGTCCTCTTGCTTCCACAATACAACGTATTTTTAGAAGCATGTGCATCCCAGAAAATCCCAGTCTGATCTATGTGATTTGAGGAGAATGAAAATTAATGAAAAAAAATGATAACAACAAATTAGAAAAGAAGAAATAATTCAGACTATGTCAGGATAGACACTGTTCAATGTGGTGATATTTTACTTGTGCTGAAATGTGATTTTATTTGTATGTTAATAAATAAAGTTTGTCTGGAGATCAGAGGTCATTAGCGAGCCAGAAATAGAAGTCAGGTGGTGATAGTCCACGCCCTTAATCCAATCACATGGCAGGCAGAGTCTCTTTGTGGTCAGGGACACAGCCAAGTGTGGTGACCTTTGAGTCTTTAAGCCCAGTACCAACCATAGAGACCAGGAGGTCTGTATAGACAGGCAGTGACGAGGAAGTCATGTGGCTGGGCTTAGAGCCAATGAAAAGGCAGAACAGGAAAGCAATAAAACACAAGACACACAGGAAGAAGGTCTCTCTCTCAAGGGAAGCAATGGCATTGAGTGGTAAGCTAAAGGTAGTCATTGCTCTTTGCTAGTGTTCTGATCTCTTGGGCTTTTAACTCTGTGTTTGGCTCTGTGTTTCTTATTTAATAAGACTGTTTAGAATTTCGTCTACAGTTCAACCTTTACCAAAAGTTCAACCCTTACCAAAAAGTGGTGAAATTGTATTGGCACCTTGCATATTAATTTTGTGCTTGGTGACTATGTATTGTTTGTAATTTGTTGAATAATAATAACACCAAGCTTCATTTGTTGAGATTCCAATACAAACAAAAAATGTACAGAAATGTGAACAATAATCTCATCTGACTTTCACAGTAACTTCATGAGATTATTAATGTCTTTATCCTTTATCCTCTTGATGGCCTTATGACTTCATTAATATTTGCTAACTTCTCTGTGACAAAGAAAGGCTTTGAACATGTATTTCTGGGTTTTCTCATTGCAAAAAGGCAGAAATCCTGATCATATAGGAGATCTCTCAATTTCTAACTTTCAGCAACTAATTGAGAATAAGATGTTTGCAGCATTATTTCCTTCCAGTGGCTGTCATGTCAGAAGGACAAGTGACTGATACACATTGCATCTTTAGAGTAATTTGAAAGATTTTTATAAACTGCACTCCATCTTCTTATTCCCTAACAATTCTAATCCATCAGCATTGTGCAGCCTCATAGCAAAGAGGAAAGAATAAAGTACCGAAGTTCCTGTCCTTCTGGTGGGTGTCACAGTCAGGTCCTTTCACAGTAAAATACTGGAAGTGAAAAGCTTCCCACACAAGACAGATGTTGAGGTAAAGGGATGACACAGGGGGGGCTCTGTCCAGGTAGAGGAGGCTTCAAGAAAGGATGAAGACATGATACCTCAGAGGGAACAACATTCTTGCAGGTCCTCCTTTGTATCTCTTCTTAACCCGAGAATAATAGAGAAGAATTGGGGAACACTTCTAGTCAGTTGTACCTACCCACTGTGTGAGCCTAAACTTAACAACTTTTCTTCTGCAGAGCATGGAACTGAAGACAGGGCTTAACGCTTCATTGCTTTTTTTTTAAAAAGAGCTTTTGTTCATACCTTTATGGTAAACGCTTAAAAATTAGGATATAAGGGGCTGGGAAAATGGTTCAGTGGGCAAAGCACTTGCTGCAGAAGAATAAAACCTGGTTTTGTGTCACCAGCACCCACACAAAGACAAGTGGACATTGTGGCCCATCTGTAATGCTAGAACTTGGGAAGGAAGTACAGGGAATTCTCAGGGCAAGCTGGCCAGCTCTACTAGCTCAGTTGGTTAGCCCTGGGCTCAAGTGAGAGACCCTGCCTCAATGTGTTAGGTGGAGAGCTCTTGAGAAAGACACCCAATGTCTGACACCCATGTGCACCCATGCACATGTGAATATGCGTACATGTAAATGCATACACACACACACACAGAGAGAGAGAGAGAGAGAGAGAGAGAGAGAGAGAGAGAGAGAGAGAACAATTAGAATATAGCAAGTAAGATCATTTTTGTGGAAATTAAAATATTGGCTTCATTGCTGGAGTGTTCTGGCTTGAGTCTGTGACATTCATCAGAATCTAAAGTAGAATTAAATGGGTTGAGCATAGTCACACTGAATCCTTAGCTCTACAGCCATATAATGGAAGCCGGGCGGTGGTGGCGCACGCCTTTAATCCCAGCACTCGGGAGGCAGAGCCAGGTGGATCTCTGTGAGTTCGAGGCCAGCCTGGACTACCAAGTGAGTTCCAGGAAAGGCGCAAAGCTACACAGAGAAACCCTGTCTCGAAAAACCAAAAAAAAAAAAAAAAAAAAAAAAAAAAAAAAAAAAAAAAAGAACAGACAACAAAACCAAAGTTATTAAAAAAAAAAACTTTAAAAAAAATAAAAAAAAAAAGAGTTAGTGGAAATGCTATTCTCCCGGCTCTCCACTACAGATGCTGATGTAATTGGTCTTATAGCCGAATGTTAATTGGTCATGTAGGAATTGATACTTCAACTTACTTCCTAAGAGTTCCTCCTATGATTTCATTATCAAACAAAGATAGGGAAACACAAATTGTTTCTTTAAAACTTAATATTCATACACATCACATTCTGTGGACTTGGGGCCGAGCCAGCTCCTCTCATCTCTAAGAACCTGAGAACTGAGACTGAGACTAGCTCTGGATCAAGCTACAAGTGACAGAGTCTTGCCTGTGGCTGCAGGGAGAGCTTAAGGAACTCCCTACCAACCAACCGGAAACAGTCAGGGAAACAACACCCTGAAAACTAAGGCAAGCAAAATGCAGACTTTTTACTTATTACTTATTTATTTTTAAAGATTTATTTATCTCGATTACATGTATATATATGTTTTGCCTGAATGTATGTAGGTGTTCCTTCTGTGTACCCTGTGTTCTCAAAGGTCAGAAGAGGGCTTTGGAACCCCTCGTACTGGAGCTATTGTTAGTTGAGGGACACTATCTGCATTCTGGGAATTAAATCCCAGTGCTCTGCAAGACCAACAAGTATTCTTAATTGCTGAGCCAGCCCTCCAGCCTCCACATATAGACTTGTATACTTGTTTTGAAATAACAGACTCAATCCTAACTTTAGTGTTCCTTTGACATGGAAACAGAAACAAAATGTACAGACTGCTTCTGAGGAACCAGAGAAGACCCAGGAGGCTAAGCTAACACTGTGCCAGAGAGAAGTACCAGTTCTGTGTCTTGATAATTCTAATTCTTACGTCATTTCTTGTGATGAGGGAGTTAACAAAAAGAGCTCACAGAGAAGCACAGAGAGAGTCCTCATCAAGAAGCTTTGATATCTTCAACAAACTTATCATATATACTTGACCTAAGCCTTGTCCTTGATGGAAAAGTAACATCCAGCTCCTTGAATTTCTAGATTCTATAGTTAATGTTTCACATCTTAATTCCCAGAAAGGGCTGTTCAGAGGTTCACTTTAAAAAAGGACTTTGGCTCCAAACTCTAATTCTATTTTCTGCCCTTGAAGTTTAAGATAACACAAACAAGAGTCTATGTTTGTTTACCTTCAGTAGCTGCATAACTACATCAGAGTCATTGATTAGCCTGGCCATTATGGTTTTTAAACAAATCTCCTAGTTGGCTCTAAAAGGAAACAACAGTTATGGATTGTAGACTCTAGAAGAAGTAACATTGTAAGGTCTATTTACTCCTGGCCTTATGTTACAAATCCAAGTTCAAAGAAGTACTTCCCAATTCTGCTTTAATAGTCCCTCCTTCAGACCATTAGTGGAAGAGTTCTCAAAGTTCTGAATAAAAGAGAAGAGATTCTCAGTGTAGATGACCCAGATGTCCTTCTTTGCCTTGAGCAGTCATTCTAGAGAGCACTTTGTTGCAAAAGTCAGTATCAGATCTGACTTTCTAGAACTGTTAAAGGAACACCAGGATGTGCCAAGTTGTTCCTAAAAATCTAACAAGCCAAAGGAGAAAATGTAAGTAGGAAATACACACATGATTAATAAATGAATCTTAGCCTAGTCAGTGTATGTGCTAAACAATCTTGGACTCCATCTACAGAGACTTTGAGCAGTAACATTCTCAATATTGAGTAGGGCATCTTGATCTCCTCTCAGAAATGCAAGGTTGTCATCCACACTGTGATGATACTGACACACATCTTCCAGGTATATCACCCAGTGTCACACCTTTATCTTTCAGAGTAATAACTTCATTCCTTTAAAAGCTCATGGAGTTTAAGGCTACTGTATGCAGAACTTCTCATTTCAGAAAACATTTTCAGATTCCTGCTTAAAGTAATATTCCACTATCTATCAAAATTGCCCCACTAGCCCTAAGCCTGTATCTCTATCTACATAGGGAGTTAGTAATTGTTGTTTATCACAAGTACTTTTGTGAGCTATAAAACATGGTTTAGTTTAATCATTGTGTCTGTAATAAATTTCCATTTGCCCTTGCTGCAAATTGCGTGAACATAAATAGACACACAACTTATTAAATTTGTTTACTTATAGCTTCAGTTCAGAAAAACTGGTATTAACCAAAATATGTATAATGGATAAGGAAGGAATTAAAAGCACCTTCTAGTCAGAGGGACTTCGTGAGCTAAGCCTGTATTTCAAACTACTGGTTGAGAAAGAGAAAAAGAGAATCTGTTGATGTTTGGATTTTGAATAGGATAATTCAATCCTAAATGTAGGAAAGGAAATGGGCACCCATAAAGAGCTCACTTTATTGTATCTTTTCTTTTCTTCAGTCATTGACTAAACTAACAGTTGTTTCCCTGTAGTTTATCGAAACATGATCTTTAAATATATATATATTGTTAGAAAAAAATTGAGACTATCAGAAGACACAAAAGCATACATTCCAAAACAGGAGTTTTACATTCCATTAACGTGAATTATAACCTTATATCTGTATCGTAGACTGTATCCCTGGACCTCCACTTCCTAAAATCTAAAGAGTTGGTTATACTGGATGGTGTTTTGCTTAGTTGTAGGATCTTACTTTTTGGAAAGAAGGTCTAGGAGTGGTTAAGAACTGAATCTATTAAAATGTCCTTGGCTGCAGCTTGGCTGCCTGGCCTGTCACTGGCCAGCCAGTTCGCCATCCCAGCCTGTCCCCACTCATTATCCTGTCCCAACTCTGTTACACACCAGCTCATCAACAGAGCCACTAAATAAGGTACCAACAGAAATGCAACTCTTTTCTCTAAAAATGCCTGTCTTCTATCACCTTGTAAACTCAGGACCGACCACTGGGGTCTGGACTTTTTTTTGGAAATTTCACTTTACTGCACGAATGCCAGACCCAAATGACACAAATTTGACATCAATTAACAGCATGACAAATCGGCAGAGATGCTAGAAACAGCTTCCACACTGACAATGAAGCATAGCTGTTGAGAAAGAGCCCCTTCAGTACCACTCTGTCATTCCATGACACTGCTGACAGACCCTACACTGCCCAGACTGATACAATGCACATGAATGCACATTCTTACCAGTATGAATATATGTCTGTTCTGGAACTTCCCGGCATAGGCATCAATCAGGAAGCAAACACATGAGGCATCCATGCTCTCCAGCAACAGTATTCACACACACACACACACTCCATAAAAATATTAAGCATAAAGCATAATGCATTTATTTGATCACACATTCAATCCTTCACAATAGCATAGCTGTATACATGCACACATCTGCAAATGCAGACTTCAAGTATGTAGCTCTGTCTATCTATATCCTCATTTACACCCTTACAAATCCATTACACAAAAGGCCATGCAGCAGGGGTTGCATTTTGCAAACATTTGTACATGAATTGATGAACTTGCAGTTAAACATGCATATGAGTTTACACAAATATAATCTAAAGAAATATATACATCTCCCTGGTTATATTGACTGAATATCATTTTCTTTGTAGAGTTAGAAAGTGCAGATGCTACTTTTTTTCTAAACGAAGACTGCAAAATGCAGAAAAATTGAGAATATGCTCTATCCCTCCTGCTTTGACATATTTATCTGTGAATAATCTCTCTCTCTGTCTCTCTGTCTCTCTCTCTGTCTCTCTCCCTGTCTCTCTCTCTGTCTCTCTGTCTCTCTGTCTCTCTCTCTGTCTCTCTCTCTCCCCCCATTGTACTTGAGATATATTTCCTAACAAAGTGGGACATTTGATCATATCAATACAGCCTTTGTGTGAAAACACACTACCTTGAAATGACTGGTGTTAACTGGGGTTCAGTGCCATTGACTCTGGAGACTCCTTTGTTGTTGTTCATATTTGACAGGTTGTGCAAAAATTAAATCTTTTTACTTTGTCCACCTCTTGTAACTACCTCTGAAAGTTTGTACTTCACTGACTAGAACAACAACAAAAACAAACAAACAAAACCAAATAAATCAGAGAGAAGCTGCTGCTGTGCCTCTCAGATGCTCGGGATCTACATGGTCTTAATAGTTAACTCACTTTGAGGAAACAAAGAACTTACTGTTGTCTTCATGACTGAAAACATCTCAAGGAGGGAACAGGAAAAGAACAGAAGAGCAGAGTTCCTTTATTTATTCAAGATAAAGGTATCCTCTGAGGATGGAGGCAGGCAATGGTCTCATGAGAGATGCAGTTGGGTAGGGCCTGGGCCAGAGCACAGGGTCCCTCAATGAATGTCCCTGTGACCAGGATAAGGGAAGTTAAGCTCTAAGATTTAGTGCCTTAAATATGAAATGAGGAATATAACATCTCACTAAATTTTCAGTGATACACAGAGAATTACCTGTGTAGTCTCTGGGTACTTAGAGTAATGTATATGTTTATAGTTCTAATACTTTTTTTTTTCAAACTGGTCTAGTCTGCTAGTAGTGCAGTGACTTCTTGAGTCCACTATTAATGTGGTAATTGGGCTAGTCTGCCATCAATGTAGTGACTGGTTTGGTCTGCTCTTACTATAGTGATTCTTTTATATCACAGCAAGTGCTAGTTCTCAGTTCTCATCCTCAGGAAATGTTATGTCTTGGTCTGTTGTGAATTTAAAATTCATTCATGCATGAGTCTTACCTTGAAGGAAACATGCTTAGAACTAGAAATAAGCCTTCCATACTGGCTGCGTCCACTCTTAGGCGCATGTGCAATTTAACTTACAAGCTAGTCCCCTGAGGACTTTGGGAATGTTGGATAATACCACATTACAGGTACCGTAGCCATCAGAATACTGCGTGGTATCATTTATTGGGACTATAAATTTGAGTTACCATATTGTTCTTGTATTTTTTTTTTAAATGCAAAACTCAGCGTGATGGTGCATGCTTGTAGTCACAGTTACTCTAGTGGCTGAGGTACTAAGATCACTTGAGCCCAGAAGTTTGAAAGCAGGCTGGCAAGCATAGAGAGATGGCAGCTGGCTCAAAGTCCTGAGATAATAAGGTTGATTTGAAAATCAATTACAAATAGTTTAATTAAAATTACACAAACCTTGAGGGCAGCTTATCTGTCTGTACTCTCTATATAGAATTGACTACAGAAAAGCCAGTCTTTTTTTATTTGTCCTTCTAGGGGGAGGTATGCATAGTGATAGGTTTCTTTCTTATGGTATTTAGACTGGATGACACTCCCACTATCCACCTCTCTATTATTAATCATGTGGGTTTTTTTTTTTTTTGGTATTTTGGTTTTTGTTTCTGTTGTTGTTTTTTATTGTTTTGTTGTTGTTTTATGGTTTTTGTTTCTGTTTTTATTTTTTTGAAACATTGGTTCTCTGTGTAGTCCTGAAACTCACTGTGTAGTCCAGGTTGTCCTAAAACTCTGCCTTTCAAGTGCTTGGATTAAGGCATGTGCTGCCACCACTGGGCTATTATTCTTAATCTCTAACCAGTTAAATTTGATTCCAAATATTGAAATGTTACACAAAAATAGATTTTCCCATATTAGCATTTATTTCCTTCCCTACATCCACTTAGAGTGAGAAATATTCACTTTCCCTTGAAATTCTGTGAGAGTTGGGGTTTAGTCTCTGTTTCTGACTGATTCATTTCTTCTTCCCAGATAAGTACTTCCTCCACATTCATAATGGATTCTCACTTAGTGTTTTGCTGAATTAATGAACTAGGCCCTCAAACACTCCCATTTGGAGCACCTGCCCTATGTGGTAACAGAGATATAACCCCTGTTTTATCTATTATGAAAGTCATAATTAAAGGGCTAAAGGTGTGCCATGGAGTGCTTGCACTGTGGGTGAAAGGGTCTGGGTTTGATATCCCATACTGACAATTAAAAATTGTGAATGAACTTGAGGCTATAACAATGCTTTACTCTTTTCCCAAATTGGCATCAGATATAAAGAGGCTTTATGCTACATGAATTAATAAATAATAGTGGGAATTTTACCGAGGAGAAAAACATTAAAATAACATTCAAATGGCTTAATAGAAAAATCCATCTTGACATTTCTTGCAGACTAGCCCACATATTCTTCTCTTGGACTTTCCCACATCCACATGAGACTCCACAGGAATTCTAAGTGCCGCTGACCTACTACTAACTACCTTCTGACTTACTACTGCCTTCTGATTTACTACCAATATATACTTTCACCACCAATTTCATCTGGATGAACATTCTATAATTCCTTATGTGTGGTACTAACTTCCAAGTCATTGTCATTACAGGATTTTCCTTTCACAATTCATTAGACACTGAAGTTCTTGAAAGACTAACTCAACAACTTCCATGAAACTGAGCAAATTAGAGCCCACTATCTGTCTCTCTCTTCTTCATCCTGTATCTCAGCCAATGTCATCTGGGTTCACCAGGCAAATACCTTAATTTCTCCTGGCTAGGGCTCACTATCAGTCTCTAAGTCCATCTTCACTGACTTTAAAGAATGTTATCTCAAAGGAAATCTTATGCATAAAAGGTGAATCAAACATTTATTTATAGGGATGCCTAGAATAGCATACACAGACTTGCCAGAGGGCAGCCCTTCACTGAATCCATAATACTGAAATGGAGGGAGAAGCAAGTGGTTTCAGATAACCCTGCTGAGTAAGAGGATGGTGATGAGCTGGAAATCATTAATTTTGCTGCTGTGGATCTATGCCTTCTGGGAAGAAGCAAGACTCAAAATTTGTATAATCATACATCATTGAAAAATATGCTACCTCACTGTTACACAAGGAGAGGTCTATTGATGAAGACATGAGAGAACCGGTTCTGATGTAATCCAGACATTGTGAAAACAGCTGCTCCTGCAAGAACCCATCCCATCCAAAGACAAGAACTCGTCAAGATGAGACAGCACAGGATCCATACAAAGATGCTACAAGAAAGAAGAAAATGACTAGAAACATGCAGATGATGAGTAAGTGTTGGCAGAAAAGTATTTCCACAGAACAGATGTGAGTATGAGCAAACACATGGCCATAGTGCGATCTTAAAAACCCACTTTGCAAAAAGAGCATGAGTAAAAAGTGTCAAGTTAACCAGAAGAGATGGGGCCACAGGCTGGCAAAAGTTGGGAGCTAAGCATAAAAGAGAGAGAAAGAACAGCATCTACAAAATCAAGTCTGCTTTGGAAACAGCACAAAGAAAAGCAGAAGTTGCTTAGAATCTAGTCAGCCATGAGAGAGGAAAGTGAAAAGAATGAAAGGAACATAAGCAAAGATTAGAATATCGATGGTAGCAAGCATGAAACAGAAAAGGAAAAAAGAGAGTACGGAGACTCAAAGCAGTAAGCTCTAAATGTTCAGTGTGTGTGTTTTTAAGGACATGATTTCATAAATAACTATGAATTTACTAAAGAACAAAAGTAATTATGAAATTACTAAAGGGAAGAAAATCCAGTCACATGTGATGAAGCAGTACACTGTGACTCAAGAGTTCTGGAAAGAGAAAGGAGAAAAAATACAACTGCTCTTTATCTGTTGCTGTGATAAAACACCTTGACCAAAGGCAGCATGAGGAAGAGAGAGTTTACTTGGCTTAAGGTTCCAGTTCCAAAGGGCTAACAGAACTGGAAATGACAGGACGCTTTTAATCTCAAAGCCTGGCCTCAGTGACATGCTTCTTCTAGCAAGGCTGCCACACATAAACTTTCCCAAATAGCACACCGCTAGGGATGAAGTATTCAAATACGTGTGACTGCAGGGGACACTTCTCACTAAAGTACACATTTAGCTATGTAAATGTGGTAAAGTACATATTTAGCTTCTAGGGAAAAAATGTTTATATCATTTATGTAAGGAACTTGGCTAGGTTTAAAATGATCCACAGTAACAACGTTAGAAAACAGGGGAGCCTATGGTACAGCATCCTGTAGTCACTATAAATTCAACTCTACAACTCTGCACACAATGTCTGAAAATATTGAGTGTTTACTGTGACTGATATTTTAGGTGGATGAGATATAACAGCAGCAATGGTCATAACAAGCAGACAAAAAATGCCTGCTCTTGCAGGTATGGTAGCATAGCTAGAAAGAAAAGAGAGTAATATATGTGGTGAAAGAATAAAATATGCAGCACGGGAAGATGTTACAAATGAATAACCAAAAAGAAAAAGAAGAAGAAAAAAAAATCAAGAGATTAAGTAGATAACACACCCAGTAAGCTGCTTTCTGTGCAAGAACAAACCTCACTTTGGTCCCTAAAACACATCTAAAGAAAGCTGGGTGTGGGGCACCTGCTTTTAATACTAGCACTAGGGAGGCAGGGATGGAAGCATCTCTGAGATCACTGGCTAAACAGCCTATTTTCTGTGATGAGATCTAAGACACTTCAGAGATGACAAGGTGAATTCCAGCACTCATTTGCAAAATGGGGACTTACCATCACTAGCATAAAGAGCTAGGCATACCTGTGAATACTATAACCCCAGGATTTGAAGTGGAGACAGGTGGAGCCAATTCACAGCCTAGACAAATCACTGAGCTTCCAGTTCATGGGGAGAAGAGGCACCAAGCCAGTATGGAAGGAAGTGATAAAGGAAGACACCCAATGTCCTGTTATGGCCTTCTTGAGTCTTCAAACCAGTGTGAAGATACACACATTCACATACATATACATCACACCCACACATAAGCACAGAATAAGTGAACAGAACATGAGGAATAAAATCTGAACTTGACCTTTAACATCCACATACAAGAGTGTACATATTAAGCATATACATACAAGTGTGCTTGCACACACATGTGCATGAAAATCCACAAACATAAACACACACATACAAATAGAAAGAAAACAGTGGAAGTGAATAGAAATAATTAAGGATTACCTAGTTGAGAAAATGACTCTGAGCCTTGTTGAGCCTGAGAAGACATTACTGCTGCTGTAATGTGGCAATAGAGTGTAATAAGTATGAATGTGAAGGGGTCTTGTGACCACTTTTTTCATGGTTTTATAGGCTGTAATAATTGTAAATGGACTGCTGTAGTAGCCACATGGCTATGAGGGGCAAGAAGAAGGCTGATAAGAAATTTAGAACATTTGGTAGAAGCTAGAGAAAGGTGTAACACTTAAGATTGTAAGGCTAGACCAAACAGTGAGGACTAGAGCTTCTATCCCCATTTGGCACGTCTTTCTGTTTATATAAAATTTTAGTTTTAAACACCATGTGAAGGAGAGCAATTAATGAGACAGAATTCTCAATTACTAAAGGCATCTACACTCAAGAAATAAATACATTTCATGTAGAGAAAAATACCAAGGAGCAGCAAGAGCAGAAAGAAAGCATCATATGAAATATGACAAAGATCAAAATGAGTTTCATATAAATAAGTTAAAAATATATTTAAAAACATAATTAGACACAAGGAATACTAGATATCATGGCAAAGAAAAATGTCCAACTTGATTCAGAAAAGTGGGAAAACAGAAAAGGAAAGAAAAAGGAAAAAAACAATTTTTCCTGAAAAATTGTGGATGAAAAATGAAATAAAAATCTTAGTGCTATTTAAGGATAAATTATGATAAAAGGGATCATTTATGGATAAAGCATAGAACTTCTCTGTTTCAAAAGAAATAACACAGCTAGGTGCATTAGTGTGCACCTTTAATCACAGCATTCAGGAGGCAGAGGCAGGCAGAGTTCTGTGAGTTCAAGGCCAGCCTGGTCTACAAATTATGTTCCATGAAAACCAGGGCTGTTACAGATAAACCCTGTCTTGAGAGAAAAGAGAGATGGCATTGGTGTGTGTGTGTGTGTGTGTGTGTGTGTGTGTGTGTAAGAGAGAGAGAGAGAGAGAGAGAGAGAGAGAGAGAGAGAGAGAGAGATTGAGAAAGAGAGAGGCAGAGATTGGATTTTGTAAACCAGGGCTCCTGCTTAGCATAGAGGAGAACTTCTAAGTGTCCTTTCTTACCTAGAGACTGGAGTTTTCTAGTTTCTTCTTGTTTGTGCTGCTGATCTGTGTGCTCCAGGCTAACTGGCCCTAGAACTTCTGGATGGAGTTCTAAGTCTCCTACCTACACATCTTATCTTGCTATAGTACTTCTGTAGCATTATAAGATTAGACATACTTGCTATCACTCCTAGCTTTTTCTATTCTTGACATCAATTCCTAGAATCTAAACCCAGCTCATCAGGCTTTTTTACCAAGTACATTTATCCATTGTGTCATATCCGGGTCCCAAGAGACAAAGTTTTAAGCATATAAATATTTATATAGTAGAGTTACATCATCATCATTAGTATTGGAGAACTACAGACAATAATATTTGTGCTAGATAGTTGGGGTTTTTTTTGTCAGTTTGACCCAAGTTAAAATCATTTGAGAGAAAGCAACTTCAGTTAAATGCCCCCATAAGATTTGGCTGTAGGCAAAACTCTAGGATATTTGCCTAATTATTGATAGATTGCATGGGAGGTGAGTACAGCCCATTTTCAGTGGTGCTATCCCTGGGCTGCTGGGCATGGGTACTGTAAGAAAACAGGCTAAGCAAGCCATGAAGAGCAAGCCAGTAAGAAGCACTCCTCTGTTGCCTCTGCATCAGCTCCTGCATCCAGGTTCCTTCCTTGTTTGAATTCCTACCATGGCTCCCTTCAGTGATGAACTGTTTACCTGGAAGTGTAAGCTGAAATAAACCCTTTCCTTCACATGATATTTATTTGCAACAATAGAAACCCTAACTAAGACAATAGGGAAAGTAAATCCAAAATTATGATAAAAATCTAACTCGTATTTTAAGTGTGCTTGACATGGAGACATACAAGGAACAACATATAAACCCCACTTGTCATTTCAATTTTGAGATGTCATTAAAGTATTATTCCCTAGAAGTAAATACTGGCCCCATCCCTCAAGCATATGGCATAAAGATGAAAGCATATGAGGTCTGAGCTATCAAGAGAAATGAAACACATCCAGAAAAAGTAAGGGATAGACATGTTAAAGGCAAGACAAGAGCTTGGAAGGATATTTTTCATTATTTTTACTTGTTTGATACAAAATTTCACACAGTATCCCACACTACTCTGGAACTCACTCAAACTTCTGGCAATCCTCCTGCTTCACCCTGCTAGAGTGGGGATTACATTATGAGCCATCGTACCTAGTTTCATAAATCTTCAAGAAAAAGAAAATGTTTAATAATGACAAAAATAAGAAACTACAAAATATTTGAAAAGAAGAGTGGAATTTAGACTCTATGCTGAAATGTTTACTGTAAGAAAAACCTAAATAAATGATGTACCGAGAACAAATCTGGATGAATGTGTGCTGTGAGTTACACAAGTGAAAATACTGTTGCCTCAGCATATAACTAACGAGAGATCAGGGAAAAAAGGAGTCACAGCTCATGAGAATAATTGGCATGGTACACTTTTCACAGACAAGAAAACACAGACAGCTATCAAATAAAAAAAAGATACTCAATCACACTCATAAGACAAATGTGAAATAATGCTATCATTCTTTTTTTTTGGCTGTGAGATTGGGAAAAAGCAGGAAGTCTGATCTCACAATATAATTGCAGAAGGAGAGGGGGTAGGCACTCTCCTCTCCCCTAAGAGCACCATAAACTGTAACTATTTTGACTAGAAAGAAAAATAACAGCAAATATCAAAGAAGCACACTTTCTGGTTTAGAAACAATTTTTGAGCAGTTTACTATACAGTTAGGATCTCATAAGATTTCTTTTTCTCTTAATAATTTTAAAGACCTATTATAATTATTTCCTAACAAAAAATTAGAAGATCCATCCAAATAAAAATGTTAAATGTGCTCTATAATATTCAGATACTATATATAATATGCTTTATTACTGAAACTGAGAAATTGTCAATAACTGTGAAATAGAAACAAAGTTAATGGAACAGGATAAACAAATCACTGTCTAACTTACACTATTTAATGTTCATATACTTATCCATTAATATATTAGAGCTATTTAAGGATGTATATATTCATTCTACATTTTGGGAATATAGAAGTATAATAGAGTATTGGTTTCATAGTGTGAGAGAAGGAATGTGATATTACTGAAAGAGGAAGAGAGAGAGTGAGTGAGAGATGAAATATGCATTGAGTAGGATGTTTATTGATGAACCCTTCCCTGTGGACACATTTCCACAGATGCTTTTTTAAATTTTTATTTATATTATACTTTTTTGGTAATTTTACACAATGCATTAAAACACATTCACACTTTCTCTCCTAATTTCAGGTGTTCTTTTCTTTTTATAACCCATCAAGTTCACTGGAGCATGGGCAATTTCCCATGGGGCCACCCTGCTACAGAAAACCAATTCTCCCTTTGTTAGTACCCATAACTTCTAAACTAGGGTGGGTGGTGGGGCTTGAAAACATATTTCTTCTCTATTCTAGATTGTTGACTGGTGTATTTTCACTTTTCCGTTGCTGTGGTAAAACACCATGACAATCGAAACATATAAAGAAGAGTTTATTTTGGCTTATGGTGCTAAAGGGAGAATGGTAATAGTCCATCATAGCCAGTAGGATATGGCAACAAGAAGCAGTCATGGTGGCAGGAGAAGGAAGCTGAGAGCTCATATCTGCAAATGGAAGCATGAAGCGTAAACGAAGCTAGAACTGGCTTGAGGCTTTAAACTCTCAAAGTCCACTTCCAGTGGCATACTTCTTCCATCAAGGATGCTCCTCCTAAACCACCCAAACTCTGCCACCAGCTAGGGACCAAGTGCTCAATGCATAAGCCTATAGGGTACATTTCTCATTAAAACCAGCCAATGGCTTGATCTTGTGCAAGTCTTATATAGGCAGCTATAGTTTCCCAACAGGTTTTTAATAAAGTAGAGGAGTTGACTGAGTGAGTGGCTGAGGAGATACTCTAAATGTATAGAACAAAAGGACCCAGAAGAGAGAGCATTTCATGGGACATCTACTTGCAGATAATCAACCACACTGAGTAGTGGCCCTTGGCAGTCACAGCACAGAAAAGGCACACACACTCTCTGCTGCTCACACCAGTCAGTACAATCCTGGTTGCAAAAGATCAAATCAGAGACAACTCCCTAGGGCAGATGATGGATTTTTATAAAAATACACCAGCCTCAAAGACTAGCTTTGTAGGAAACCTGACTCAGAGGTCAGAAGGCATTCAGAAGGGTCAGCTCCATCATTTTTTGCTTCTTTCTGAATATTGGTATCATAGCTCTTCCATATACTGGTGTCATATGCTTTTTCCACATTTAGGAAGTGTGAGCCCAGGCAAGCACCTAGAAGTTTCAAAGTCTACATGCCTTCCTTTCCCCACCAAGATGAGCTAGCCACTGTGCTTTTAACAACTCTAAAGCCACAGAAAGAGTCTCTGTCCCAATCTTTCTTGCTTTGTCTTGTGAGCAGGTGCTATATATTGACTGGAAAATTCCTCTGGAGAAGTTAGATTGGAGCAGAAGCTGGGAAAATATGTGAAAAGTAGGGCTCCTCTTCAGCAGGGAAGCAGGTCTGGCTTAGCAGAAGGAAGCAGCCACTGACTGCTCTACAAGGGTTACTAAAGCCACCTGGAGGTGGCACATAGCAGTGGAATGGCCACACCACATTAGAGCCTATTCCTCCTAAAGAGATCCCAATGCAATTGTCAAAAAAACACTTGAATTTAGATTTTTAGCAAGAAAACTTTTGCATTTCTTTCTTTGTATACAAAGTCAATTGATTTTTATATTTTTCTGAGTTGGGCAGGTAAAACTCATATATTGAAGAAATACCTGGCTTCATGCATCACCTGGCTTCATGCATCACCTGTGTGGGTGTAGGTATTTTGCAGTTCACTGAAAATTAAGCTTTATTATTCCCATTTGTAACTGAGTATTGATAAAAATACTTAACTGAACTACTGAGTGTAGTGGGTAGCCATTCCAGCTTTGTTCTGGAAGTTCCAACCCCCATTGAGACTTGGGCAGCTGTCACTCCTACAAGGCGGGGCCAAGGGAGGCGCCTGGGGACCCGAGATCGGGATCGGCGAACGCTCTCTTGGTTCCGCCTTGTAGGAGTGACAGCTGCCGAAGTCTCAATGGGGGTTGGAACTTCCAGAACAAAGCTGGAATGGCTACCCACTACATGCACTCAGGAAGCTGGGGAGTGCCTCTTTCGCTGGTCTCGGGGCTAAGCTAGGGAGCTGAGACCGGCCTAGCTGCTCCCTTTTTCGGGAATGGAACCGTGTAGGTGTTCCCTGGTTATATGGAACTTTGCAGGCGGGTTTAGGTACCCGCTAGCCAGGGAGGAGGCTGAGGGCAGGAGCCACCCAGGCTTTTGGAATTTGCCCCACGTGAGCGCCAGATATTGGTGATATTATTTAGGCCACTCCACGTGGAGATAAAAGGAGATTTATTTAATGGCGTAACTTACAAATTAAGGGATAGGTAGGTCGCGGGGTCTGGGGAAGGTGTATCACAGTCCAGCGGTGTTCTCTGGAGATTTCCTCTGTCCACCTCCACCATCCAGCGTCCTGGAACCAAGAGAGCTTTCGCCGATCCCGATCTCGGGTCCCCAGGCGCCTCCCTTGGCCCCGCCTTGTAGGAGTGACAGCTGCCGAAGTCTCAATGGGGGTTGGAACTTCCAGAACAAAGCTGGAATGGCTACCCACTACAACTGAGAAAGTCAGAATTCAAATGGATGAAGCCAAAACCAAAATATTAGCTTAGGTGGGTATGCTGTGCTCAGCTAAAGTTGCTGACCTGGCCTGACCCATGACAAGAATGTTCAGTCATGCTCTATTTTGTGGGTTATACAGTGTTTACTAGGAGTCTAGCCTAACTCTACACTTTACATGCGGTAACAGAAATACCTATCCTGATAGTAAATAAGACTCAATTTACAATTCCAATCCATTAGCAACAGAGCCTTCTCTCCGGGTAAACCAAAAATGAGAACTTAGCTCTCACTGGTTTGTATTGAGCCATCCTTTATCTAGTCTGAACCAGTGAAATCAAATATATAGATTAACTTCCTACAAGTCCTCAATGCTTCTGCTCAACTGGCCTGTTTCTAATGGTTAATCTACATCCATCAGCAGGACCCCAGGGGCAGATAGCAATTGATAATGTAAGGACTAGGTAAAATCAGGTGCTACAGTTGGGATAAATGTCATCTCAAAGGCCTTTCTGATAAAAACTTAGTTGTCAACTTGTAGTACTTAATAGTGGTGTTGGAACCTTTTAAAGATGGGGACTAAGGAGAAGAAATCATTGTGGGAATTCCAGAAGAGAGTATTGGGACACTGAGCCCCTTTCCCGCCTCTCTTTCCTTCTTTTATATCCTCTTCTGTCCTCTCTTCTTCCCCCATTCCCTCCCCTCCCCTTCTTCCCCCACTGATCATTATCTTTTCTCCTGTCTTCTTCTTTCTTCCATTCTTCTCCCTTCTGATCTCCCCCAATTCCTCTCTTCCCATCCAGTCCTCCTCCATTTTCCTCTTTTTCTCCTCCCCTTTATTCCCTTCTCATTCCTTTCTTGTCTTTTTTCTCACTCAGCTACCTGACTTTCTAATCACCAAATGAGTTATTTCAAGTCATTTCTATGCAGAGGAATCAAACTGAAATCATGTTTTGCACAGCTTAAGAAGGAGGACACATTGTGAGACATGTATTGCTAGGCCATTCCATGCATCACATGGGAACATCACAGAGTACTTATGTAGACCTGTATGGTAATGACCAGTCTCTGATGTGGCCTTTTGATGTTACTCAAAAACATGGTGAAAATGAGACATATAAGGTACTTCCAGAGTAAGAGGCCACATCCACTTTTAGAATAAACTATTTTGTAAGAAATGAGAATATACCACAAAATAAGAGCAAAAATGATAATACAGTACATACAAACCCCCAAAATATGACTTTACCTTAATTATCAGGTAACATGTACTGTACATATTGTATCTCCCATAGGTTGTATAAGCACAGTGTCAGTATGTCCATTTACTCAGCAGCAACATGTGCAGTGGGTTTGCTACATCACCATGGCTAAAACATCACCAGGTGATGGTGTTGATGAGGTGATTCTGCTTTGGGATAACGCTCTTGTACACTGTAAAGATTTGTCAGTCCTATTGGTTTAATAAAATGTCGATTGGCAAGTAGCCAGGCAGGAAGTGTAGATGGGGTGACCAGACTAGGAGAAGGCTGGAAAGAAGGAATGCAGAGACAGAATCACTAGCCAGATGCAGAGGAAGTAAGACGAGAATGCTGGACTGAGAAAAGGTACCAAGCCACGTGGCAAACATAGATAAGAATTACAGGCTAATTTAAGCATAAGAGCTAGTTAGTTATAAGCCTGAGCAGTAGACCAAACAGTTTATAATTAATATAAGCCTCTGTGTGTTTATTTGGGTCTGAACAGCTGAGTGACAGTGCAGGACAGAAACTTCTGTCTACATGACTCCTCGTTGACCAAACAGCACAGGGCACACAGCTGTTCACACCACTCTTCTAACTTTTTCCGTATCTTCTCTAGCTTCTAAAAATATGTCAAAGTTCACCTGTCTAAACGTGATGCTCTGAGCACAGCCCAGTGCTGTCAACATCTCTTACTCTTGGAGTCTGGTCAGGGGCAGTCATTTCCTTCCCCCGTCACAGCCTCCAAATCAACATTATTCTCTTTTTCCTTTACACCCCACCCCCCTCAAACTCCACCGTCAGGAAATCTTTCCAGCTCTTTTCTCCACTGTGCCCTCAACACAGCTTCTTACCATGAGCTCTACCTTTTGCAAGTACAGCTCTGGCTGAGCAAACAGTATTAACTCACACAGCTTAATAATTCTCAGCTTAAGAGGATCATGACAATGCTTCTGTACAAGCCAGATCAGATGACCCCTGTACTTAAATTCCTAAATTACCTTCAATTAATGTATGGTCACAATCTAAAATGCCTCTGGTTATCTGTAGGACTGCATACCATTTCAGATCCTAGCTAGTGTTCTAATTCCTTCCTTGGCACTCACTTTCCTCAGGCATACTAGCTACTGTGTGGTCTTTCAATGTCAGCCACATGGGGTCACAGATAAAAAGACTTCCTATAGAGGCCTCATATCTCAGAACCTAGTTCTTTGTATATGAAATGTCACCAGCTGAGTGAGGTCAATTTCTATCTCAGTATATTAGTGTACTCCACTTCTTTTCAGCATTCTGATCTCTTTTACATGTGGATACTTCCTTTGATTCACTAGCTCTTATCTAATTCATGTGTTAATATAAATCATTGATGTTCTCAGCTTGTGCTTACCATATGTCGGTTACCTGGGGCTGAGGAGATGTTTCAGTGAGTAAGACCACTAGCTGTGCAATCAAGAAAACCTAAATTAGAATCTTCAGCAGCCACATGAAAGATGAGCATGGACCTCCAGCACTGGGAGACAGAGACAGGTGGATTGTGAGAACACACTGTCCAGCAAGCCTAGCTGAAATAACATACCTGAGATTCAGTGAGAGACCCTGTCTCAAAACTAAGAGAGGAAGACAGCTGAAATCCTACTCCATCCTATACATGTGTGTGATGGGCTCATTTGTTGATATGTCGCACACAAACATATGCACAAATGCATATACATATACACATGTACACAAATACACACACATATACCTCCACATATATACTCACATAGATGCACACACAGACACACACACACACACACACACACAAGAATTACTTGTCTACATTTTTTGTTTGTTCTGGAGCCAAGTGATTACTTACCATTAGCCATGGTAAATTATTTAGTGTTGAGAGATGGACTGATCTGACGCTTTCTCAGAGGCCCTGATGAAAGGACGAAAGGAACTTAGGTCTATATCCTTATCAGGAACAGAAGTGGCAAGGGCGGTCTGTGGCTGAGTTCAGGACACTGAAGGAGTTAAGGTTTTAGTTCCTGGAAACTTGGTTTTTCCCCTGAAGAGACTGGAGTTATCAGTTCCAAGACTATGCTAGATCTGCAATGCTCTTGAGATGTGTTCCCCTTGTGCAATGTTGCTTGGTTAGCATCCTGCTGACTTTGTCCCATTGTATGATAGTTTCTGATAACTTTGTCCCATTTCTCCACTGAAAATAGTATACAGGATGCTGTATTTCTTATAGCTTACGAAACCTCCTGATTGCAAACTTATCTACCTCCTTAAATTCTGATCTCCTAGTCCTTTACCTTATGGTCTTGTCAATGAAGACTGACTCACAGATCCAGATCAATTTACACTACAGTATTTTAAAAATTCCATCAAAATATTTCTTTGACTATTTTACCAAAATTCAGTTGTCCATCATTTACCAGTAGTCTACTGTACTTCTCAGATCAGAGATTTTTGTTTTATTAGTTATATATCTGTAATATTTAAAAGGCCTGCTGCCTGGCATCTAGGAACCACTGAATATTGGATTTATTGACTGAAAATTATAGATTGAATCTTGCTATTTTAACTCTACCTCTGATACTACTGCAAGTCCATACAACCCCCTTTCCATCTATAAATACTGAGAATAGAGAAGTGAAACTATGTCCCAGAAAAAGAATTCAGTTCCTCCCTCCATTTCTTCCTCTCTGCTTTGCTTTTTTTCACTTTCCTTCAAAGTCTGATTGTCTCTGTATTTTTGTATACTTCATAACTGTATTTATTTTGTCTAAATATTTGCCTAATGTACCTACAAAACTGCCTGGCATAGTTTTTGCTGAGTGAGTAAACAAGGAAATGAATGAATAAAGAAATGACTCATTTTTAGTCAGTAGAACTTGCCTCTCCTAGAGTTAATGATAAGGAATGAGAGGAGTAATTTCTTTTCTATAAAGAAACCCAAGTTACTAGCTCATCAGAAAAAAAAAAAAACTCTTGTTTTGCAAAACTAAAGTGACAGATATTCCTGACAATAATCCCCTGTAAGAGAATATGGGCCAATTTAAATGAAATGCCTAATTAAATATTTCCAAAAACAAGAAGTATAGTACACTCCATCTCTAAGTACATAATGTGGCCCTGAATGTTCACAGAAAACATGGCTTCTAGTAAAATAACAAAAATCACCCATCTCTTAAATAACAAGCTGAAGGGTCTGCAAGTGGAGGGGCGAGGCATTCAACCAGGAACCTCTGGCCCAATACAGGCCCAAATCGACGATGGTCACAGCACAGCCAAGCAGTGGCATGGTATTCTAAACCTGGCCCACAGCCAAGTCCCCACCTCATGTCATGTAGTGGGGTGGATGGAAAGCAGCCAAATGTACCAAGCAGGAACTGCCCTGGTGTCATAGGCCAGAGAGTGGGGCATTATAATGATCTCCTTGTGATGAGGAACCGTGGCCCAGCCCTGCATCACGGGAACCTAAGTGAGACCTGGAGGCCCACATGCAGGCCTGGGGTACCCACTCTGGGCTCAGAAAAGAAAACAGGGGCCCACCTGGTACCTTATAGTACCAGCCAGAAAGCCAATATTAGAGTGAGCAGAGGTATATTATGGTGTCTTATGGGAGAGAGAGAGAGAGACAGAGAGAGACAGAGACAGAGAGACAGAGACAAAGAGACAGAGAGACAGAGAGATATTCAGGTCCTGTGGATAGAGGCAAACCTGAACAGAAGAGAGAGGAGGGAGCAGGCTAAGATGTTGAGGGAGCTGACCCTTTGAGAGCACAGGTAAGCCAATTCTGAGGATGCCAGCATAGGAGACCTAGTCCCTAGCCCCACACCTCATCTGCCACATAGCTATATGTGCTGGGGAGAAATATCCTCCCTGTCCCTGCCTATCAATAACTGGGGCAGGTGGGAGAGCTGGCCCTGTGGACATAAAATCGAGAGAGCTGTCCCTGACCCCCACCAGGTGCAACACTCAGTCCCTCCACCTCACTAGGGCAGCGCAATAGAGCCAGCTCTGTTGGTGGAGGTGTGGCAGAGCAAGCCCCAATGTAGTGAACAAGAAGAGCTGTCACCATTACTCATCTGTTATGAGATGGCATGGGCACACGCACATCAATGCCTGAGGCAGGTGGGAGAGCTGACCTTTGTTCGTAAGAGCAGAATGCCTATCCTTGACCCCTAACAGCTACAGCATCCAGGAAAGCAGGCTGTGCACCTTGCCAGGGCAGCACAATAGAATCAACCCTGTTAGTGAAGATATGGGTGAGCCAGAAATCGTGAGCATGGGACAGTTGTCCTCACTATGCACTGCCTTCTGGCAGCATGGGAAGAGGAGAGTTGCCCACCTTGCCCATCAATACCTGAGGCAGGAGGGATAGATGGCTCTATAGTCCTAAGTATGGGAGAGCCATCCCTGACCCCTACCAGCTGCAACACTCAGGAAAGCAGTCCCTGCACCTTACCAGTGCAGCACAATAGGGCCAACATGGTTAGAGCAGGTGTAAGTGAGCCAGAACCAAAATTGTGACCAGGGTAAAGCTGTCTCCATCTGGTGGACCAACCCTACAGCTGCCCAGGCACAGACCCAGGGTTATGACTTGCCCTGCCCCAACATCCATCCCATTTACGATCTGCTGAATCACATGAAGGGACCTGACATGCAGACCCAACACTGCAGGATCTCCATAACACAAGGCTTCAGCGGGATGTCCAGGAAAAGTCCTAGTGGGGCACACCATCAAAGGTGTAGTGGAGACCAGTGGCCTTGAATCAGAACAATGACTCTTTGCAATGAACACTTGCAACTAGAGATATATGGACAAAGGTATACATGGTGTGACTTGTTGGGTTGCACTGCAGCTTCCATGGCAAGACTTTTAATTCCTTCCCTTTTACTTTCCTCATTTATTTTCTTAATTTTTTCTCTTGAATATTGTTTTACTTTGGGAGGAGGAGTAGAGGAGTGGAGGGGGATGCAAAGGTTTGGAGAATGAATGGGATCAAGATATATGATGTAAAAAACACATAGAATAAATACATTTTATTTTTAAAAAAAACACGCACTACAGGATTTCTTTAATACTGGACACCCGAGAGAATTTCAGCCCTGTGGGAGACAGACATAGATCTGCAGGACTGTAAATCTGAAAAAATTTACTTATCACAACAATTTTTTATCTATTTTGAATATGAGATTAGTTAACTCTGCAATTATCATTTCTTCATTCTTTTGTCCCACTTCTGTACAAAATTGACTTTTAAGTTGCATTGTTTACAAATACTTGGCCCGTAAACTCAAGTCAAACTTTCAAGCTTTCTACTGATATTGACTAACTCTATATTTCTTAAGGTGTTTATATATGCATAAAAGCATACTTTTCTATCCACACATACATGAGGGAAAGGTTATATAATATCTATCTTGAATTTGTATACATATATAATTAAGGGAATGAAATATTAAATAATGATTTGCATTCTTTATTTTATGATGATTTTATCTTCTTTTTCAAAAATACTTTGGGATTATTTAGTGAAAGTCTAAAGAAATGGTAAATACACTCTTAGTGTGGGATCCAGTTATTTATTTATAGTCATTGAGACAGGTTCATGCCAGAGCTCTTCATGTTTTTGTATTAAATTTTTGGTTTCAAAGAGACTCCAGAATCTCTATAATAACAGATGATTTCTGGGTTATTTGGACATGAAAACTGCTTAATGAGAAGCCTGAATATTCTTTGGGGAGACTGAAGCTCTCTCCAGTTCCTGACTGGGATAACAAAGTGAGCTATGACATGTGAGCATATTGGTGACCTTCTACGGACACCTCCACTGAATTAGGATTGAATTAAGAGAATCCACACAATAGAAAACTGCAGGTGATATAGTTGTCCACGACAGGTCATTTACAATGAAAGACATGTCACTACTGATGGAAATCTCCAACAGAGCTTAAGTGATTTCTTCTACCAGCCAGCCATGTTGGAGAGCAATAGGAATCCATCAGAAGAACAGCAGCTCAGGATCTAAATAGTGTGGGCAAAGGCTGTATATTCAAGCCAACTGCAGAAATAGCATACGTTCCCCAAGCACCACAAGCCTTCATCTTGCCAAAGTTGTGAAGAGTCAATAACAAATGCAAATGTCAAAAGCAAATGCACACACACACACACACACACACACACACACACACACACACCAAGGAGAACATGGAGGCATCTGCACAAAAACCCTGCCAAATGCAAGTTATTTATAGAGGAAGTAATTTTAGTTTAGGAATAGTGGATCATTCAAGCAGTTGCTAAATATATGAGAGTGTGACGTTTCTGGAAAATTGTTTTTTGGCATAGAAACCCACTATGAAACTTCATCTCATCAGTTACAATCCTCACATGTCTAAGGTTTTGTGCTCTCTGCCAAAGAAGTTGACACAAAGCAATGAGTAACATCTGAGACCCTGCACAGAGGAGATGGTGGATTTATTTTACACAATTAGTACTTTCATGTATTAGTCTCCTGCTCCTTTCTCCCAATGGACAACATAGTATTATATTAAACAACAAAATTAAAAATATAATAGTGGCTAAAGACAAAAATATAAAAGAAAGATTTCAGAGTTATTCAATTCCCCTTTACCTACCTCTGCCCATACCTGCTCTTGAATTCCAATTTTTATACTCACGCAGTCGTTTGACAAAATCTTTTGAGTCTTAATTTTAAGACTAACACTGTGCAAATTCCCATTGTAGGGCTGGTGAGATGGCTCAGTTGAAAAAACTGTTTGCTGCCAAGTCTGATGACCTCACGCTTCAATGTAGTGGAAGAAGAGAACTCTGGTACACCATCCTCTGACTTCCATAAATGTGTCATGTCATACTAAGAGGAACACACACACACACACACACACACACACACACACACACACACACGATGCACTAACATACAGGCACATAGACGTGCACTCAGACACAAAAAATACATTAAAAACAGACACAGACATACACTAAATAAATTTGAAATGTAATTAAAAATTAAATCAGCACATTCTAACTATGAAAGGCTCATGATGGGTGTAAAGAGAGTAGATAATTCTCATATGGAACTCTGTATGGAATGAGGAAAGGCAGTCTGGGACCAAGTGTTTATTAACAGGTGAAATCAGTACAGTACACTCATGATACAGAACGAAGCTGCCAAGCTGCTGCTGATCCAGCTGCTGCTGCCTCTTCTTTCCCAGGGGAGATGAGGACCAAACTGCCATGATTCCCAGTGGCTCCCAGGAAGCTCTGCACCATCCAAAAGAGCAAGCTACCCAGTCTCCAAACCCCCATCCCCCCCAAGCGCCCCCTCTTCTTATTGGGTCATGTTTCTCCAAAGAAGACCACGCCCATTAAGCCAAGCTACTTCTTAAAATTGTCTAGCCGCTGGCGTCAATAATTCCTACAAGACTTTGTGAGTTGATGTTACACAGGACACAGGCATAACCCTCTCACACTCTATCTTTTGTCTAAGAAGTGAGATTGTTCCAGGAGATGAGTAATAGAGAAACAGGAAGATTAATTATATCTGGGCAGGGAACCATCACCCACTGCAGACTCTCGCCTCCATCACCGATGGATTACGTACAGTCAACAAGGTTTTGCCCTTTTACACCATGAAAGCTGCAACAGCTCATCTTGTAAAATAACAATTTCCTCGATTTCTTCCTCCTTCATAAAATCTATAACTCTTAGGAATTTTTATTATTTAAATTTATCTACACTTCTTTCAAAATCTGGTTGTCTTTGTTTTTGCATTATATTTTACTAGGTTACAATTGACATTTTTTTGAGATTAATACTATATAACGCATGTAATTCTTTTGTTTTTGAGCTGGGCAATGAAAACTTTTCAATGAAAGAAAGAGGTAATGAACGAAGGAATAAACGTTGGAAGTACCTTCTGTGTCACAATGCTTCTTAATGATAATCATCTTTCCATTTTAACAAACCAGAAAGCCAACCATCCTTCCATCTTCTTAGCACTTACATACCAGTAATCATTCTTTCAAACTGAATAAAACACTAGGGGGTGCTGAGAAGAATGTATCTGTTTTATGTGGAATGTTCTGTGAATGACTGATAGATCTATTTAAGATGCCATTTAATCACAACATTCCTTTGATTAGTTTTTGTAAGTTGGCATGCCTTTTGATGAAAGTGGGTATTGAGTCATTCACTATCATTGTGTTGGAGCTGATCTGCTTCACATCTAGTAATATTTGTTTTATGAAACTGGGTGCACCTCTGTTTGGTGTGCACATATTTAGTATTGCTTTAAAGTTTAATTTAATTAAAAATGATGTGCCTCTGTGTGTGTGTGAGTGTGAATATGTAACCATGAACACAGTTACTATGCAGGCCAGATGCATTGAATCACCTTGGAGTGGAGTTACAGGTGGTGGGTACCAGACATCTATTTCAGGCCTCCTGGAAGAACAGGATTTGCTCTTAACCCTGCTAAGCTATCTCTCTAGGCCCTGATATGCATGTTTAGAATTGCAATGTCCTCTTTGTGGCTGTTCTCTTAATGGTTATGATGTGACCTTCCTTATTTTTTCTGACTAGTTTTGTTTCGAGGTCTGCTCCCCCCCCCCATATATAGTAGATGGCTCTACTTGTTTGCTAGTTGCATTTTTTTTTTTTTGAATAACTTTTGCCACTCTTTTACCTCAAGGTGATGTCTATCATTGACAATGACAAATGTTTCTTGGAGAGGGCAAAAAAAAGGTGGATCCTGTTTTCTAACCCCTAGTCTGTGTCTTTTTCCTGGGGAATTTAGACCATGAATATTCAGTTACCGTTGAAAGATGTGCATTAGTTCCTGTCATTTCATTGACCGTAAGAGGAGAGGAGCTGTGAAGTACTACCGTTTGTATGTCACATGGCTGTTGTACACTTGAACTCATAGCAGCTATGCTTACCTGCACAAGACCAAATCAGTCAAAACTACCAGGAAAGATGGAGGAGGGGCTACTGAGGCCCTGCCCCTAGCTGTAGAGGTATTGCAGTTGGAGCTGTCAGGAAAATGAGAATCACTTTTCTTTGGGGAATGGCAGTTGGTAGTTTGCATATGACCCAGTGGATGACACCACATTATGTGCATATGGGCAGCAGTAACTGGACTCACTAAGTTAATTTAAAAAAAAAAAGAAAGCAGAAAAGAAATTTGGAAGAAGACGTATTGGGAGATGGCTTTGTCCTCTGAGGAGTTGGATGGGGAAAGTGGGCAAATAAAATGACAATACATTGTATACATTTATGAAATTTTCAAAGAATTAATTAAAAACAATATTTGTTTAAGACAGAAACTACATCTCAGACCCAGTTTCGACAAGTAGGGTGCAAGGCAGCTGACCAATCAGAGTCCAAAGTTCTGACCATCTAATTTTTGTTTAAAGTTACATCCTGACAAGGATAAGTGACTGGACGTTTGCATGCTCTAAGCAACATCTGAGAAGGGCCAAAGCCTTCCCTGGATTTCAAAATCATCAATCTAATGAAGAGTCCATCTTTCTTTATTGGAGAATGACATCATATAAACAATGCACATGCCATCTGCATAGCCTTGTGTTTGGTCCACTTGATAATACTTGATGGTTCTCTTCCCCTTTTGATGTTCCCCAGTTGCCCAGTCCATCACCTCACCAATTGTATAATAGAGGGGCAAGTTATGTTGTATCCTATATACTACAAACAAGGAAATGCAAATGCAGATACCATAAACAACTGCACAAAGCAGAAAGGCAGACAAATGAGGACAAGAAAACATTAAAACAGGTGTCCTGAAGCCAGGAGTCTCAATATGTTTCTGATTTATCTCAGTGAAGGGACCACTTATGATAAGACAAATGCATCCCTTCTAAATAAAATCTGTGCAATGAATGTCAGGCCATGGTAATTTTGCTGTTCTCTTTGGGAAAATGGTACTCTGTATTGTTTTTACAGCAACTTTGTCAATCACAAACTAGATTATGATGCCCTAAATGCTATTGAATGCATCTCTCCTTAATGCTCCATTGTTGTCTCCTAAAATATTTCAAGTCCAAAATATATGATGGCAATGAATCATGAGTCTTGAGGTCCAGGAACCTCCTTTATTGAATGTTCTGTTCTCCTACCATGCAAGCAAAACTCACACAGGACATATTGAAATTCGGGATTTCATCCTCTGGTACGTGGTGGCAGTGTTTCTCTCCTTATTACATTGGAAATTCCCACCCTTGAAATGGTTCTATGTCTGGGCTCCACTCAGGTAATAGGTCTTTACAGGAGACACACTAGGCAATGCTTAATTTCTAAAATAGATTCTCCAGTTCTCTGGGATGGAATTCCGTGCCAGCAGTACCCTCTATGGCTGCCCATGGCCTTGCACTAAATGGTTATTGCAGTGATTTCCTAAGCTCTATTTTTGCACTTTGGGTGGTAGCTCTGATGATTTCATTCTCCTTAGGATCAGTCTTCCATTGTGTTAGAAAAATAGGTCTCTCTTCAACAATGTTTTTATCAGATGCTTTATGGTAATTATACAACATCCTTCATGTTCTCTCAAGGGCATGCACTGACCACATTTAAAATATTGACAGGCTGATAATTTTGCAAATATTTATATGATGCTTCCCATTTGATTACAAATGTTAATATTAGTTCTATCTTCAAATACTTTGTCTTTTCAAATGCTGCCATTAGTAGCAGAGAGAAGCCAAATCATGCCCTCAGCACTTTGCTTGGCAAATGGCTGACTAGCTAGAGATCCAATTTCTTTGCTCATATTCTATCATCTATAAGATACTAGAACATGAAAAATCATGAGCCAAATTTCTTGTGCTTTATAACAAACTGGCCCCTCTCTCCTTATTCAATATTATGTTCCTCAGGGTAGAGAGATGGCTCAGCCCTAATAAGTTAGGCTCACAAGAAAAATGTCCATATTATGTTCCTTATGTTTCAGGCCTCATTATAATGGCCCACATTTCTACCAGCATTTTGTTTCTTACCACTTAGGCATTTCTAAGAAAATAGAGGCTTTATCTATAACTTTCTCTTTTGCATCTGTAGTCCTCAGATGAATTGCTATTTAATTTCAAGTCATCACAATGGAAGCTTTTTCTACAGATTTCAAAAACCTCTATGATAGTTATTTTGGTTGAAAACTTGAATGATCTTGGAGAGATCCACCTTTGGGTAGGTCTGTGAAGAGATTTTCTAGAAGGACTAACTGACAGGGGAAATCCCTCCTCCAAAATGGGTAGCACCTTTCAGCGTCAGCCCAGATATAGAGAGAAATGGGAAAAAGTCTTTGCTCCCTTTGCCCTATCCAATTTCATTCATTGCTTGTGCATACATCTATACTGTTCCTTCTGCTACTGCTGGTGATACTACTGTGGTCATCGTTCATGAAGCTAGGAACCCAGCTTCTTTGACTTTCATTATGGATGGAAGACTGATGACTCTCCAGGAATCCTCTAGGCCTTCATCACCATATGGAGACTGGTAAGACATCCAGTCATGTTGACTGAACACCTGGTGAGTTCTCAGATGCTTTGACACTCAGCCAGTCATCACTGGAGTACCTAGCCTATATTGCATAAACCAATATAATAAATCCCTCTGTGTCATAAATTCATTCCATTAGTTCTGTTCTTCAGAGAACCTGACTAATACAACCTCCCAACTTTTACCTATTACCCCATCCTAGGTCTATTTTACCTGTCCAAGTATTATACTAGTACCCAATTTCTGTGTACAAATTTCTGCTTTAATGCTTTTGGGTTGTCATGTCAACAACAACAACAACTAAAACAAAACTCCTGTGCACTATCAAATATAGAGATTTCTTTTTTAGTTCTAGAGGCCAGGAGCATTGTGATTAACACCAGTACATCTGATGTCTGGTCAGGGGCATTTTTAATTCATAACCAGTGTCTCTGGATTCTCCCATGGTGGGCTGAGCAAGGGTGTCTTTGACAGGACAGTAATCTCATTTATGAGAGTCCAGCCCTCATAACTTAATCATCTCCCCAAAGTGTAGCCTGCTAATGCTCTCACATTGGTGATTAGATTTCAAATAAGAATTTGAGGTGGGAGGAAGATATATGAATTCAAACCATAGCAGATATCATTATACATAACAATCTACAGAGGGTAATAATTTTCTTCCCATAAATCATTATGAAG
This sequence comes from Peromyscus eremicus, assembly GCF_949786415.1. NCBI lineage: Eukaryota > Metazoa > Chordata > Mammalia > Rodentia > Cricetidae > Peromyscus > Peromyscus eremicus. The sequence continues at coordinate 35,175,423 of NC_081426.1, forward strand.
GCTAATTGAAATACAGAGAAAAATTGCTGAACATTCCTTAGAAGTAGGTGCTTGAAATGGTAGCTGCTTATATTATATTATATTATATATATTATATATTAATAAAACGGGTACTGTTATTATACACATGAATTATCCTAAGTAACATGACATCATTTTTTTCTCAAGTATTGGTCAGTCAAAATGTTCCTAAAAAAGTAGGTGTTTAATACTTATTTGTTGCTTGACTTAAGATAATGTTCAGGAGCCCATGATATAGCTCAGTGGGAAAAAGATCTTACCACTGAGCCTGATGTGTTTGCTTCTTAGGACCCACGTGGTTGAAATAGAGAGTGGACTCTTGAAACACACAAGCACTGACACACACTTATCCTCTCTCTCTTTTCCTTCTTCCTCCCTTCCCTTCTTCCCTCCCATCTCTTTCTACTCTCACTTTGTTTGCATTGAAAATACTGAAGATTATAGAAAATTACAAAAGATTTCTAAATTATCTTCATATTCTCAGAATTTTGAATAATCTAGCAATTTGGAGTTTGCCACATGTTAATATTATGTTTGTGTGATAACAGCATATTTTTTTCTGATATTCATCTCAAGAAGTGAAATTTAAATGGCTTTTTAACTTACTCAGCATCTCAGAACATTAGTAACCTTGGTAAAATTAGCTATTATAATCTTAACCTCGATTCTTTATTTATTCCTCGTTTTTCTATGTGAACGTCTCATTAACATATGTAAAAGATGTATACAATTAGAAAGCAAAGGCTACAAAGTGAAACAAATGAAGAAATGCCAGCTGTTGCAATCAACATTGTGCAGTTTGCATGATGGAGCCACTGATAGGAAAACGCTTTCCCAGTTGTGGTCCTAATTAATTTGAGGGATGGGAATGTGAATCAGAGTCACAAGTAACTGCAGAAGGTGGAACAGAAAATGTGTCTTCCCCAGCATAAATGTATAGGACCACAAGTGCCTAAGGTATCTTGGTTTTAATTAATATTGATCCATTTCAGAAAAAAAAATTATGTTCTCAGTAAGTGACATCTGACTTGGAAAACTGGACTCTGCTATCTAAATATCTTCCATTGCTGTGACAAAAGAACATGACCAAAAAGAACTAAAGGAAGAAAGAATTTATTTTGGCAAACAGTTCTAGAGGTATGCAGTCCATTAATGCCAGGGAAGCCATTGCTGTGACAGTAGAAACAGGAAGTTGCCTGATCACATTTCATCCAAATACAAGTAGAGAAAGAGCAAAGAAAGAAAGGTGAAGCTATAAATCCTCCAAACTCACCTGAAATGGAATGGTTTGTTTCCTCCAGCAAGGCTCCACCTCCTAAAAGTTTCATGAACTTCCCCAAACAACTCCACTATTTGGAGATCAAGTGTTCCAATACATGAGCCTATGGAGGCTATTTCTATTTCAATCCACCAGAGCATGACTGCCTTCCATAAATTTTATGGCTCATCACAATTTTCACAACCTTTTGATAAAGTTATTTCTGCAAGCCACACAACACAAAAGGGCAAGCATAATGACCAACCTTGGTCATCAGGTCAATGCACAGTGCCTATGAGATTTCTAAAACCTGTTAGTCTATGAGGGCATTTCCTCAAAAATTAGGTCACAAGGGCTCTGACCTAATCTGTGCTTTAATAGATCTATTAAATAGTTCTATGTATTGATTGATCTACCTATTATTCTGTGCACTTACTGGATTTTTCTTCTACTTGAAGTTTAGTGAAGACAAATGCATGGTTTGGGCTTGAATACCAGGTCAGGAGCATGTGCTACTATGGACTATGTATTTTTCTAATGTACCTAGATGTATGATCTAATGGATCAACTCTCATCAAAGTGTCCATTTTGTCAGCTAGCTGTTCTGAAAACTTAAAGCAAATATGCTGTTAGTTTGGTTTGGGTAGCTTAAAGAATATGTCACTATATCAGCAGTAAGCCAAAACATAAGGTAATCATTCTGCTACAATAAAGGGTGTTGCTGTTCATTGACATCACTGTTCATGAATTTTCACTCCTATAAAAAGTGTGAAGCTTCACATAGGAAATGAATTTGTGCAGTATGAGGATTGTTGAGCTATTATTTAAATTTCATCTCTGCTGTTAGAGTGCAATTATTTCTGTTGCCTTTTTAAATGTTACCTTCACAGTAGTCCAAAAAGTCTCTCCTATTTTCTGCCTACAAGTAAAGACGACATTATCAGGTGTGAATGTAGAATGTCTGTCCTCAAACTTCTAGGGTGGTTCTAATTTTGACTTGAGGGAAGATAATGAAAACCATCTCTTATATCAGCATATTACACTAATCAATATAATAAATCTATTCTGAATAACATTATGCTGAACAATGATATGATTAAATATGGCACACCTCATTTATATTCAACCTCAAGGGACACAAAATTTTCCATGACTCAAAGATTATAGATAATTGAAGTTTTTTTTAGTTTTAAATTTCTACTTACTTTGCATTTTTTTATATTTTTGATAATTTAATGCATGTATACAAAAATATGGTTTTATGTATAACCACCATTTCCCCATCCAACTGCTTCCATGTCTTCCCATCATGTCCTTATTGAAACCTCATGTCTTCTTTTTGTAGCTCATTTAGTGTTGCCTGTAGATACATGGTTGTAGGATTATCCACTGTAACTTAGGATACCCACATCCTCAATAGAGCATGATTCTTGTTCTTCAGGCAACTATCTACTGCTAATAATTCCTCAGCCTGTATAAGAATTTTGGTTAATTTATCTTTTTCTGGCCTTGTGCATGTCACCACGGCTAGTGTGAATTCATGTTTGCAACCATCATGTCATGGCCAGAAGACAGCATTTTACAACATTCTTTTTTATCCTCTGCTTCTTATATTCTTTTCAACTCATATTCCCTAATGTTCCCCAAATCTGTAAGGTAGGGACTTAATACAGATGTTTCATTAAGGCTTGAAAATTCACTATTATTATTATTATTATTATCATTTTGATTAGTTATGTATCTCTTGATTGACAGCTACCCACTGCAAAAAGAAGCTTCTTTGATCAAGGCCTATGTGTAGAAATATAAATATTTATAGGGCAATTTGGCAATATGACCACTTAGTAAGGTAATAATAGCGGGTTCTGTCCTAGTTCTCTAAATGCATAGGCCTTTTACCTGATCACATCACCAGGCATGGAATTCCCTCCTGTGGAACAGGCTTTAAATCCAATCAGAAAGCTATTAGTTACCCCCATAGCAGTTGTGCCATTATTGTACCAGTAGGCATATCCAGCCTGGCAGTTGGTATTGTAGCATTTCTATATAAGAACAATAATGTCTTTTCTCCCCTAGTAGCCTGCATATTACCTTCCAATACTATAAAATCTAAGCAGGAAGGAGGAATTTTCCCACTTTGTTTGACCTTTATTTCTTCATGTTCTGCAACTAAAGTGTGTGGTGGCTTCAACACTAGTGATTTGGCATATAGTTATGTGATGACAAGAGTTTGCATTGCTTTGGAGACCTCTGTATTCCTTCTGAGACTTATGTGGAGGTATTCTAACTCATCTACTGATATTTCTATTTATCTCACATCTTCTGGGAATGGCATTATCCACCCATGCAGGGTAATTCTGTTCAAATTCATTTTTAAGTTGTATTTTAAAATTAGCTTTCTAACTAATGGGTTTAAATAAGGCATTTTCATATTAGTTTGTTCTTTAAATAGATCTTCCTGAAAATATTATTTACATATTCTGTCTACTAAGGGAATAAGAAGCATAAATAATTTTAATATAATAATTTCTGTATATCAGTTGCTGGCTTTGACACTCATCATATCTAACAATATGATTGCTTATGACTCCTTTACATATGTATGTACTTGGCATCTTAATGTGCTATAGCATGTTATAGTATGCTAATAACAAAATGTCTGACATTAAGTAACTTAGAAAGATAAATTAATGTTTTATATTTCCAAAAGGTGGGAAGTCTGGTCTCTGCTTCCTAGATGACATCTTGCATGACAGAGATCCCAATGGGACTGAACAATTTTGTAGGCTCTTTTGTGAAGAATTTCTCCTAGCCATGGAGGCAGATCCCTCATAAACTAATCAGCTCATTTCTTCATACTTTTACAATGAGGATTAAGTGTCAACATGATTTTGGAAAAGGACACAAACAGTTGAAACATAGCTATGCTGTGTTGTGTCACAGAATTCCTAGGTGGGTAGACATGCTCAAAAATACATGTATGCTTGATGATACCTTATGACAAATAGGTTATTAGTGTGTAATTGTTCCATTTATGAAATTAAAATATAAACATAATGTAGCTATAGTGTCATAAACTGTAATGTGGGTTACATTACTGAGTTTGGGGAGAAGTAACTGGTAAATAGTAAATTTATGCTCCTGGCAATGTGCTGTTAATTTAACAGCTATGTTCAGTAAGGGACAACATTGTGGCAGTCAGATACAGAGTATGTCCTTATTTTCAGTGTGGTTGTTATACCTCAAATACCGGTTTTTAAAGTTGATACAGTAACAATTAGCAATAGGTAATCTCCATAAAATGACATTTTCCAATCTTTCCATAAGCTGTAGAAAGCTGTGTGTTGTTGAGGATTCTCAATAGCCACCAAAGAACAATATTCTGCTTTGTTCCATATAGAAAATGGCCTGTGTGTGTATTGAACTGCAGGAGGTCAGTCCTTACATCATGTAATATCCATGCTTTGGGCTGAGTAATGTAGAGGAAGTGAAAATGGGTTCTGGGGACAATAATTCTATACCAGACTCAAAGTTCTGACTCTGTGTCACTGGGCACTTGTGATTAGATATACCTAAATGTTCAGTTAGTCTAATTCATGAGAGGAACAGTAGAGGGAGTAGCCTGGTACAATGGTCCATGCTTCATAACTATTCAGTAAGTTATAGCTAATTGTATAATTATGAGAGAACTCTCAATATCAGCTTAGTCACTCAAAAATTTAAGATATTAGGATCATACCAATGTTGTGTGAATAACTACACTAGGTCTCACTAAAGATCATATTGAATGCTTTATTGTACAGGAGCAGAACCCTAAATACATTACATTTTATGCCTATATACATGTGTACACCTGTGTATGTACATATTTATGCAAGTATACCTATGTTGTATATATCATTACATTAATACACACACATACACACACATTTGTTGTTCTTTTATTTGTTTCCATCCTGAAGTATCTTCTTAGGTTTTTTAATGTAGGATTTAAATTTGTCAAGGGCATGGAAATAATTTTTGCAAATCACGACGCATCATCCAAATCAAGATCAATGTGTTTAAAGAAGTTATTATAACATGATCTGGGCAAAACTTATGATACCAAAATGTATGAAATGCTTATATCCATTAGGCTACTGATTCTCAACCTGTAGGTCATGACCCCCAATTGGGGGTCAAATGACTCTTAAATAGCGGTCATCTCAGATCATTGGAAAACAAATACATTTACATTATGATTAATACCAGTAGCAAAATTACAGTTATGAAGTAGCAACAGAAATAATTTTATATTTGAGGGCGTCATCAGAACATAAGGAACTGTATTAGAGGGTCGCAGCATTAGGAAGGTTGAGAATCACTGCTTTAGGCAATTCTTGAATTTCAGTTTTCTTGAATTTATTCCAACAAGTGTTTCTTGAGCCTGGCTAACAGCCAGGTCACACACTGGCTACCGGGATTTTAGAAGGTAAACAAACGAAGGTCTTTGCCTCTCAACTCTTGTGAGTTCTGGCAGGCAGATTATCAGAAGCAAACTATCAAAAGTCAATATGATAATTCTGAACCTTAAGACAGCAATCTAATACTCTCCCATGGAGAAGGGATGGTTTACTGGAGATAAAGCTTGACTTGGGTTTTAAACAGCAAGCTGGTATTACCTAGGTAGAATAAAAGAGAATGAATATGTTCTACAGAGGAATAACAGATTCAAGAAATTACTTGGGTCCTGTGAGCATTTCACTGTACATGATGAAAAGGTGAGAGATAAAACAAGAATGATGCCATGCTGATGAGGTGATAGAGTCTGGCCCACCTGTATAGGCCAACAGCTAGAAATATTAGTACCTTCCCAACAACTATATCCTTGATTTCCATTCATAATTAACAATCTAAGTATGTATTCTACTTTTCTTTCTAAAAAAGATTTTACTTATTGTCTGTCTACCTTACAGAACTGAATTTTGACAAAGAAGGATTTTGTCACCTTTCTAAAGAGATGTATTTCTAGTGCTGTGAACTGTGCATTTTCTCACATAATTCATAAACAATGTAAATAAATGCATATTAAATGTTCATATGAGTTTACTGAGGTCATCAAATTCATTTAGTCTATAGTGGGTGGCTGGGGTTACACACATTTGTCAGTGTCCTCCCAGGAGCATAAGGTTTAGGTAACAAGGAGATATGATTCAGAAAAACACAGGTGGAACATATTAGGAATAATGAAAGTGAATTAAAGTGTTCTATGGCAAGGCCTTCCTAGGAATTTTAGGACTTATTTTATGAGAAAAGTGGAGCATGTGGATTTCTAAGCATGCTTTTGTTTAGGATCAGCACTGCTGTAGGCAAGGTTTAAAGACTCAGCTAGTCCATAGCATGTTAACTACAAAGATTAAAAACTGCTTGACTTAAAATGATTTCCAACCTTTGCAAGAGTTAGAAAGGAATAATTGCAGTATGCTCCCCTCATCTCATGGAGAGCAGGGGCATCGAGATGCAGCTCCCAATCATTTGTGTGACACTTCAGCATGCAGCACTTCTGACACCATGCTCAGTAGGTGAGGCAAACTATGTGCATTCTCAATTTCCTATACATTAGTTGGCATGAAACTTCACTGAAAGTTGGGGAACAATCTCTATGGAAACTGTGTAGCACTTTAACATCATGAAGACTACAAGACATATGACCAGGAGACTCACATTAAATAGGTCACGGAATTCACTGTGGCATCAGAGACTTGTTAGGCACCATACAATGGAAATAAGAAAAATAAAAGTAGAATTTCTTCCAACGGTGTTTCACCACAGCTTATTTGAGATTTACTATCTTACAAAACATGATGGTGGCAGCCTTTTGGCAGTACCTAATTAGCCATCTATGACTGACTTCACTGATAAGTGCCTGAAGTATGCCTATGATCTACTGTTGATTAATGACAGACCAATATGCTCCCAATGCCAGATGTGCTGTGCAGGAGTCAGTGGTGATATTCTGCTGTGAAGACATTTCTACTTCCCATCTTTGCAAAGCCTATCTCCAGGTGCATTGTGAAGGTTTGAAACAGCTCCATCCTGAGCTAGGGGAAGCAAGAACACATTAGGGCATAAGATGGATCTGACAGCAGACAGACTTGTGCTTTGGTTGCTCTCAGATCCTGCCTGGACCTGTAAAAACTCTTGTCTCAGAAAGATGCCCAACAATCTTCTGTGATAAGACAAAAACAACTCCATGAAGACCCACAGAAAAATGGCAGTCAGTACATATTGTACTTATTGATATGAAAGTGTATTTAAAGATATAAAAGTTTCTAAAAGATGCTTTTAATTTTCCATACAAACAAACCTAGTTACTATGCTATAAACGCTTTGTAGAAATAATTATGAGACACTGGATTTCAGAGAGGAGTAGCTTACCCCAGCACTGGGAAATAATGAATATGTGCTGAAACCCAGATCCTCTTCATCTCTGTGAATAGTCAAGGTCATTGCTTATGTCAAAATTGAAGAGTGGAGCTCTGTCACACTTTGTGGTCAGCAAGGAAAACTCCTGCAAGCAGGCTCCCACACCAAACCCCCCATCAGGACCTGCAATCTACAAGGCCCACACCCTACCCCAATACCCATCTGCCTGCAATCCCAGTAACTTACTGAGATGAAGTTTCCACCAGCTCTCATTGGACCAAGGGGTAAGTGACTCTTCTCCCACCCAGAGAGTCTTGCCTCTAGGACCCAGGCCCTGGGACGCAGACAGTCCCCAGGAAACAGCACCCAAATCTACCCCAGTTGCCAGCCAGCAGGGAAAACTCCTGCATGCAGGCTCCCGGACCAAAACCCCCCATTGGATCCTGCAATCTACAAGACCCATGCTCTACCCCAATACCCATCTGCCTGTGACTCCAGTAACTTCCTGAGACACAGAATCTGCCAGCTCTCATTGGACCAAGAGGTGAATGACTCTTCTATGACCCAGAGAGTCCTGCCTCTAGGATCCAGGCCCTGGGACACACACAGTCCCTAAAACCCCCCACTCAACACTGTCCCAGTTGCCAGCCAGTAGGAAAAACTCCTGCAGGCAGTCTCCTCCAGCAAAACCCCCCATTGGACCCAGCAATCTATAAGACCTATGATCTACCCCAATACCCATTGCCCTACAACACCAGTGGCTTCCTGAGACAGAGAATCTGCCAGCTCTGAATGGACCAAGAGCCGTGATAAGACCAATCAGCTAGCTTGGGTTGGACCAAGAGCAGCTCCATGAGATACAGAATCTGCCAGCTCCAATTAGACCAAGAGCTAATATTGGCCCCAGAGGGGCACCCTGAGACACAGACACAGCAAGCATGGATTGGACCAATAACAACTTGCACAGATACAGGCATCTCTTGCACCTTTTAGAGAAAGAGATAGGAGGCTGTCAGTGCAAAAATACATACAACAACATAAAGAGCAATATTGCATCACAAGATCCTAGCCTTTCTACAACAGCTAGACCTGAACATCACAATGTAGAAGAAGAAAATGACCTTAAAATAAGTATATGAGGATGCTAGAGGCCCTTAAAGAGGAAATGAAAAATTCCCTTAAGGAAATTGAGGAAAAGACAAACAAAAAATTGGAAGAAATCAATAAATCCCTTAAACAAAAGCCAAGAAAACCATGAAAAAGCAAATAAACATGTGAAAGAAACAATTCAAGATCTGAAAAGTGAAATAGAAACAATGAAGAAGACACAAACAGATGCAATGCTAGAGACAGAAAATCTGAGCAAATGAACAGGAAACACAGATGCAAGCATAACCAACAGAATAGAAGAGATGGAAAAGAGAATCTCTGGTGTAGAGGCTACTATAAATGAAATAGATTTGTCAGTCAAAAGAAACACCAAAGACAAAAAATCATAACACAAAATATCCAGTAAATCTGGGATGTCATGAAATGGCCAAACATAAGAATAATAGGGATAGAAGAAGGAGAAGAAGAGCAACTCAATGGCACAGAAAATATATTCAACAAAATCATGAAAGAAAACTTTTCCAACTCAAAGAAGGAAATACCTATGAAAATACAAGAAGCTTATATAACACCAAATAGACTAGAACCCCCCCAAAAAAAATCCCCTCGCCACATAATAATTAAACCACTAAAAATACAGAATAAAGAATGTTAAGAGCAGCAAATGAAAAAGGCTAAGTGACTTATAAAGGCAGTCCCATCAGAATAACACCCAACTTCTCAATGGAGACTTTGAAAGCCATAATGTCTTGGACAGATATAATGCAGACACTAAGAGACCATGGATGCCAACCTAAACTAATATACCAAGCAAAACTCTCAGTCACTATAGACAGAGTGGACAAGACATTATAAGACAAAGCCAGATTTAAACAATACCTATTCACTAATCCAGCCCTACAGAAAGCACTAGAAGGAAAATTCCAACATAAGGAATTCAGAAACACCCACAAAAACACAGGCAATAGATAACCTCACAGCAGTAAATTCCAAAGAAGAGAAATACATACACACTACCACCAACAGATAACAGGAATTAACAATCACTGGTCATTAATGTTCCTTAATATAAATTGACTTAATTCACCTATAAAAGACACAGGATAACAGAATGGATGCAAAATCAGGACCCATCCTTTTGCTGCATACAAGAAACACATCTCAACTTTAAGACAGGCATTACCTCAGAGTAAAAGGCTGGGAAAAAACTTTCCAATCAAATGTACTTAAGAAGCAAGCTGGTGTAGCTATCTTAATATCTAACAAAATAGACTTCAAACTAAAAACAATCAAAAGAGATGGAGAAAGACATTACATACTTATCACAGGAAAGATCAACTAAGATGAAGTTTCAATTCTTAACATTTATGCCCAAATACAAGGGCACCCACATATGTAATAGAAACATTAGCCAGGCAGTGGTGGCACACGCCTTTAATCCCAGCACTCGGGAAGCAGAGCCAGGCAGATCTCTGTGAGTTCGAGGCCAGCATGGTCTACAGAGTGAGTTCCAGAAAAGGCGCAAAGCTACACAGAGAAACCCTGTCTCAAAAAAACAAAAAAAAAAAAAAAAGAAAAGAAAAAAAACATTAGTAAAGCTTAAATCAGACATTAAATCCTACATATTAAGACTGTAATGCCCCACTCTCACTACTGGACATCTGACAGATCAAAACTTAACAGAGAAATAAGGGGCCTAACAGAGGTTATAACACAAATGGACTTTATCAATATCTACAGGACATTCCACCCTAACAAAAAAGAATATACGTTCTTCTCGGCACCCCATGGAACCTTCTCTAAAATCAACAACATACTCAGTCACAAAGCGAATCTCAACAGATACAAAACAATTGGAATAACCTCTTGTGTTCTACCAGACCACTATGGCTTAAAGTTAGGTTTAAACAACAACAAAAATTATTGAAAGCCTACAATCTCATGGAAACTGAATAATGCTCAACTGAATCACCAATGAGTCAAGAAAGAAATTAAAGACTTCTTAGAATTCAATGAAAATGAATGTACTACATACCCAAACTTATGGGACACTATGAAAGTAGTGCTAAGAGGAAAATTCATAGCACTAAATGCCCACATGAAGAAGTTGGAGAAACCTCACACTAGCGACTTAACAGCATATCTAAAAGCTCTAGAACAAAAAGAAGCAAACTCACCAAAAAGACACCAGGAAATAATCAAATTGAGAGCTGAAATCCATAGAATAGAAACAAAGAGAACAATACAGAGAATCAATGAAACAAAGAGTTTGTTCTTTGATAAAATGAACAAGATAGACAAGCCCTTATCAAAATTAACCAAAAGGCAGAGAGAGAGAGAGCATCTAAATTAACACAATAAGAAATGAAAATAGAGACATAATAACAGACAATGAGGAAATCCAGAGAATCATCAGGTCATATTTCGATGACCTATACTTCACAAAATTGGAAAATCTAAAAGAAATGTACAATTTTCTGGATAGGTACCACATACCAAAGTTAAATCAAAATCAGATCATTAATTTAAATAGATTAATAACACCCAAGGAAACAAAAACAGTCATTAAAAATCTCCCAACCAAAAAAAATCTTAGGACCAGATAGTTTCAATGCAGAATTCTACCAGATTTTCAAAGAAGAGTCAATACAATACTCTTTGAATTGTTCCACACAATTGAAACAGAAGGAACATTATGAATCTCTTTTTATGAGGCTACAGTTACTCTGATTCCCAAGCCACACAAAGATGTAACAAAGAAAGAGAATTACAGACCAATCTCCCTTATGAACATCAATGCAAAAATACTCAATAAAATATTGGCAAACCGAATCCTAGAACACATCAAAAAAATTATCCACCATGATCAAGTAGGCTTCCTCCCAGAGATGCAAGGATGGTTCAACATATGAAAATCTGTCAATGTTATACACCAAATATACAAACTGAAAGAAAAAACACGTGATCATTTCATTAGATGCAGAAAAGGCCTTTGAAAAAATTCAACACCCCTTCATGATAAAGGTCTTGGAGAGATCAGGAATACAAGGAACATATCTAAATATAATAAAGGCAATTTACAGCAAGCCAACAGCCAACATCAAATTAAATGGAGAGAAACTCAAAGCAATTCCACTAAAATCAGGAACAAGAAAAGGCTGTATGCTCTCCCCATATTTATTCAATATAGTACTTGAAGTTCTAGCTAGAGCAATAAGAAAACAAAAGGAGATCAAGGGGATACAAATTGGAAGGAAGAAGTCAAACTTTCACTATTTGCAGATGATATGATTATATATATATATAATCATATATATATATTATATATATATATATATATAATGCCAAAAATTCTACCAGGGAACTCCTACAGCCGATAAACATCTTCAGTAATGTGGCAGGATACAAGATTAACTCAAAAAAAAAGCCCTCCTATATACAAATGATAAATGGGCTGAGAAAGAAATCAGAGAAACATCACCCTTTACAATAGACACAAGTAATATAAAATACCTTGGGGTAACTCTAACTAAGCAAGTGAAAGACCTGTATGGCAAGAACTTTAAGTCTCTGAAGAAAGAAATTGAAGAAGATACCAGAAAATGGAAAATCTCCCATGCTCATGGATAGGTAGGATTAACATAGTAAAAATGACAATCTTACCAAAAGCAATCTACAGATTCAATGCAATCCCCATCAAAATCCCAACACAATTCTTCACAGACCTGGAAAGAGTAATACTCAACTTTATTTGGAAAAACAGAAAACCCAGAATAGCTAAAAGATTCCTGTACAACAAAGCCACCTCTGGAGGCATTACCATCCCTGACCTCAAGCTCTAATGTAGAGCTATAGTAACAAAAACAGCTTGGTACTGGCATAAAAAACGACATGTGGACCAATGAAATTGAATTGAAGACCCTAATATTAATCCACACACCTATGAACACCTGGTTTTTGACAAAGAAGCCAAAACTACAATGAAAAAAAAAAAGTATCTTCAACAAATGGTGCTGGTATAACTGGATATCAACATGTAGAAGATTGCAAATAGATCCATATCTATAACTGTGCACAAAACTTAAATCAAAGTGGGTCAAAGATCTCAATATAACACCAGTTACACTGAACCTGATAGAAAAGAAAGTAGGAACTAGTCTCGAATTCTTTGGCACAGGAGACCACTTCATAAATATAACACCAGTAACACAGACACTTAGAGCAACAATTAATTAATGAGACCTCCTGAAACTGAGAAGCTTCTGTAAGGCAAAAGACACAGTAAATAAGACAATACAACAGGCTGCAGAATGGGAAAAGATCTTCACCAAACCCATATCTGACAGAGGGCTGATTTCCAAAATATATAAAGAACTCAAGAAACTAGAGAGCAAAATAATGAACAATCCAATTAAAAAATGGGCTAAGCCGGGCGGTGGTGGCGCACGCCTTTAATCCCAGCACTTGGAAGGCAGAGCCAGGCGGATCTCTGTGAGTTCGAGGCCAGCCTGGGCTACCAAGTGAGTTCCAGGAAAGGCGCAAAGCTACACGGAGAAACCCTGTCTCGAAAAACCAAAAAAAAAAAAAAAAAAAAAAAAATGGGCTATAGAGCCAAACAGAAAATTCTCAAAGGGAGAATTTCAAATGGCCAAAAGTCATTTAAGGAATTCCTTAGCATCATTAGTCATCAGGGAGATGAAAATCAAAATGACTCTGAGATACCATCTTATATATGTCAGAATGGCTAAGATCAAAAGCATTGCAGACAGTTTATCTTGGAGAGGATGCGGAGCAAAGGGAACACTCCTCCACTGTTGGTGGAAATGCAAACTTGTACAACCACTGTGGAAATCAGTATGGCAGTTTCTCAGAAAATTGGGAATCCATCTACCATAAGACCCAGCTATATTACTCTTTGGCATATACCCAAGGAATGCTCCATCATACCACAGGGACACATGCTCAACTATGTTCATAGAAGCATTATTTGTAATAGCCAGAACCTGGAAACAATCTAGATGCCCTTCAACTGAAGAATGGATAAAGAAAATGTGGTACATATACACAATGGAGTACTACTCAGCAGAGAAAAACAATGACATCATGAAATTTACACGCAAACGGATGGAACTAGAAAATATCATCCTGAGTGAGGTAATCCAGACTCAGAATGACAAACATGGTATGTACTCACTCATAAGTGGATACCAGATATAATGCAAAGGATAACCAGACAGCAACCCAATCTTTCTTATTAAATAATTAGCATTATGTTTATTTAGATTTTTAAGCTAAAAACAATTATTATTGACTCTTATTTATCCATAAGAGTTATGTCTTTTTTTGTATCTCAAATCATCTTCTAAATACTTCAGTTTTATTCTGTCTTTCCTCCTCTCATCGTCCTGTCTTCCACATCCAACTTCATTGACTTACCACCTGGTCTCATTTCCTATCCACGTTTTCTCTTGAATATTAGAGTCTCCAAAGTTAGTAAACATGACTTCTAAATATTTATTGAAGATTAAAGTAGCAAAATCATCACACCAAAACCATACAATTCTCTCTCTATTTTTAAACTAATCACAATTCTCTAATCAATATTTATTAATCTACACTCTCTTAACATTTAATTCCTGAGTTTTTCATCACCACAGATTATCTTTTTTTAGGTTATGCCACATTAATAAACAGAAGCATGACTGGGCGGTGGGGGCAAACACCTTTAATCCCAGCACTTGAGAGGAAGAGCCAGACGAATCTCTATGAGTTCAAGGCCAACCTGGTTTACAGAGTGAGATCTAGGACAGGCACCAAAATTGCACAAAGAAACCCTGTCTTGAAAAACCAAAAAAGAAAAATAAATAAAATAATAAACAAACAAGCAAATAAATAAATAAATACATAAACAGAAGTATGTATTGAATGTTATTTTTTATTTCTTTCTTTCATCCTATATTAAATGTATGCATGAATCACTATTACTATTAATATACTTGTAATTAGTTATTATGACTATATAGGAACCTATTAAGTGAATAAGACATAATAATCTATAGTATTACCACTATATTGTGGTATAAGCCTAGAAATGAATAGAGTTTAAGTATGTGGTATTTAGAATTAACCTAAAAAGGAATTTGAGTTATTATTTCTGTTTGTGTTAATGGAAAAATATGTGATCATCAGCAGCATCCTGAGAATTCAGAAAACACATTTCTGTGTAATCTCATGCTGTTTTGATTGGCATTTTAAGAAAGTAGGTCAGAAGAATGCTGCAGATAGAGCAAACTTAAATTTAAAGATTTTTTTTGACAGAAATTCTCTTAAGCTTTGGAAAAGCTGAGAAAATATATGCTATGAATTGATATCAAGAGGTTTACATAGCCCCTTGAGACTACTCATTGATAACTGAACATTGGATCCATATTTCTTACCTTCCTTTCTCCTTTGAGCTTGATGAATCCTGCCTTATTCTTTAAATTCAATTATGTAGCAGTATTCTCCTTTAAACCATGTAACAATATATTGGTTTCTACAGCATGTAAACAATTGGTATGACCTAACACGATAACCACCTTTGGATGAATTTTCCTTTTTAGCACCATTTTTCATGTCACCACACTTGTTTGGATACCACAAGGCAAATACCTCAGATTAGTCTATTTGCTGGATATTTTTTAGCTTGTGTTTTTTGTCATTAGACACTTAGGTCACATGATGGTAAATGTTCATTGTCACCTTGATAAGATTTGAATAATCATGGAAACAAATTTGGGATTATCTGTGAAGGATTTTCTACATTAAATTTATTGAAGTGAGAAGATTCACTCTTAATGTTGGTACCCTCACTCCATAGGCCACAATCCTGAGCTGAATGATGAGAAGAAAGTGAACTGAATGGCAACACTCGTCTCTCTGCCCCTTGACTGCGGATGCTATGTGATCAATCACTTCATGTTCAGTTTAGCATGCCTTCTCTACCATGATGATAGAAACTTTAAACTGTGAGTCAAAACTAACTCTTCCTTCCTTAAACTGTTTTGCCCAGTATTTTTGTTACAACAACAAGAGAAATAACACAGAAAATTGGTACCAAGAAGTAGGTCCAATGCTTTGATTAACCTGACCATGTGGTTCTTAGGCTTTTGGAACTGGTTTGTGGGATGAATATGAAAGAATTGTGAACTCTGGCTAAAGAAGCCTTATTATACTAACATAGAGCTGGATGAGCCTTCTGGTGGGAGTTTGGAAGCCCACACTACTTGGAGAAGCCCAGATAGTGGAGGTCTAGCTCATGAGTTTCCAGAGGGGAACAAGGACTCTATTGGGAACTAGAGTAGGGGTCAGTTTTGTGATATTTTTGCAAAGATTCTAGATGCATTTTTCCCATTTCATGAGAATTTGACTGAAGCTGAGTACAGGAACAATGAAGTAATTTGTTTGTTGGAGGAAATTTCAAGACAAACAGCATTTAGGCTTATCACAGTTTGTTTTATACAGGTGTGCAGAATGAAAGACTGCATAAGAAGCAAAAGGATTTGAAAAACAAGCAATTTGTCAAGGAAAAGAATGGGTTTAACCTTTTAGGCAAATAGGGTCAAACATATATAACAGAGAATAGTACCATGATGGAAAAGTTATCCTGGAACAAACAGAGAGTTGTCCTTCTTAGTTGATTTGGGGACAATGTTTTTCTAGTATCCTCCATTCTCTCTGACTCCTGTAATCATTTCACCCCCTCTTCCGTGTGATTCCCCTAATTCTGAGGGGAGGGACCAATGGAGACCTCCAGTTTAGATTCTCTCTCCTCATAATGTCTGGCTGTGAGTCTTTTCATGCACTCCCATCTCCTGCTAGGGAAAGCCTCTCTGATGATGACCAGACAGCCCACTGGTCTATCATAAAGCAAAATATCATTAGGAATTATTTCATTGGGTTATTTTTTTTTTTTTAGTTTTTTTGTTTGTTTGTTTTTGTTTCTTACCAGTCCCATTTGGTTCTACCCTAGGTCTCTGGGCTTTCCAATCTCCAAGTAGTGTCAGGGATGGACTCCTGAAGGGAGCAGAAACTGTGGTTGTGATGCATTTTCTGAGAGAAGAATCTATTTTCAATGAAAAGAAAAGAAAATACAATACAATTAAAAGAGAAAGGAAAGAACAAAGCTCCGATTGTAAGAATTCACCCATCAAATTTTCAGTCTCATGAAAATGAACTATATTTGATGAGGGAAAGCCTAAATTGAGAATGCTACCAAGAGTGTTCCATGCCTCTTGAAAGTGGCATGGAATACTCTTGGTAGCAAGAAGTGATTCTCCAGAATCAAAGGTCCAGGCTCCAGTATAAGCTGGCAACAGAGCTATTTTCCATCTATGACTGCTTTGACAGGTATTAAAGATGCACATTTGGACAGTTAGGGAATTGTAGTCTTTTTATACTATTTTTTTATTAATTCTTCTCTCTTACAATACATATCAACAGAATCCCCCCCCTTTTATTCCTTCCCATCCTCCACTCTCCCCAGATCCACTGCTCCTCTTTTTCTCTTCAGAAAAGAGCAGGACTCCAAGGGATATTAACCAAACACTGCATAAAAAGACACAATAAGACTAGGCACAAATACTCAGATCAAGAATGAATTAGGTAACCCAGGAGGGGGAAAAGGGTCCTAATATCAGGCAAAAATGTCAGAGACACACCCACTTCCATTTTTAGGAGTTCTACAAAATCCCCAAGATAAACAATCACATCGTATTTGCAGAGGACCTGGCAGAAATCTATGCAGCCTCCTTGATTGCCACTTCAGTCTGGGAGTCCCTGTGGTCCCTGCTTAGCTGATTGTGTGGGCCATTTTCTCCTGGTGTCCTTGATATCCCTGGTTCTTGTAACCCCTCCTCCCTCATTTGCAGGAGGCATTGGAGTCTTATACAAAATTTCCACAGAGACCCAAAAGATAGGAAATGGTCTTCAGATTGACTTCCCTGAAAGGCTGGAGTCATTAACTAAGGTCCTAAGAAGCCACTGTATGAAGCTCGGAGGGTGAAGCCTATGGTGCACTGGGGACCTAGGGACACTGGAGATGGCAGGACTGTTATACATCTGCTGAGGAAAGATGAATATGAGGTGTTGAGGTGGCCTGTTTAAGAGGCTATGAGTGCTGCAGGTAGAAGAGTCATAGGTATCTCTAGAAGTTCTTGGAGAACAGGAGATTGTATCATGTCCTGCACATGAAGCTGCAGGATATAGAGATCACCTTGGCGCAATTCAGTCTTGTTGTGGTTCAGTCATTCTTACTATGCCCATTTCTTCCCGGTTGGAGTGAGCATGACTTCCTGGGGCTTTTACATTTGAAGTTGCAACTTGTATGTAATTTATAGGAGCTCACAGTTAAGAGAGCACCTCAAGTCTCATATATGACTTGGAATTCTAAACAAAATTAGATCATTAAGAAGGAAGGAGGCCCCTGAAATTGGACTGGTGTATTTTGCGTTAAGAGATGGACATGCACTTACAATGACAAAGGGTAGAAATTTGTCTTAAAAGTGATGTGTTTGAGTAGCAAGAGAGTAAGGAGAAAAATTGTGATGATGAATTTTGACAGGATTTGGGGTCACCATTGAAGCAAACCACTGAGAATGATGGTGAAGGATTTTCTAGATAAAATTGTGAATGTGGGGAGATCAATCCTAAGCAACATTCATTTTACTATGCTTCCTGGCAACAGAAACTATGTAACCAGCTGCTCACATTCCCTCTACCATGTCTTTCCCTCCCTAATAGACTGTTCTCTGGAACCATGAGCCAAAAGATATTACTTTTCCTTAAGTTGTTTCTGTTGGGTATTTTGTCACAAAAGTGAGAAAAGCAACTAGGGAAGAACAAATTGGTTGTTTGCAAATTCATCATCATCTACTCCAATCCAGCTCACATCACACTCTCTTCCTTAATTTTTATGATATATTTAAAACTGACCTCAAGAAGTACTTGTTTTTTGTTTCCTCTGCTATGACCCTCAATCAGAATCAATCACAATTTGCCCAAGTTTCTTCTATTAATAAACATAGCACTCTGTTAGTTTATTTATATCCTTCCCAATAGGATGGTTAAAATCCATTGTCAATTTGACTAGGTCTAGAACTATCATGGAAACATGATTCTGAGTACTTCCTTGATGGGGGTTTCAGGAAGGTTTAACTAAGTAAGAAGGACTACCTGGTATACGAGTACATAGGTAGTATCATCTCATAGGCTGAAGTTCTATTCTGAGTAAAATGGAGAAATAAAACTGAGGATTGGCATTCATCTACCTGTGCTTTCTGATTATAGATGTCTTGTGACCAGCTGCTTCACACTTCTTTCAGGATAGGTGGTTATCTGAACAAAGAGTCAAAGTCAACTATTTCTTCTTTAGAACGTTTTTGCCGGATATTTTGTCAGAGCAACGAGAAAAGTAACCATTACATCCAGCTTGTTCGTGAGCTTTCTGGAATGCAGTTATGTCTTAATTATCTCTCACTAATAGCAGCAGGCAAGATGCCAAAATTTCTTAGTCATAGCTCAGTAAGAAATAGATGAGTGCATTAGAGACTGCCTGAATAAAGAAGAGAACCCTCTGAGAGTCATCACTTGGATTGCTCCAGAAATGTATTCAACTTTGCCTATACTTAAAAATTGCAGAGAAAACATGATGTCAAACTGAGGATTAAGAATGCATTTTAAACAATGAGGAACCACTCTAAGTCAGATTTAAGAATGGTTGGGTTTAGAAAGAAAACTACATAAGCTTCAGTAATAAAATCATATGTTAAGTTGAAACAATTACACAAATATATGAGAGAGAATCTCCACCTGGGTAACAATATGTATGTTGACTCTCAAATATTCTGTTAAATACAAAGTGGATACCAGCAAATAGTGAGATGTAGATTTCCTTTATGCATAAATGAGACAGGATAAAAACAGCTCAAAGTTCTAAAAAAGGAGTGTATATGATAATTGTACCTTATCCACTATTGATGGGAATTAATGAAATCATTTGTTTTCTAGAACTCTATTTTACTTAATTGATAATAACTCTATGTCATGGAAAGGGGATAGTTTACTCAGCTTTATGTTTTCATATCACAGTTCTGAATCATTTTGGAACAAAATCTTTTTATTGAAATTATCCTTTGAAATGTTTATACGTAATTACATTTAGTGTAGAATTTTATTTGATTTCAGTGTATTGACAGTACTTCCACCATAAATATTACAAGATGTTCCTGGGAGATGAATAGGTGGCTCAGAGGGTGAAGTACTTACCACACAAGTGTGAGGGCATGAGACAGAATCCCCAGAACCCATAGACAGCTGAGTGAGACAGCACCTCTCTGTAATCCCAGTGCTCTCGAGGGCATATGGGATGCAGACAGGGGAGTCCACAGAAGGTGGTAGACTATCTATGCTAGCATACAGAATGACCTTGTCTCAAACAAGATAGAAAGCAAGGACCTAGTCTGACTTCCACACATGTTCTGTGGCAAAACACACACACACACACACACACACACACACACACACACACACACACACACAGTTTTTCTCTAACCTTTTCTGTATTTTCTTACATTTCAAACCTTCAACCATGCCTGTGAGATCACTGAGAAAACTGAGCACAGGAATAAATGTCTTTAAGACACTAAGCAAAACAAGAACTGACCATATCTCAATGTTAGACATATAAAATGTTCATGGTTATTTATGTAAAAGGACACCTTGCAGGCACACAGATTTCAGTGTGTTCCTAGCACCCACTAAAAAAGGTTGTGTGGTATGTTACACACTTGTAATCCCAGCTCTGATGATGGCATGGAAGCTCATTTCCAGGCTGTCACCTGCTGCAATGTGTGGAGTTCTCTTAAACTTTTAGGAAATTTTATTTTGGTAAAACTACATCCGAGGCTTTCCCACAAAAAGGAGTTTCAGGACATCTCATTAAGAAGTAGAAGTTCATTATTTTGTCTTGTTTTAACATAGATATTTAGCAAGGCTCTCAAACACAAGGGTAAAGAAAGAGAGGTGCATTCTGGAAGAATGTGAGGCATACATAATACCCTGGGTGTGAACTTCTCCAGGAGGAGCTTAAATAACTCAGCACTAGCTGTATGCACCTCTTTGATGTCCCTCAAGTTATATCTCTGAATGTTGCTAAGAAAGATTTTCATTTTTTTCTTTTAAAAATAAATTATAAATTGTATTAATTTGCTGGGTGGTGGTGGTACACGCCTTTAATCCCAGCACTCGGGAGGCAGAGCCAGGAGGATCTCTATGAGTTCAAGGCCAGCCTGGTCTACAGAGCGAGATCCAGGAAAGGTGCAAAGCTACACAGAGAAACTCTGTCTCAGAAAAAAAAATGTATTAATTTAGGTATACATTATGTACATATGAGTGTCCTGGTGTTCTTTGCTTGTGTATTCATGTGCACATGCTTGTGTGTATATGTGAACATGCCAAAAAACAAAGGTGGGTGTCCACTTTGTTTTTGAAACAAGGTGCCTTAGTTAGGGTTACTACTGCTGTGATGAAACATCCTGACCAAAGAAACTTGGAGTAAAAAGAGATTTATTTGACTTATTTTTCCACATCACAATTTATCACCAAATGAATTCTGGACAGGAGGAAAAGAGCAGGGCAGGAACCTAGAGGAAGGAGCTGGTACAGAGGCCATG
Source organism: Peromyscus eremicus (assembly GCF_949786415.1). NCBI lineage: Eukaryota > Metazoa > Chordata > Mammalia > Rodentia > Cricetidae > Peromyscus > Peromyscus eremicus. Next base: position 35,196,927 of record NC_081426.1, read on the forward strand.
GAGGGTTATTGCTTACTGGCTTGCTCCCTAGGGCTTACTCAGCCTGATTTCTTATAGAACCCAGGTCCAAAAGCCCAGAGATGACACCACACGCAATGTACTGGGCCCTCCCCCATCAATCATTATAGCTAGAGTTTTCCTGCCTGGCCGACAGTCAGGACAAATCTCTCTCACCTGCCAGTCCCACAGCCGCTCAGACCCAATCAAGTAAACACAGAGACTTATATTGCTCACAGACTGTATGGCCATGCCAGGCTTCTTGCTAACTGTTCTTATATCTTAAATTAATCCATTTCTATAAATCTATACCTTGCCACGTGGCTTGTGGCTTACCAGCATCTTCACATGCTGCTTGTCATGGCGGCGGCTGGCAGTGTCTCTTCTCACTTTCCTGTTCTCTCAATTCTCCTCTCTGTTAGTCCCGCCTATACTTCCTGCCTGGCCACTGGCCAATCAGTATTTTATTTATTGACCAATCATAGCATTTGACATACAGACCGTCCCACAGCACTTCCCCTTTCTTTCTTTCTTTTTTTTTTTTAAGGAAGGTTTTAACTTTTAAAAATCTCCAAAGCCAGCTTGGTATATTTGGGAATTTGGGCATAGCTTCTATTACTACTTCCTGCTGGAGGAGGGCGCTATATCTTATGGGGACACAAAGAAAATTTTAGGATTATGGAGAAGTCCGTGAGGGTGTATCATCTGAGCCAGTTGCCTTGAAGCAGTTCTGGATGTTGGATCATCTGGGCCTTGGTGTCATCGGAGACCTTTCAGGGGGTCTTGGCTGGTCAAAGATGATGTATCTTAATCTGGAACAAATCCATAGCCTCTTGCTTTCTGTAGAAACAAAAGCAGAGCCTCCTTTCCAAAGCAACATATCCTTACATACAAATTTTGAAGTCAAGGTACCTTTAAAATATACATTTTGGCATAACTCAACAGCTTTTGCAATCAAATGTTTTTTTTCAGTTATGAATATCAAAGAGAACATAATCCAGATTCTCTGTGTGGTAGCCATCTTTACGTGGCTTATTTTTTATATTACCTTGAGTCTATTGCTTTAAACTGCAGCATTCTAAGACTGAAAGGGTGCTGTGGCTGCTGGCTCCGCCCACTTCAGCTTCCCAACATGGTGGTGGTACATTTTTCCACCAGCTCTGGGAGCCATCAACTCTCAGAAATAGTGGGTCTATGCTTCTATCAAAGCAGCGTGTAGCCCAGAAACCTCTTTTTTTTGTTTTGTACTAGCAAAGGATAAATCCACCACGCAGCTTAATGTGCCACTTGCAGAGGCCTACCTTAATGTGCCACTTGCAGAGGCCTCATTCCCGCCATACTGCAGGTTGAGCATGCACGCTAGGAACCTGCCATAGTAGATAGTAGCTCAAACACACAGGCTGCCACTAACTTGAAAGAGACAACTAGGAACTGTTTTTAGCTCCGTTTTAGAATCTTTTTACTCAGGTTTTAGGTGGAAACTCTTGCCCCCGTTGGGCGCCATTTGTAGCTAGAGTTTTCTTGCCTGGCCCACAGTCAGGACAAATCTCTGTCACCTGCCAGTCCCAAATTACTAATTTATAAAATATACTACAGACTTGTCTATAGCCCCATCTTATGGAAGCTTTTCCTTAATTGATAGAGGTTCCCTCCTCTCAGATGATTTTGGTTTGTGTTATTGACATAAAATGATCCAGCACACAAGGCTTCTCACATTTCTGGAGCTGGCAGGCCTGAAAGCCTTAAGGATCCACTTGTCTCTGCTTCTCCAGGGCTGAGGTTACAAGTGTACACCATAGCATGTAGCCTTTTCTATGTAAGTTCCAGGCATACAGATTATGTCCACGTGCTTGCAAGGTAAACCCTACTGACTGAACAATCTCTCCAGCTCCTTTTCACTCTTTAAAAATTATATAAATGTAACCATAGGTAGTAGCTCGAGAGTTACCTTAGATGGGAACACAATATGATAAATTACAACCTTTAAGCAACTAGCACTTTACAAGGTACATCTTTCATTTTAAATGGGATTTCTAGTGAAAGTTCTAGATAACTGCCAAGTTCACATCTGGGAAGGTGAGAGTCGGGGATTATAACCAATTATTGTTGGACATTTTGATTCTTCAGCTGACTAGATGCTTCACACAAACTCTAGGATGAGGGGAGCTTTTCTCTTCCTATATCCAGTTATTTTTTCCCCTCTCTATCTTTCCTTGCCTCCTAAAAGTAACATAGATGGTCTTTCTGGCTTTAATTCTAAGCTCATTAACTGAGTTCAGGAGAGCAGCCTTCAGCCATGTGTACATATGATGCATATTGATGTCAATGTTCCTCTGTGGGAAAAAAAGTCAACAGTACTAAAAACTGGAAATAATAACCCAAACACATAAAGAACTCATTCATTTATTATACAATTTCATTAGACAGGTATATTATGCCTTATATTAGTTCAAACTCAAAGGGTCAGAACTGTGAAGGCTAATTTCTATTTTACCAAACACAACTGTTACTAAAAAATATATTTACTCAAAGGGGTATGTCAAATGACAATTCTCCATCTAAAATTCAAACTCAAATTCAATACATTTATATACAATTCTGTCTCATGGAACTAAGTTCAAATTCCCTTTGAAATCTTCAAAATAAGTCACAGTTAATTTTATATCATTTGTTTTTACAAGTATGGGTCAACATTTCTATTAATTCTTACCAAGTTTTTTAAAATAAACAAGTATTTGACATATAAATTACTTACATACAAATGTCAAATAAAGCTATATTTTTATCATTTTATTTTATTGATAAAAATTGAGCTGACCTTTGTATCACACTAAGTAACTTAGAAGTTCTTATCTGCAATTGTTTGCATGTTCTTAAGCTCATGATCCACATCTAGGACCAGTCTGAGAAAACACATGTTAAACAGATCTGTGAGAAATCATTCTGGTAACTCAGTAGGTGGTTTGCTAATGGGAACAGGAAAAGCTTACCCATTAAGCTCTGCTATTGCCCTCTGCTTATGGCTCCTGGGGCTGTGGAAGTTGAGTGAGTTAAGAAATAACCACTGTAAAAGAGACACTAAATGGTTGCCAGATTCTCCTTAGTGGTGTTAGAAATTTTGCACCGATGGGGATTCAAAATATAACTTATTGTGATGCTTTCCTGGAACATATCTGAGCCACCTGACTTCATTTTTTAAAAAAAGGTAATTAATTGTACAGTGCACAGAGGACTACCATGAGCCAACATTCTGTAGGGCTATGGGAATTAAGAACAAGGCAATGAAGTTATGCAGGTGGTGACAACATTCATACACGAGGCATAGATTTGGGAAGATTTTTCTACTGGAACTCCATGTGGTCAATCCTTAAAAGATTTTGTCTGAGTTCCTGAGACTGGACATACCACAGAAGCCAAGTGAGTGAAAAGCAGACTTCAGTCAGGGAGTGTTCTGGTTCCAGTTAACAGAAAAATGAAGCTTGGATTCTGTTAGGCAAAAATATTACGATAACACTGAGAAAATCACAAGGGCATACAATGAGGATTATTGCATAACTAAGCTAGGATCTAGGTTACTGATGTCAACAGGATTTCCAGATAATTTTTATTTGAAGTTTGAGAAATAATCCTTTGCTATACAGTATTTATTGTGAAATAGAATGGAATAAAGTCTTCCAGACATTATAAGACAAGAACAATGAGCCAATGGGAAGGTCTAGATATATAGGGTAGTGAACTGAAATGCAGATCCTCCGTTGAGAAGAATTGATTGTGCAAAGTCAAAAAAGATAAGGAAATTGTGACTAGTGAAAAAATTGATCTGAAAGTGAAAGAGCAGATCTTTTAATGTTTACTGGGAAACTAAAGAAAAGCATATACCTTGGAAAGAAAAGAGAGTAATACTAGTAGTACCCGGGGGCATCATACCAAATCAAAGGATAGCTGTGTGATGATGTTTCAGGCATGGGACTGCAGGCAATAAGGTCTCAGCCACATATCCTGTTGTTTCCTATCTTCTCTCTAGATATAATGAGATTGGTTCTGTGTCATATAAGAGCTAAACAGATCATACATGCAAACAGATGATATGTATCTCATTATAAAAATTTACTTGTAATTGGTGGCCTTATATTCAGTTCCTGGTGTGATGTGTGTTTTAAAGGATATATATTGCTCAATAAGTCTGAAAACATTGGTGATACTTCTCAATTATTACTCACAACAAATAGACACATATATGGAGATAAAAATGAAATGTCTCTAATAGCATCTGTGTCAGGAAAATTCTCATTAAAGAAAACCTTTTGTACCTCTGTGCTGTGGGAAAGTTTCATGTTTCATGACTCTAATAGATGAGAAATTGATTAGGTGTCTTCTAAACTTCCTTAATAACTGAGGTGCGAATCAAAACTTTCTTCCTGGTTCACTTTTAATGAGCAGGCCACACATTCTTCAATCAAAGCTTCAGGAGTTCATTATGAGCAGAAGCTACCATCTTCACATGCTCTGTTTTTACTGCCTGGCAAGGCACTGTCATCCTTTACCCTTCCCACCTGCCTGGAGTCCCTGGGAATAATTATCTTCAAGTCCTCCTCCTTTCATTTGATGAGCCAGTCCTCTGCAGAGCAGTCAGTGATCTCTAGCATGCAGCCTCATTTCCTAATCAGATAGATCTGCAATGCATTTTACTGCTCAGGACTTTTCTCTTGTGGCCAAAAGACAATCATACCTCTTGAACTTTATTCTAATTTCATATACTAGATGAAGGAAAAGCTCTAAGACTTGCTTAACATTGACACTAGACATCTGAATAGCCTTCCAGTTGCCAAACAGTGACACCTTTGCCCTCTCCATAGATAGAACTGAAGAACACTTACCGAGAATTACTGCTGCATGCACCAGGTTAGAATGAAGTGTATAGGTATTCAATCTAGTGATGTCCTTGGTCTTAGCACATAACTCCAAAGCTAGGTTCATCAAGAGAAAATGCTCAAAAAGACAATGAAGTCAAGTGGTTTTGATGACAGAACACAAGATGCATGACATTATAACTGCTTCAAGTGTTGGACACAGTGGTATGATTTGAGAGGCTAATGCATATCACCCTGGCATAGCTGTGTCTAGAAAAAAAATGAGGATTAAGGAACACACATTGATGATCTGTCTTTAACTCCTAAGCCTGATTGATCTATTTCTCTCCAAGTTTTCTACGCAAAACACATGAAATAATCTGTAGAGATATATGGAAGACAGTTGTGTGTGTTAGTGTCAGTGTGTCAGGTTTGCTTTCAAATACTGAAGAAAAAAAAATCCAGTAATGATATGTGAATATTTACTGAAGGAAGTAGTATCTGGTATTGTCTTTGTATATTACTTCACAACACACAGACAATGTCTTAAAAGAAGAAAATTCAATAGATGATTTATTTATATTATTATTAATCTATAGAAGGTATGGTGGTTTGAAAGAGAATGTTGGGCATTGGTTCAACTAGGTGAACACTTGGCCCCCAATTGATGTCTCTGGAGAGATTGTGGAGTCTTTGGGAGGTGGAGCATTGCGAGGGGAATACACAACTATGGGTAGGATTTAGGTGCTTATAGTCTCATTCCACTTTCAGTTCATTGTCTTTGCTTCATAATGTGAGCTATCGGCTTCTGACCCCAGGTATCGTGCTTGCCGCGTGATGCTGGGCTTCCATGCAATAATGAACTCTTATCCCTCTACAGTCATAAGCCAAAATGAACAAACTAACTCTTCCTTAAGTTTCATGATGTTTTTGTCACGGCAATAGTAAAGTAACTAATACAGTAAGTGATGTGCCTCTAACATTTATGCTGCATGCATAGGTATAAACATTTCCATGTGTTGTATTATTAATCCGTACAAGTCCTTTATGATAAGGAGTGACATCATCACCACACATCAACATGGAAACTTAGATAACTATTGCCTAAGGAATGTGATGTAGTTGATGCTGTGATAATATGCAGGTCAGGTAACACCAGAGACAACTTCTATTGGTTTACCCTTACAAAGATGCAAGCATGGCAAGCACTTAGTAGGAAAGAACCTTACCTGAGGTTTGGAATTTGATCCTCTTCTAGGCTAACAATATATAGCAATCATCCCTTACAAAGATGCAAGCATGGCAAGCACTTAGTAGGAAAGAACCTTACCTGAGGTTTGGAATTTTATCCTCTTCTAGGCTAACAATATATAGCAATCATATTATGTAAGACTAGAGGTGGTGGCCAGTAGCAGTTCACTGTCAGCTGCACAGTCAGTAAAGAAAATTATGAGCAGTGTGCACTGGCTGTGTTGCTAGTCCATCATGCTTTGAATGGGAAGGTTAGAGAAAGCATTTGTGACACCTGGTAGTTCAACTGAAAGAGGTTATTGGTGCTTGACCCTATCTGAAGTTGAAGAACATCTGTCTATCGCAGAGTTGGAAAATAGAAATGATGTTTCCCTGTAGATCAAAGAGTGTGTTTGTTTTGCACCCATTAGAAAATATTAAAGAAGGAGAAGAAGAAGAAGAAGAAGAAGAAGAAGAAGAAGAAGAAGAAGAAGAAGAAGAAGAAGGAGCCGGGCTGTAGTGGAGCATGCCTTTAATCTCAGCATTCAGGAGGCAGAGGCAGGTGGAGCTCTGTGATTTCAAGGCCAGCCTGGGCTACAGAGCTAGTTCCAGGAAAGGTGCCAAAGCTACACAGAGAAACCCTGTGTCAAAAAAACAACAACAACAAAAAAGAAAGACAATATTTGCTTTCTCTACGTTTCATAACTTCCCCTCTCCTGAAATGCAACTCACCATGTGTAGAGATGTCATTGGCCTCTCTACTTCATCAATTAATGTCTGAATTTCAGAGTACTAGGACAAAATCACCAATATCCCAATAATTGTTATTGGTGTGTTTACTAAGTCAGTTTCATCTCACTCCTACTACAATTCATGGAGTGACTGATTCACTCACACACCTCATAGCTATTAAGACCCTCTTACTTATAATAATAGCAATGCCCAGTAACACCACTATCTATATAGTTCTAGTTCCTGGGACAAAGTTCTTTAATACCCTTCTAATATGTTAGAAGTTTGGGATATAAGAAAACACATTCTGGGTATTTTCTTAGAAATGTATTGTATACAAGTATAGCAAATAATAACTTTTTACAATTTACTTTACTTTTTATGAATTGTATCATGTTCCTACTTTACTAGTCATACATCTGGTGGTATTTAATATTAGACCTCATGCCACTTTTCATTGGGAAACATGACAACTAGTTTTTTATGTAGCATTAAAAAGGGGTATATTTTAAACCATGTGCCAAAAATAACAGCAAATTCATTTATTATAAATCTACTCTGCTTTTAATTCTCCATGCACTAAAGAGGGTCATGTGTCCTCAACCAAGAACGAAAATATATACAAGCATATGTCAATAAAATCATTTTGTGAAAAAAACAAAGTTACTATATTTTGGCAAATATTTTTGAACTCTAAATGATCTCCTGGAAATTTCAATGATATTAAATAAATGCAATGTAAGTGGAAGTTCAGCACTCCCAAGAAGAAAGAGAAAATTAAACACAAGAAGGAACTTCAACAGTGTGATATTAAAGAAAACCTGATACCTCTCACTTGTGGAGCTGTTCACAGTGTTCTACACAGACATACACAGGCTTATATTTTACATCTTATGGTAGCACCTTCACAAACCTCATATGGACATTAGTAGATAGTCACTCGAGCAATAAATATTTAAATTAGGACAAACAATGAATTCGCCCTCCTTGTATTTTCTGTATATTTTATTATATTTCATATGCTGATTTGTACTTTTAAACTCATCATTGTTGTCCAGGAACCAGAGGCTAGACAGCCAAGAGACCCAGGATAAAACCAAACATGACCAGAAAAATATTCAATAAAATGATTACTAATGATATTCTGCTGTACTCATGGATTGCTGCCTAGCCCAATTGTCATCAGAGAGGTGGCATCCTGCAACTGATGGGAGCAGATGCAGAAACCAACAGTCAAACACTAGGGAAAGCTAGGGACACCCCTGCAGAAGAGGAGGATAAAAGATTGTAAGAATAGGAGGGGTAGAGGACAGCACAAGAACACTGACCACAGAGTCAACTAAGCAGGGCTTCTAGAAGATCACAGAGACTGAAGGGACAATCACAGACCATATATGGGTCTGAACTAAGTTTGCTACATATAAGTTATGGTTATGTAGCTGGGTGTTCTTATGGGGCTCCTAAAAGAGTGGGGAGTATCTCTGACTCTTTTGCCTGCTCTTTGGACCTTTTTCCTCCTACTGGGTTGTCTCATCCAGCCTTGATATGAGGGTATGTGCCCAGTCTTATTGTAATTTGTTATGTCATATTCAGTTGATATTCCTGGGATGCCTTTTTTTTTTTTTTTAAGAAGGGAAGTGGAAAAAAGTGGATCTAGAGGAGAGAGGATATGGGGGCCTGGGAAGACTGGAGGGAAGGGAAACTGTGGTCTGAATGTAATGTACGAGATAAGAGTAAATAAATAAATAAATAAATAAGCTTGTCACTGTAATTATATCATTCAAATGTGCTCTAATGTTTTGTTTCATTAGGAAGATCAGCATATATGAGTTTGAGGTGGAAAGAGTGGAAGGAATAGGTATAGATTCTCAAAAATCAAAACAAGTTATTCTTCTGGACTTCAAGTCATAGCAAAAGCATTTCATTTGATTAGATTTTCCCTGTGGCAGCCTATAAGTTTTTATGTGTTTTTCTTTTTCTTTCTTTCTTTCTTTCTTCCTTCCTTCCTTCCTTCCTTCCTTCCTTCCTGTCTTTCTTTCTTTCTTCCTTCCTTCCTTCCTTCCTTCCTTTCTTTCTTTCTTTCATTCCTTCTTTCTTTCCTTCTTTGTGTTTGTCTTTTGAGACAGGATTTCTCTCTGTACTTTTGGTGCCTGTCCTTAATCTTTCTCTGTAGACCAAGCTGGCCTCAAACTCACAGAGATTCACCTGGCTCTGCTTCCTGAGCGCAGGGATTAAAGGCCTACACCAATGCCTCCTGGCTATATGTTTTCATCTCTATCTCTAAAGTCCCATAAGATTAACTGCTGTATTGCATATTCTTTATCATGTGCTAGCCCCATAGCCAGCTGCCCTTCCTCTAGCTTCTCCCTTTCCAAGCATTTATCCTCATGCTAAAGTCACCTTTTTCTTAGCATGATCACATTAGTCTGTTCTCGGTGTCTACTACTAGGAACTAGCGGGATAATGAGATATTGGTGTGGTTGGGGAAACTTATGCAGAGTTTTAAAACATGTTTTTTCAGTTTTTTGGTCACAATCCCAAACTCTGCTATTAGAATTTTGGGTAGGAAACTTAATTTTAAATAACAAATTTGCTATTAACAATTTACCATAAGGAAACAAGGAAGACTCCATAGCATCAGAGATACTGGAGTGGTTTGCAAAAAGAATAGAAGGAGTTTATCAGATAAGTAAGAGGGAAATAGACAGAGAGATTGAACATTGTAGGTATTTGCCTCACAGACAGGAGGAGCCACACATGTAACTGTGCATTAGAATGACAATGAACAGGATTCCAGATAAATGGCAGACTAGAAGCTGCCTATAAAAGACTGGTCAGAATAAGAATAAGAGGAAGAGTAATAATAACAATAATAATAATAATTTTATTATTAATGATACTAGGAGGAAGAGGGGAAGGAGAAGGAAGAAAAGAAGGAAGGAGGAAGAAAAAGAAGAGAAGAAAGAAGAGGAGGGAGGAGGAGAGACACACATGGGAGGAAGAGCAGGTAGAGACAGGGAGGGGAAGAAGAAAAGGAGGAGGGGAAGAGGAGGAAGTAGAGGAGGAAGTACAGAAAGAGGAGAGAGAGACTCTCTTTCAAAGAGGGGAAGAGTTTCAGAAATCCACAAAGTCAGTGATAAGGTACCATAAAAGTGTAAAAAACAACACAAGAACATAAAATGTAGCCTAGTCAAACACACTTCTAACTTCATGGCTCTCTGGATTGGGGAGAGAAAGTAGAAGGCTCCAAAATCTAATTCAGGTGGCTGGATGAAAAGAGTCTGTCATCTCTACCTGTAAGACAAGTACACAGTCCTCACAAACCATAAAGCCAGTTGAAGTTCATTATGGTTGTTTGAATGTGAATGGCCCCATAGGCTCATATATTGTAATGTTTGTTCTCCAGTTTGTGGAACTGTTTGGGATTTTTATTTTAGTGTTTCATTTTTATTTTATTAATTTATTGTACATGTTCATGTTGTGGTATGCATGTATGTGTATGTGCATTCACTCATATATGGGTATATGTGCACATGCAACTACATGCATATGTTGGTATCAGTTGTTTTCCTTGGTCACTTTCCACTTTATTTACTGAGTCAGGTTCCCTCACTCAATCTAGAGTTCACTGACTGAGCCAGCCCTGGGGTGGCTTGTGAATTTCATAAGCTTAGGAACTCATGTGGGGAAGATTAGGGGACACGGGAGGAATGGCTTCAACATATAACACATACTTGTATGAAAATGTCCTTGTGCTACATACAATGAATATATAAAGTGAAAACATTTTAAATGAAAAAAGAAGTCTGTAAAATACGTGGTGACTTGACTTTGCAAAAAATACATGTTCTATTAGAAAATTCTGCTCTCTAACATTCAGAACCTAGGCAACCTACAAGGAACTGTTAGATGGAGCATCTGTGAGTCTTAGAATAACAGAAGAAAAAGACAGACATTCTGTAGCCCCAGAGCAATTTTTTTATTTAATTTTTTTATTTTTATTTTGCAATACAATTCAGTTCTACATATCAGCCACGGATTCCCTTGTTCTCCCCCCTCCCGCCCCCCTCACCTTCCCCCCAGCCCACCCCGCATTCCCACCTCCTCCAGGGCAAAGCCTTCCCCTCAGACTGAGATCAACCTGGTAGACTCAGTCCAGGTAGGTCCAGTCCCCTCCTCCCAGGCCGAGCCAAGCGATCCTGCATAGGCCCCAGGTTTCAAACAGCCAACTCATGCAATGAGCAGAGGACCTGGTCCCACTGCCTGGATGCCTCCCAAACAGATCAAGCCAATCAACTGTCTTACCCATTCAGAGGGCCTGATCCAGTTGGGGACCCCTCAGCCATTGGTTCATAGTTCATGTGTTTCCATTCATTTGGCTATTTGTCCCTGTGCTTTATCCAACCTTGGTCTCAACAATTCTTGCTCATATAAACCCTCCTCTTTCTCACTAATTGGACTCCCAGAGCTCCACCCGGGGCGTAGCCATGGATCTCTGCATCCAGATCCCTCAGTCGCAATTTGACCCAGAGAAATTTTATAGCACTTCTATTACCTTAAAGGGCTAACTTGTAATTATTCATGTACTTAAAAGAGTCCTCTAGCCTGGCGGTGGTGGCGCAGGCCTTTAATCCCAGCACTCGGGAGGCAGAGGCAAGTGGATCTCGGTGAGTTCAAGGCCAACCTAGGCTACAGAGCAAGTTCCAGGAAAGGCACCAAATCTAGACAGAGAAACCCTGTTTTGAAAAAACAAAAGCAAAATAAAACAACACAAAGAGTCCTCTAGTCTGTTTGGAGCTTAGTTGTGTATGTGTCATGCTTGCTTCTGCATGCTTCTTTAACGTGCTAGGAACAGTGCTCAGGAGGCATTTGGCCACACAGGTTGAATTTTCACATAGCCAGCTGCTCTACCTTGATCTTATCAATATTGTAGCTCCAGATACATTAAGAATGATGGAAATATTGTAGTAACTTGATTTAGGTCACCACAGCATATGTGTGAATGAGTTTTGCGATCTGTTAGCAATGTGCATGCAAAGGATGTTTTATTTTTCTTAATGCATATATTTACATAGAAAGTGTGCTTTTGTTTAGATCCATCTGAGAGAGAGAAATTGCCTTTTGTTTTGCTTAACTGGTAATATGTTAATGGTTTTCAAGTATTCATTGACCACTTAACCAGCAAAGTAAGACAAAAGGTCAATACTAATTCTCACACATTAAACACTTACCAAATCTATTAGCTACCCTTCTTGTAGATTAATGCTGAACACCTATTGGGAAAAGGAATGATGATATTTGCTACATTTTACACTTACTTTAGTGCTTATATTTGGTAAGAGTACTAATTATACTGATTGAAAAAGAGGACAAATGCGTGACTTCCTTGTGCTAATCATGTGGTCCTTATGTTTCACCTTCAATTTTAGTTTTTAAAAGAACTGTTATCGTAGTTAACATCACAGTTTCTTAGATGATCAGTCTCAGTTTATTTCTTCCTAATTTCTCAGAAGCTTTACTGACATTTTGTGCTTAACACATGTAATGGTGCACAAGTGTTCACACAATGATTACTAATTTGGTTTTTAAAGGAATATTAGAAAATGGCTATAAGAAGTCATCAGCTGTAAGAAGTTGAAAGATCTTTTGATATTGCTCTATTATAGAATGAGCTCATCCAACAAATTCATGTATTTCATATTAATTTATTCAAAACATGGCAAACACTCTGCATGGTGCCTTGGTATATTTTAAGACTTTAATAAATGTTAGTTCTAAGAGGAGAAGTACTTGATGGATGAGAAGACATGCAGTAAGAGTATAAGGACCAGAATTTTAAACCCAGAACACCCATATACAATACCCTAACATGGCCCATGTGTATCTGCAACCCCAGTATCAGAAAGCAGAGGCAGACGGATCCAGGAAGCTCACAGCCAGCTTATCCAATAAAGGTAAGCTTCAGGTTCTGTGAGAGAGCTGATCTCAAGGAAATAAAGCTCATAGAAATATAGGAAGATGCTCAATCACTTCTACACCCTCCACATGCACATGCTTTCATATACAAAGCTACACAAAGAGAGAAATATGCATACACACAAATTAGTTCTTACTATTACATTTTTTGTACTTCAGTTTTCTAGTCCTTTAAATACTAATATTTACAGAATATAATCAATAGTATTTTCCTTTACATTTGTATAATATTATAGCTTGTAAATGGAATATTAAAATTAAAAAACAAGTTACATTTAATAGTACAGTAAGCATTCATTTATAGGATTACTTATATCTTGAAGTTCAGAAATCATCAAGATAGAGAAAATACAATCCACATTTCCAAAACTTTCTCTCTAAAGTATTTCTAATTAGGTTCCTCCTAGATCTGTGTTAGGAGTTACTGTTTTATCATATGCTGCCATTACACGCAGTTATCAGACATTAAAACTGGTGTTTTGAGAAACTAAAAGAAGAATCAGTGATATATAGACTGATGACTTAATTTGCACTGTCTCATTTATTTATTTCAAGCTTGGGAATATTTTCATGTATGTTTTGCCTCTTGATAGTCCTTCTATGAGTCGATTGTATACTTTATGCTTTTTTTCTTTATTGTGTGGCACTGGTGATGGTTTTTGTGGTAGTCATTTGTTCCATGCAACAACTCCCCACAGCTGTCCTATGAGAGTTTATGTCTACTTGTAGTACATAAAAAATCAACTAAACACATTTTGCATTGTGAGCTGCATTATAGAATGTCCATGAAACTGTAGAGATATGGAAGTGGAGAGTTACAGTTTGAAAATATTGTATATGGATGTCAGGTAGACAATGAGTGGAGCTGTGATAACTAGGAATGACTGGGAATGATGGCTAGGATGACTGACTGGGCTAGGAATCATCTAGGAGAAATATGTCCTGCTGTATTTGACAAAGTTTCCAGAGATATTTAATTGAAGAGGCAAGATGCACCCTTTATATTAGATATAATATTCCAAGCACTGTGGCCCCGGATTCAACAGAAAGGGGGAAAGCAGAATGCCAACTAAACACTGTCATTGTATGTCTTCTACTTCTTGACCAATCAGTGCCAATATCAATCCACATCTAACACCATGACTTCCTGGCCATGATGGACAGTAGACTTCTGAACTATAAGTCCAAATAAACCATTTTCTTTCAAGTTGATTTTTTCAGGTATTTGGGCAAAGTCATAAAATAATAACTAATACACTGTGGAAGACTCATGTAAAATGACACGAATGAATGGCTATATGTAGACTGATGATGAAAAATAACCTAGGATGTAAAGGGAGATGGTTGAAGTAATATCTTCACTTTTTATAGCAAAGATTCATGGGACATCATACATGGCTGATGGGATAAAAACTGTTGGTGTAAGCATGCTATTTAAATCTGAAATATAACCAGAAGAAAAAGTATCATTAGATGTTAGAAGTAGGATGGAGACTGAGGTGGCATATATGGGCGCTATCACTGTCCACTATAAAAGAAATTCAGCAGAACACATCACAAGGTAAAAGTTAAATACCATATGCATATTTATTATTACAAAATACAATCTGGAACATGTTTAGTAAATTTGAAATAATGATTAGGTTTTCATTATCTTTAAATATTATAAATCATATTTAATGTTTTACATAGGTAAGCAATTCTTTCAATGTAGCCTAGACTAAAACACAAAAAGTGACAGTTACTGCATACCACCAAATTAATAGTAAAGTGAATGTTTTCTCAAAACAACTACAAAAGTAAATACACAGTCAACATTTTATTTTTTTAAATTTAACAACTTTATTTCATTTTTTAATTTAATTTTTAATAAGAAATTTGTTATTCATGTTACATACCAACCATAGATCCCTTCTCTTCCTTCCTCCCACCCCTCAGCCTTTCCCCCTGCATCCACCACCCATTCTCACCTCAGACAAGATTGTAAGTCAGCAGAGCCTGGTACATTCAGTAAAGGACCATGCCCCTCCCCCTGCATCAGGGCTGTGCAAGGTGTCCCCCCATAGGTAGTGGACTCCAAAAAGCCAGCTCATGCCCCAGAGATGGATTCTGATTCTACTGCCAGGGGGGCCCTAACTGTTTCTCTTATGCAGAGGGCCTAGTCCAGTCCCATGGAGGCTCCAAGGCTGTTTGTTGGTCTAAAGTTCATGAGCTCCAACTATCTTGGTTTGCTTGTCTCTGTAGGTTTCCCCATCATGATCCTAATGCCCTCATAGAATCCCTCTTCTCTTTCTTCAGCTGGACTCCTGAAGCTCGGCCTGGTGCTTGGCTGTGGATCTCAACATCTGCTTCCATCAGTTGCTGGATGAAGCCTCTACGATGACAGTTAGGGTATTTACCAATCTAACTACCACTAAGCCAGTTCAGTCACCCTCTCCACTATTACTAGTAGTCTAAGGTAGGGTCATCTTTGTGGATTCCTGGGAACTTCCCTAGCACCTGGTTTCTCCCTATCCCCATGATGTATACCTCTACCATGGTATATCTTTCTTTGCTCTCCCACTCGATCCCTGTTCCAAATTGAACCTCTCATTCCCCTATGTTCTCTTCCCCAATACCCTATCTTCCATTTCCCTCCTTACCCCCAGTTTACTCATGGAGATCTCATCTATTTCCCCTTCCCAGGGGGATCCATGTGTCCCTATTAGGCTCTTCCTTGTTACTCAGCTTCTTTGGAGCTGTAGGTTATAGTTTGGTTATTCTTTGCTTTACATCTAGTATCGACTCCTAAGTGAGTACATACCATGTTTATCCTTCTAAGTCTGGGTTACCTCACTCAAGACAATATTTTCTAGTTCCATCCATTTGCCTGCAAATTTCATGATGTCATTGATTTTACTGCTGAGTAGTACTCCATTGTATATATGTGCAACACTTTCTTTATCCATTATTCAGTCGAATGCCATCTAGGTTATTTCCAGGTTCTGGTTATTACGAATAATCACAGCCAACATTTTCAACAGAGTTTACTTTTTAGAGAAGTCTTGAGTTTCACAATCAAGTTTAATAGAAGACATGGAGATTTCTCACAGAACTTATGCCCCATGTATGTGTTCTCTTCCCACTGTAAGCAGTCTTAGATAGTTTGTGATTGGTGAAGCCGTGTTGTCAACCCATTGTTCTAGGAGTGGTGGTTTACGTTTTGAGACACTCTTGATATTGCACACTTTATGACACATGTATTACAGCATCCATCCATTGTGTCATCCTACAGAGCAGTTGTGCAGCTCTTAGTGTCTTACATCCCCTATCTATTTAAATCTTCCTCCCTCCTAACTGCTGGTAATCTCTCACCTTCTTACTTTCTCTGTAAGTTTGCTTTCCTAAACATCATAAGATTAAAATATTTCACACTAACATCTCTCTGCTAGAAATATGGCATGAAATGTCCTCCATATTGTCCTTGGCTAAATAGATCTTTTATTTTTAGAACAGAATTATACACCGTAGTCTAGAAGCACCTCCCTCTGTAAGCATGCATTCACTTATTCAAGGGAAACTTGTTTTTTTAATGTTAATAATTATAAATAAAATGTTATTCATAGTTTCTAACTCTATTCTAAATATATATCCTTATACACAAAGATAAGAGCATTTTTCACCCCTTACCAAATAAGTTCCTTTTTCAGCAGAGGGAAGCTATTACACAGCTCCACAAATGGCCAAAGTGCAGAGAATAAATAATCATGGTAGCCCAGCACAAACTGGTGCATTTACAATTCAACCTCTACACCTAAGACTCAAGGAACATCAGAGAAGAGGGAGATGAAAGATTATAAGAGCCAGAGGACCAGGATGCCTGCTGTTAGATAGCGCCTTATATACATGAGGGAAATCTATACCCAGGAAATTTCAACAATATGGTTCTATAAACAAGACCTCCCTAATGATCACATCAGCCAATATGCCAACATGGATGGAGAAATTTCGCAAAGCCGCATAGCTAGATGAAAAGCTGCAGATAATCAATGGGCTGGCTACACAGGGAGAAAGAATCAGTTTTCTACAGACCTAATCTCCTAATAGGTTATCAGATCACACATGGTCAGCCCTTAACTCATGTACACACATGCAACAGTGAATGTATTTAATAAGGTGTGTGTATAACAAACATAATTAAAGAAGAGGACATAAATTTGAGAGGGAATCAGGGAGACATGGGAAGAGTTGGAGAAGGAGAAAGAAGAGTGGAAATGACATACAGAACTCATGAAATGCTCTTTTTTAAATTTTATTTTATAATTTAATTTTACATATCAGCCACGAGTTCCCTTGTTCTCCCCCCTCCCACCCACCCCCGCCTTACCCTCAGCCCACCCCCCATTCCCATCTCCATCATGGAGAGGATTGAGTTAAACTTGGTTGATTCAGTCCAGGCAGGTCCAGTCCCCTCCTCCCAGGCTGAGCCAAGTGTCCATGTATAAGCCCCAGGTTCCAAACAGTCAGCACATGCACTAAGGACAGTTCCTGGTCCCACTGCCTGGATGCCTTCCAAACAGATCAAGCTAATCAACTGTCTCACTTATCCAAAAGGCCTAATCCAGTTGGGGGCTCCTCAGGTATTGGTTCATAGTTCATGTGTTTCCATTCATTTGGCTATTTGTCCCTGTGCTTTTTCCAACCTTGGTCTCAACAATTCTTGCTCATATCCCCCCCCTTTCTTGCCAAATAAAATTTTCAACTCAAAAAAACTCCTGTGCAGTTTCTTCTAGATATGTTTTGAGTTTATCTGGGCAAATGTCAACTTGATAGCATAATAAGTGTTTGTTGAACTGTACAAGAAACTTCCAGTCTTATAAATTGGTTGTGCTATATTTTCTTTTATTGAAAACAGACATGTGTGTGTGTGTGTGTGTGTGTGTGTGTGTGTGTGTGTAACAATAACAAGAAAAAAGTGGTCATAAATTTAAGAAGTAGAGAGGACATGTAGGAGTTGGGAAGGAGAGGTTGATAAATGATGTAAACATAGTATGCATAGATGAAATTCTCAAAAGCAAATAAATAACAATTTTAAAAAAAGAAATAATATGTTCTCACTATACTTTAAGACCATCATCATTCAGGAATTCTGTAACTGCATTGTACATTTATGTCTATGCTTCATTTTCAGTTCACTTTTGTGAAGGGTTTAAGACCTGGATATAAATGTATTTTCTCTCACTTTGTGTATCAATGTAAACTTGTTCTATCACCACCATTGAAAATGCCATCTTTACTTTAGTTTTCCAGCTTTGCTGTTTTATCAAATATTAGCTGAATATATGTGAATCTTTTTTTGTGGGGGGGGAGGTTTCTATCATGTACCATTGATCTATCTTTCTCTTCCTTTACACTGTTTTGACTGCTAGAACTATATAGTATGTCTTGAAGTTGAATGTGTAAAGTTAACATTAATATAATAGATATCAACTCTGTACCTGGAACAAGAGTAATGATAGAAAAACAATCTTAATTTGTTGCATTTTTGCTGAGAAGGGACTGAGTATCATACTGTTGCTAATATTGAGTTCATAAGCTTACTCTACATAGTTCTTGGTGCAGAGAAGTAGAGACTTCTGAGAAACAGTCTTATTTGGATGCTATTAGACCATAAAATGAATGTTTGGGAAGGATGCCAGTGAAGTAGTCTTTCTGACAACCACCAGCCCAGTATGTGAGTTAAAAATTAGACTTTTATGGATTCAATAACAACAGAGAAAACTGAAGATAGAGTAAAAAATAAATAAATAAATAAATAAATAAATAAATAAATAAATAAACAAATAAACAAATTCATACTACCATGATTTGTTTGGGATCCATTGTTTGCATACATATTTCTTCTTTAAAAAAATGAGGGCCTAGGAAGAAGACTTGGTAACGTGCTTACTGCATGAGCATGAGGACTTGAATTCCGATCGCCAGCATTTCTATAAGCAGCAGCCATGGTGTGTGTTTCTAACCCTAGCAGTGAGGAAGTAGAGACAATAGTCCAAGGAGCTCACTGTCCAGTTACTCTTGCTGAGTCTCTCAGCTCTCACTTCAGTGAGAGATCCTTTCATAAAAATAAGCTTGAAAGTGATCAGGGAAAATACTTGACTTCAACATCTGGCCTCAAAGAATATGTACATATATACATACACATACACATACATATACCCATACACATACATATACATAATGTGTAATACCTATATGTATGCACATGTATGTATGTATAAATACATGTGTGTAAACAAATCAAACAAAATGAAAGAGATGATGTTTGTGACAAGTAAATGAGACACTGTAAAGCTAAAATAGAAAGCCTTGGATAATAAAATCCTATATATGCATGGGGTCTAAAATTAAATTCTCCTTGATTCCTCTTTTTGACTGTTATTGAAACACACTTCCATATCTCATGTCTCATAATTTAACATAGTCCTTGAAGTGAAATGAACACAATTTTGTACCCTACGACAAGCATCGTTTTGTAGCATATGTAACAATCTACTAAAGGATTTACTGCTTTTTACCACAGACTTACCTTTATCACAATCACTTTCTAGAAGGAAATCTTATATTTCTAATTAGAATAGATGACCAAGCTAGAATGGAAATGATATAAGAAAAGTAAAGGATAAATGAGACATAGTTTTACTATGTCTATGAAAGTTATTTCATTTAGCTAAAGTTCGTTTTTTTAATGAAATCTTTGAATAATGCTTAAAACTATACATTCCAAAATAACTCTGGATGTTTGGAAATTATAGTTATAGACTGAATTGGTTTGACATTGTTCATATCCAACCTCCCAGTGTACATAATTCTTGCTATGGTGTTAATCTGGACTGTAATGACTCTCAACTGAGAATTTCATTTAGTTAAACAGATGGGGATGGTCACTAGGTCAACATGGCCATCTGTTCTGCAGCCCAAAACAGACTGCCAAGGAAGAACTAGAAGGCCATAGGCTAGGTCAAATGTTCTCTGTCATATAACCTCATAAACCTTGGAGATGATATCTAAATTTCTATACACAGAGGGAATAATGTTCTATAAGTGGCTGTAACTACTAGAGCCTAAACTAGAGTCATTCCCAAGTAGAAGTCAAGATCTTCCAATGAAATTCTATGGTTGAGAAACGAAAATAAAAGAAGAGAATTTTGCCTGGTAAGAATATCTCCCTTGTAAAGATAAAAAAAAACTTGATAAATTTGATAAAGAAGCATTTTCTGACTTACAAATTATGTTCATTGAGATGTTTTTAGGTTTTTCATTTAAGCTGCTACTAACACTATTTCTCTGTAGTTTGAGTCAATACTCAGTCTATTGTCTTGGGAAATTAAGAAGCTATCTCCAACTCTCTATTTACCTACCTAAAATAACTGAGAACTCATCAAACTCTGCAAAGCCACTTTTTTCATTTTCAAAAATGAGGGATAATTGGAGTGTTGGTATACTCACATTGGAGAATAGATTTTTGTTGCTTAGTATAATAATTAAGAATATGATCTAGCCGGGCGGTGGTGGCGCACACCTTTAATCCCAGCACTTGGGAAGCAGAGGCAGGTGGATCTCTGTGAGTTCGAGGCCAGCCTGGGCTACCAAGTGAGTTCCAGGAAAGGCGCAAAGCTACACAGAGAAACCCTGTCTCGAAAAATCAAAACAGAAAAAAAAAAAACAAAAAAAAAAAGAATATGATCTAGATAGAACCTTCAAAACATTGCTATCAAATAATAACAGAGATGGTATGATATAAGAGGCAAGAGGGAAAATATGAAACTGATTTTGCTTTAATATGCACAGTGAAAAGCTAACTGTAGCCTCTATTAAAGAAGCTATTTACAGTATGTGTCTGTGATTTTGATTCAAATAATTTCAGCGAAATTACTGAATAGAATGCTTAGACCAAGTAGCCAAGGGTATTCTCTAGAAAGCTGATAAGATTTACAGTGGCAGAAGCAGGACATAAGAATAGCTGACTAAGAGTATGATATGAGTATATACATAGATTAAAATGAATTACAAAACCAGCATTAATTGTGCAGATTAAGGCTCCAAATTAGAACAAATTATTTCAATCCAAGCTTTTCACATGAAAAAAAATTAAGAAAAAGCAACCCCATTGAGTTGATTTATTCATAAGTTTATATCCTTGTCAATCAAATTAAACTTCTTGCAACACTGATGACTTAGAATGATGAAGTAAAATGAGTTATTATATCTGTCACTTTCTTTTCTCATAAACAGCACTCAAAATCATAAGACACAGTGCTAACCACACATCACATAGAAGGTAATTGGTGTCCACACATGCCTGAGTACACCACAAAGATTTTATCTCTCATCTTGAGGTATAGATCAAGCTAAAGCCTCATCCACAACCTTGAAGATATAAAAATCATCACTGAGATATGCAGGGGGCTGTGCAGAAGTCAAAGAAGCATTTTACCGATCTCATCTCAATAAAAAATAAAAGTAATAACTGCCTACATCCTGGTTACCTTGATTCCTGCTTGATTTGTCACAAAAGGCTCTTTTTTTTGTTCCTGCTGCTACCCTTGACTCTCATTTTTATGAAGCTGTCTAGAGTTATCTTTATAAACCTAGAACAAAATCTCTAGTTGCATAAGGTTATATAAATTGATTCACTTGTTGAAAATAATTGGGTATAACTAATAAAATCCTTCTTAATTGACAAAAAGGTTTAAAGACTAAAAAAAAAAAGTAGAAAAAACATCCAAGCCAAGAAAAGTGAGGACATTATTGGATAGCCAAATAGGCTTCCAAAGTATATACTTCAAGTGGATTTACAAAGACCACATACTTGAACTTAAGTGCTATGGATATTGCTCTGTATAAATAAAATGCTGATTGGCCAGTAGCCAGGCAGGAAGTATAGGCGGGACAAGCAGAGAAGAGAATTCTGGGAACAGGAAGGATGAGTCAGGAGCCGCTGCCAGTCACCGCTGCCATGAGTACCAACATGTAAGATACTGGTAAGCCACAAGCCATGTGGCAAGATATAGATTTATAGAAATGGGTTAATATAAGATAGAGGAACTAGATAACAAGAAGCCTGCCATGTCCAAACAATTTGTAAGCAATATAAGTCTCTGTGTGTTTACTTGGTTGGGTCTGAGTGGCTGTGGGACTGGCTGGTGAGAGAGATTTGTCCTGACCATGGGCCAAGCAGGACTGGAGAAAACTCCAGCTATAAATGGCGCCCAATGGGTTGGCAAGAGCTTCCACCTAAAACCTAAGAAAAAAGATTCTAAAACAGAGCTAAAAACAGCTTCCTAGTTGTCTCTCTCAAGTTAGCTGCAGTCTGCAGGTTTGAGCTACTATGGTCGGTTCCTGGCATGTGCATTTGACTGGCAGTATGGTGGGAATGAGGTGTCTTGCAAGTGGCACATTACACTGCCTGGTGGATTTAGTCTTTGATAGTACAAAAAAGAAAAAAAAGTTTCTGGGCTACAGCCTGCTTTGATAGAAGCATAGAACGACTATTTCTAAGAGTTGATGGCTCCCAGAGCTGGTGGTAAATATACCACTGCCATGTTGGGAAGCTGAGGTGGGCGGAGCCACCAGCCAAAGCTGCTATTTTAGCCCTAGTAATGCTACAGGTTAAATCAATAGGTTCACAATAAGACAGACTCAGTTGGAATAGTTTACAATGTGTGTAAAAATGTACGTAGGCGCCGGGCGGTGGTGGCGCACGCCTTTAATCCCAGCACTCGGGAGGCAGAGCCAGGCGAATCTCTGTGAGTTCGAGGCCAGCCTGGGCTACCAAGTGAGTTCCAGGAAAAGGCGCAAAGCTGCACAGAGAAACCCTGTCTCGAAAAACCAAAAAAAAAAAAAAAAGTACGTAGGCCTGAAAGATATATATATATATATATATATATATATATATATATATATATATATATAATTATATAAAGAAATATATAGTTCTAAAAAATAAAGTCTTTAAAGAGACAGTAAGATTAACATAAAAATAAGCCACGTTGCTGGGCAGTGGTGGCTCATGCCTTTAATCCCAGCACTTGGGAGGCAGAGCCAGGAGGATCTCTGTGAGTTTGAGGCCAGCCTGGAGTACCAAGTGAGTTCCAGGAAAGGCACAAAGCTACACAAAGAAACCCTGTCTTGAAAAACCAAAAAAAAAAAAAAAGAAAGAAAGAAAGAAAATGGCTTACCTCTACCTTGAAGGCTGATAAGGTGAACTCAGTACTATTCTTTCTTTCAGAAAAAAAATAATAAGCCACATAAATATGGATATCACACAGAGAATCTGGATTATGTTGTCTTTGATATTCTTAATTGCAGAAAGACATTTGATTGTAAAAGCTGTTGAGTTAAGCCAATATGTATATTTTAAAGGTAACTTGACTTCAAATTTTGGATGTAAGGATATGTTGCTTTGGAAAGGAGGCTCTGCTTTTGTTTCCACAGAAAGCAAGAGGCTATGTATTTCTTCTAGATTAAGATACAATCATGTTTGACCAGCCAAGACTCCCTGAAAGGTCTCTGATGACACCATGGCCCAGATGATCCAACATCCAGAATGGTTTCAAGGCAACTGGCTCAATCAATACACCCTCATGGACTACTCCATAATCCTAAAATTTTCTTTGTGTCCCCATAAGGTATAGTGCACCCTTCCTACAGGAAGTTAGTAAGAGAAGCTACAACCAAATTCCCAAATATGCCAAGCTGGCTTTGGAGATGGAATTGGCTCACTCCTTCTCTAAACCCAAGCATATTGCTAAAAAAAAAAAAAAAGTTAAGAGATTCTTCTGTCCCATATCAAAAGAGCCCTCTGGTGTGGGACAGAGAAAAAACGATATTTTTATTTAAAACAGGTTGATTATAAATGCAATCTCTTTCTAAAGAAAAAATGGGATATCCTGTAGATATGATAGGATGAAAGTATAGATTAATGAACCTACTTTTGTAGAGCAACAACTTGTTTAAAATGTTTTACATTGCTATGGATTTTAGTTTATTGATACAAGTTTAAACTTAATTTTGTTATACTGTATATATACATATATATTTCTATTCTCATTTGAGGTATTATGTTTGTGTAACTCATTTAGATTGTAATGGATAATTGAGAAAAACAGATTAATAATTAGTCTTCTATGATAATCATACTTGTAGCCATGTTAGTTAAGTCTTCTAGGTATATATAGATATATTTTAGATAGATAGATAATCTTCAAATACTTCAAAGACCTACAGAATAAGGCATTTAAAATGTTTTAAAAATTTAGACTTTCTGGAAAGTGAGACACGTCTGCTCTGGCAGCACCAATTTACTTTGGAGAGGAGGATGGGCATCAAAGACACTCTATATGGAGTTTATCTTCTTCTTGGCAAAAATAGCCATTTGGGCAAGAAACTGTTCTTGCCTGGACTGCTTGATCGACTGGACATGCAGGACCCATAGGAAGATGACCACTGAACTTTGCATGGCAAAATGGTCCTTCAGGTTCCTGCTTCTCAGAGGAAACTGCCAGACATTCTACAGGACACAGAGAGAAGTGACTGAGAGACTCTAGGCCTGTTGGCTGAAGACAGATGCCCCAACTTTACAGAGGAACTTTGGATGACTGTCCAGGCTGCCAGCTGTCTCTGTCTAC
Organism: Peromyscus eremicus; assembly: GCF_949786415.1. Classification (NCBI taxonomy): domain Eukaryota; kingdom Metazoa; phylum Chordata; class Mammalia; order Rodentia; family Cricetidae; genus Peromyscus; species Peromyscus eremicus. The sequence continues at coordinate 35,221,381 of NC_081426.1, forward strand.
TCTCGCAAGACTCCTGAAAGTTGCTTGTGTCCATCTCCCATTTCTCAGGTAAAATTATATCCTTCTGAGTTCTTTGATATAGTTGAAGACTAGATAGTTATAATTTTCTTTAGTTATGATAAAAGATAAGTTAGATATGAAACCTTAGACTCCCAAATATAGGATAGATAGGATATCTTCTTTAATTTTGCCAAATGCAAATAGACTAGATATTATAAATAGACTAGATATTGTAACTGTAATCTTGCTTGATAATTGTTTTGTTATGTGTAATTTTACTATGTGAAAGTTAAAACCTTCCTTTAAAAAAAAAAAGAAAAGGGGAAGTGCTGTGGATATTGCTCTGTATAAATAAAATGCTGATTGGCCAGTAGCCAGGCAGGAAGTATAGGCAGGACAAGCAGAGAAGAGAATTCTGGGAACAGGAAGGCTGAGTCAGGAGACACTGCCAGCCACCACCATGAGTACCAACATGTAAGATACTGGTAAACCACAAGCCATGTGGTAAGGTATAGATTTATATAAATGGGTTAATTTAAGATGTAAGAACTAGATAGCTAGAAGCTTGAGACATTAGTCCTAACAGTTTAAATAATATAAGCATCTATGTGTTTATTTTATAAGTGGGCTGCAGGACTGCTGGGGCTTGGTGAGACCTGGAGAGAAAAACCAAGCTACACTTAAGATTGTATTATTTAATGTAATAATGACAATTCCTTGAACAGCAACTGTCCAATAAAGAGAACTGCATGCCCACACTTCCTACATGAATCAGGATATTAATTGTGTAGTTGTATTAAAATCCCCTAGAGGTCAGACATTCCCTGGTCAGAACCCAGTGATTCTGATACTGCATTATATAGAAAACAGCTTTCTGAGATTCCAAGACTTCAAAATAAAGGTACGTGTGAATTGTGAATTGAGCAATCCTACAGTAAGCTCAGATTAATCTACATAATGTATCGATTGTAACTGTGCAAAGGGAAGAAAAATGAAATGAGTAGGAGGCTACCATCCATGAGAAATTACCACTCACAGACTAGCCTTCATGTGGATTGCGTCAATTCCTCCTGTGCATCATCTGAGAAGGCCAAGATACAGCAAGATGTTGTGGTCTCCAAATGACGGTACCTCCAGGTACCTAAAACATGCAAACACCAAACATTTTAAGGAGAGCACATTTACCTCAGGGTTCATGAAAGCACACATTTTGTACCTATTTATTGTGAATTCAACGTTCAAAGTAATAATTTCACTATGACATTTTCACTTATGTATCTCATCTTATTGTGTTTTTATTCACACTACTCCTTCCCTTTCCTTTTAATCTATATCACTGATGTTCTTATTCATTTTTATTAAATTTACCTTTACCTTGTTGACTTTGTATTGCTGGAAGTATTAAGGCAACTCTATGTAGTTAAAAGGGAGGTTTATTTTGTGGGGTAACTTACAAGTAAAGGAATAGGTTACAGGGTCCGGGAAAGGTATAGCGCAGTCCAGCAGTGTTCTCTAGAGAACTCTGCTTGGTCTACTTCCAGCATCCAGGATCCAGAAAAAAAGAGAGCTGGCACATCCAGATCTTGGGTCTTCAGGGCTCCTGTCTCAGCCCCGCCTCATAGGCATGACAGTTACTGGAAGCCTCAATGGGGGTAGTACTTCCAGGTCAAAGTTGGAGCAGCTACCCACTACAACTTTCTACACTGGTTCTAGACTTCATTGTGGATAGAATTCTTTCTGCTTGCTGGTTCCTCCTTGAGGTCAGTGATCAGTTTTACTAGTAAACTTGAAATCTTCATCACGATCTTTATCTATTTCAGTTAGTTTGAATGTAGAATTTGAAGCAACTTTTAGGAAAATCAGGTTTTTTTCTTTTTTGTTTGTTTGTTTGTTTTGGTTCTTTTAGATAGAGTTTCAAGTAGACTAATTTGGCCTCAAACACCCTATGTAGCCAAGGCCTTGAATTATTATCCCTCTTATACCTTCTGAGTACTGAGATTATAGGCATGGATCTCTCCAACTGGTTTACACAGTTCTGGGGGTTGAGCTTAGGACTTCCATGATGCTAGGCAAGCACTTTACCTGCTGAACCATATCCTAGCACAGAAGTCATATTTTCTTGCTTTTTCATATTTCTTATAATTATTTAATGCTAATTTTATATCTGTTAGCTTGAATATCACCTTAGGTGTGTGTGTGTGTGTGTGTGTGTGTGTGTGTGTGTGTGTGCGCACGTGCGTGTGCACACGTGCGCATCTGCTGGTGCATGTCCACATGTGTGTAAATGAATGTGGAGACCAGAGGCAGAGGATGAACAATTTCAGATGTGCTACCACCAAGTTCTGTCTATCTGTTGGTTGGTTTGTTTGTTTTTTGAGGCACAGACTTTCTTGGGTCAGGTGCTCTCCAAGTAGGCTAAACTGGCTGGCCAGGGATGCCCAGGTATTCAACTGTCTCTGTTTCCCCAGTGATAGGATTACAAACACATACCTGGCTTTTTTTTTTTAAACAAGGGTACTCCAAATCATTCTCAGATCCTTGTGCTTGCAAGGTAAGTAATACTTGGCAAAAAAAAAAATCCCATCTCTTCTGTTTTCTTTAAGAGTTTTCTTATTGAGAAGCTGATCCTTGAGGACTCTATTCCCAGTACCATTGAGTGAGGAGAAAATAAGCTGTTACAACTGTGATAGCCTGTAAAAGACATATAAATATATTTAACATTGATTAGAGTAATGATTGACAGGATCTGAATCACCCAGGAAAAGGAGCTGTTCATCAGTGACATCCATGAAGGACATTTTAGATGGGGTTAATTGAGGTCAGAAGACTTCTCCTAGAAGTAGGTGGCATCATTCCACAGGCTAGGGTCCCAGACTGAACACAAAGGAGAAAAGCAAGATGAGCAGTTCCATCTATCCATCTCTGTTTCCTGAATGCAGATGCAGTGGACCAACTGCCTGCTACTCACACTGTCATGCCTTCTCTACCATGGACCTTACCAATGTAAACTCTTCCTGTCTTGAGAAAAACTCAACAATCACCAATGAACATAAATCAGGAAATGTGGAAAAGAAGGTAAAATCAGCTTTTGGACTCCTTAGCTCCTTCCAACCCTTGGTGGGGAGGTGCTGCTGTTTGTTCTTGGTGCTTTTCTCTACATTCCTTTCCTTTTCACTACACTTTCCAGATATTTTATCACCACTGCTGTGGATTTCTGAACCTCTTTTCCATCTCTTCCTCTCTTTGGGATACAGTTTTGGTTGTTGTTGTTGTTTTCCCATTCTGACTCCTCTACTTCACTGGGTACATGGAAGCAGCTTTGAATTTTCATCTTACTCAATTACCCCTAAACATTTTTTAAGTGTAGTGGCATTATCACATAGTCAAGCTGGTTAGGCATAAGACAAAGAAAGCAACTTGAGTGAGAAATAGACAGCAGAGAATTCACACCTCCATTCCCGGGTTTTGTCATGTAATGTAAATCAAATGAAAGTGCAATCCATCCATTCATCCATTCCACACAGGACTAACATTACTAACTTTCTGGAGGCATGCTTTGTTCCATTGTATAAAAAACAGAGTTCACATTTGTAAATCTGGCTGGCCCTGTCCTCAAACTTGACTAATAAAATAAATTACAAGAGCTGCTGTGTCCAATTCAAACATAACCTCACATAATCTGCTTATCTCTGCTCTTTTGTTGTTGTTGTTGTTGTTGTTGCCTCAAATCAGAATCACCTTGAGAATGTGTTACCAAGTGTTCTGCAAAAAAATAAGAGCAACAGGAGACATCAGGTTCACCCGAGTCAAGGCCGTGTTGATTATGTCAAAACCAGCCAAGCCACAGACACTTATTAGACCAGCAAAACTACCTTAATGAGCCCAGCCTAAATAGCCAGCACATGGACCTGTAGGCTAAACAATCCTAATTACATGTTTCTTCTAACACCTATATCCTTACCTTTCAGAAATGAAGCCAAATTCTTTTTAAAATTTTCCATTATAATGAGCACAATATTAAGCATTTCAGTACATGGTAGTGGAAGGTCATTTCAGAAGGAAAAAACTGGTCTGTTTCTGGGAGGTTCTTGGTGAGCAAGAGTGTAGATAAGAGGAATAAACAGTTTCTCAGTATCTCATAGCTGCTGTCTGGTTTAGGAATCTCCAATATGTTTCCCCACAAGGACACTGAATAATCTAAGCAAGTCACTATCAGGAGAACCCTACTATTCATCTTAGGAAACACAAGATTTTGGCATATTAAAGATGTTCTATAATTTTCCCAACATGTGTATAAATATATGCATATATAAAATTTATACTACATATATTACTAGTATTATTTGTTGAGGTATTTCCTAATATATACTATATTTATAATATATACTATTTTCCTATTGTACGTATACATGTATGAATATTCCTGTATTTGTATAGGTATATATGTTTCTATATAGTGCATACATATACATATACATTCACATGCATATATATGTATGTTTAGTCCAGGTATAATAGGTATTAGTATTATTGTTAGACTGTGGAACAGGTACCCACAAGTAATCTGTATCCTGTACATAAAATCCTAAAGGAAAGGGCTTGAGAGTTCTAGGTCTTAATCAAATTTGGAAGGAGACGTGGTTTTTGTCAGGACAATCTGATGGATATGGTGAGAGATGCAAAGGGAAGGATGGAAACCGAGAACTAAGAAGGTTTAGAGATAAGGTGTTTTCTCATAATTTGCATGTGGGTGGCAGAACCAGTCCATAAGAATTTGGAAATTAAAAGTGCCATTTTCTGGTCATTGAAACCAGTTATCAAGTTTGTACTGAAGTCAAACCATGTTGTACCAAAGCCAAGCCACACTGTAGTAAGAAAATAAGATGTCAAGGCTTAATGGAATCTCAGAGGCCAAGGAGGAAAAGAGATTTGAGAAAGAAGGCAGGAGAAATCAAGGAGTCTAATATTAAATGGGAATAGCCCACTATTAGTTACAGGGAGGAAGGGAGACGCTCGTGTTTTGAAGACCATGTCTGGGTCTGTCATCCTTCGGCAGCTGGGGTCTGGGTTGATGTCCATGGTTCGTGTCACCACAGGGGGACATAGGAACCAAATCTGAGGGTTGTGCTGAGCCAGCACTGCCCTTCACTGGCCCTGGAATAGATGGCCTTGGCCCTCCCTGGACATTGAAGCAGGAGAACTGGCCTTGATCTTCATGGGAGAACTGGCCCCTGCACTCCAGAAAGATGGCCCCACCCCTCACCAATGGGTGGGAGAGCTGGACTAGATGGCAAGGATGTAAGAAGAGCTGGCTCCACCCCTCACCTGAGGGAGTGGTCCCAGTGGCCCAGACTGACCAGCTCAGTTACCATCCAGGCCCATATGTTGGGCCTTGGGTTAGCCTACCCTAACATCTACTCCATCTATGACCTGCTGGAGCACGTGAAGGGACTGGTCCTTCAGAATATTAGCAACAAGATCTCCATGAACCAGGGCAACAGCAGGATATCCTAGAGAAATTTCAGTGAGGATCCCGTGATGATGGTGTGCTGCCAGGGGCCAGAGTCTTTGAACCAGACCAATAACTCATTGCAATGGACATTTGTGGGTGTGGCTGATTGGACAAAAGCAGCCCTTAGTGACACTAGGACAAATGAAGAGGTGTTGAAGAGGCAGGAAAGACAAAGGAGGTGTGAGGTAGTTTTGTTTTTAATTTGGAGGGGTTCTTTGGGGGAACACTGCAGAAGTGAGAGGCAGATATGGAGGGACTGGGAGGTGAGTGAGATTTGGAGACATGATGTGAAATTTCAGAAGAATCAATAGAGAATAATTATGATACATTTTTAAAAAGGTGGCAGTAAAGAATTCTCAGGCTAGCACAGGAGCAGAGGCAAAGGGAGTGAATGGGGTAAGTGCTGTAGGAGAGAGTCTTAATTCGAGAGTATCCCCAAGGGACTGAGACACATCAGTGATGCACAAAACCCAAGATCACATAGGAAAGTCACCCTTTACTGCATTATGGGGAATAGAGAGGATGTCTGACATACCAGTATAATTTTTGTTGAGCCAGCTAGTGAGAGAGGTAAAACAGGCGGGTCCTAGAAGACACTTATCCAAATAAGCAAAGAGACCATTGGTAGAGCAGGTAGAAGAGAGACGCGGTAAAAGATACAGACTAAACTTGGAGTCAAATACGGTGGGTGGCAAAAGCTAAAATAGGCAAATCATCCATTCCCAGGTGGGTCAAATTGGCAATTCAGTTCAGTTAGGAGGAGCTGGGCTTTGGAGGCCAATATAAGTCTACTCTGGGTGTTGGTACCAAATGTAAGTAAGGGCACAGTGAAACAACCAAATTAGGCCACTCTGTGGGTAGAAAGAAAAGGTTTTTTTTGGGGGGACTCAAACTGCCAGGCTGACTCTCAGGGGTCAGAGTACAGCAGGTGGTGGGGAAAGCTTAGCTACTACTGTGGGGAGCAAATAGCAGTGGTGGAGGGGTGTGTGAGTCAGGAAAGCCTGAGAGTTATAGCAGCAGAAGTGGGGTACAGGCTAAAACAGCCTGGGGGCTGCTCTGGTGAAGCAGGAACTACATCCCCTTGCCAGAGGTAGTGGGGGGGGGGTAAGGGCAGCAATGGTTTTCCCTAACAAAACGAAAACCCAAATTATGAGATTTGTAAAGAACGGTATTTTGTTCACATTCTAGCAATTCTTCTGTTACTGGGTCAGAGTCGAACCCATGCTGAGCCCAGACTGTCACTTAGAACATTGTGACTTGCACTGCCGTGTTTGCAGCCTACGCTGGGCCTCACAATTATGAGTTATTTATACTATGATCCCCTGTGGAGAAGAGTATTTATCCAAAATTTATAGATTGCACAAATATCCTATTCTGTCTTCCCTCACTCTCATATAAATGTATTTCCATCAGAAGTCAATGCCTGTCAAAGGTTGAGGTTAGTGTGGAGGCTGTCTCTCTCTTCTCGTGTATCTTTCACTTCTCATGTATCATACTGCCAGAAAAACAATTTAGATATCTTTGTGTTTGGAAATGTGACTCCATTCTCCTCATGCCTCACTTCCCCTCTGCAAATATCGCAGCCAATTTTGTACTTTCATTTCAAAATGTTTTAATTAATTTTAGAAGATAATATGCATGTATAAATTTTTTTCTTGAAATATTTATTTGTTGTTGTTGTTGTTTTCAATAAGGGTTTCTCAGTATAACAGCCTTAGCTGTCCTGCAACTCATTTTGTAGACCATGCTGGCTCCCATCCACCTTCCTCTGCCTCCTGAGTGCTGGGATTAAAGGTATGGACCACCACTGCCCAGCCAACTTTAATTTTTTATATAAACTTTAGAAAAACTTTTTGATGTCAAAGTTTATAGTGACAGTAACACAAACACCAAATAGTCAGCCTTGAGAACATCCATACAAGTAACATTATACAAGTTCAGCATGTTTTATAATTATAATTTATAAATACAATGTAATTATATGCAAATATTTCATTATATCATATGCATATATTTTCATATAACAACAATAAATGAAAAATAGGTCACAAATTTGAAAGAAAGTAAAGAGGGATATATGAGAGGATTCAGAGGGAGGAAAGGGAGGGGGAATATGATGTAATGATATTATAATCTCAAAAGTAAAAGAAATATTTTAAAAGGGAGAATGGCATTTTGAGATGGAATATTTCAGTATCTGTTGATGCCACTTCATTCTGTTGTTAAATTCCCACAAATGTACATAGTCTGATAGTGATCCTGTACTCATCTCTGTAGTACAGAAAGCAGGGAGACCTAGTGGATAGAAATACTGAGTTTATTTCTCATAGATGGATTGCTGTTTCTAAGAATTTGTTGAATGCAAATTTAATTTAATCTAAGAAACTTATTTATAAAATTATCTTCTATTATTACTTCATATGTGGGCTATTTTTTATACCTCAAAGCATTTGTTTCATGATAATCTATTTTAATTTTTGTTTTGATAGAATTCATTAAATTTCCTAATACCACCATTAATATTTGTCAAATTCTTAGTACCCTATGGCACACATTGTAAAATGCTTTACATGCAGTTGCTCACCTGATTCCCATAAAAGCAGGACAAAATAGGGCTGGTGCTCAGTTTGTCTGTTGGAGTAGACCTTCTGGTTCCTAAAGTTGAATTGTCTCCAATATACGTACTAATCAGCCACCTCCTAGGTACCCTAGCTACCCCCCACCTGGCCTCAGCACCTGTGCTTCTCACCTCAGCACTCTCCATAACTTGCCCACACAACCCAGTGGGGGAAATAGGTTGACCCACTTGGGAGCTCTAAGTTCCTGTGCTGAGGCTGTCTGTACTCAGCAGTCTCAATGAAGGGGCCAGTGCTTTTTACTGCGCCAGTGGTTGGTAGTTCAAATATTGCCCTAGACATGAGCATTTCTTTCATTTAAAATGGTAGCTTAGAAATATAAGCAGCACACTCACATTCACAATGTTTTTATATGTCCTAGAATGCAAAGTTTTGGCAAAACTCTTCTTAGCTGATGTCATATATCAGGAAATGAAAATGTCTTTTGAAATCCTTCACACCACCGCTGTCTCATAATCAGAACTGAAAACAATCTTAGATTTTTTTTTTTGATTCTGGAATTTTGAGCCTTTATTTCTCCATTTTTTAAAAAAGCCATGTTTAGATCTTGGCAAAAAGTACAATACAGAGTAAAATTATTTATACATTCCAGCAGTTTTCAGATCCACATGTAAACCAATGTCCTCTGACTTTATAAATCATTTTGTACATCTCAGGAAGCATAGGATTCATCAGCATTGTGTTAAAATTTCTTTATGTTGCAATAATTTGTTCACTGAATGAAATCTACCACCTTTAAAAATCAAGGAAACAGGGAAAGCATCATTTCTGAGAACACGACTGTAGGCAAAATCCAAGTGCTTTTTAAATAAAAGGAACTAAAAATCTTTAAAGAGCTTGTAGAAATGACATCAGTGAATACTTGGTAAACTTTTCTAGTAATACAATAACCATTATATGTGTCATAACAGAATGTTGTGTTGGTGACAGTAAGGCAAACAAAAAATGAAGTAACAGAGGCACTAATTTACTGGTAATTATATGTATACCAGGTGAAGATTTAGCAGTTATTTATAGTTATAGTTGTAGAAAACAAATAATTGTCTGCAAACATATATTGGTAAGTATAAAATCTTGAATAAAAATGCATACATGTTCTTACTTGAACTTGAGTTTTTTCTAACTTCATATATTTACTGTGTTTATGAGACAACCATAGTCAAATTATTATTATATATTATCCATATTCAGATACATTGGTATACCAATGTCCATTCCTTCTATGAAACATTCTGCTTTAGTCTTGATAAAATATTATTATGTGACATTTGTAAGCTGAAATTGGCCTCAAGTAGTGCTAGAGTAACAGGCAATAAAACTGTATGTAAAGTAAAATTGTCATTACATGGAGCTTATCTGGTAGAAATGTGGTCATTGCTATGTTCTACTCAAATATTTCTCTATAATAAAGTTTTGTTAGTTAGGGTTTCTATTGCTGTGATAAAATAACATGACCAAAAGCAACTTAGGAAAGAAAGATTTATTTTATCTTACACCTGATAATCCATCATCCAGGGAAGTCAGGACAGGAACCTGGAGACAGGAACATGGTGGTAGGAATTGAAGCAGAGTCCATGGATGAGTATTGCTTACTGGCTTGCTCCTTCTTTATTTGTTTAGTCTTCTTTCTTCCTTTATTTATTTTTTGTATGAAAATTTAATTCAACAAAAGAATACTCCTTCAAAAATTACTTACTTATTTTAACATAATATTTTATTAATATTTGGAAAATTCACATAATGCGCCCAATAACACTCACTTCCCTGTAGCTAGAGTTTTCCTTCCTTGCCCACAGTCAGGACAAATCTTTGTCACCCTCCAGTCCCACAGCCGCTCAGACCCAACCAAGTAAACACAGAGACTTATATTGCTTACAAACTGTATTGCCGTGGCAGGCTTCTTGCTAACTGTTCTTACAACTTAAATTAATCCATTTCCATAAATCTATACCTTGCCACAGGGCTCGTGGCTTACCGGCATCTTCACATGCGGCTTGTCATGGAGGCAGCTGGCAGTGACTCCTTCCGCCTTCCTGTTCTCTCAATTCTCCTCTCTGTTAGTCCCGCCTATACTTCCTGCCTGGCCACTGGCCAATCAGTGATTTATTTATTGACCAATCAGAGCAATTTGACATAAAGATCATCCCACAGCACTTCCCAGTCCTACCATCTCCACTTCCACCCTTTTTGGTGATATATATTGTTCACCCTAATAAACTTATCTGGGGTCAGAGAACAGAACAGCCACTAGATATAGAGGCCAGAAAATGATGGCACACATGTCTTTAATCCTAACATTCCGAAAGCAGAGATCCGTCTGTATCTCTGTGAGTTCAATGTCACACTGGAAACAGCCAGGCATGGTGACACACACTTTTAATCCCAGGAAGTGATGGCGGGAAGCAGAAAGGTATATAAGGCATGAGGATCAGGAACTAGAGCTGGTTAAGCATTTAGGCTTTTAGCAGCAGCTGAGCTGAGATCCATTTGGATGAGGACTCAGAGGCTTCCAGTCTGAGGAAGCAGGATTAGCTAAGGAATTGGCAAGGTGAGGTGGCTGTGGCTTGTCTGCTTCTCTGATCTTCCAGCATTTACCCCAATACCTGGCTTCAAGTTTGATTTTATTAATAAGACCTTTTAATATTTGTGCTACAACTCTTTCAACCTCCCACAAAACTAAAGAAGAAGAAAAAGAAAAAATACCAAGTTCAATTTTTTGTTGCCCTTATACTAACTGGAGCACAGTCACACTCCCAGTGGACAGCCCCTTAAAGAAAACTGAGTCCTTCCCCACCCTCACCCCTGCCAGAAGTCATCCACTGTGAAGAGATATACTGTCTGTTTCCTTAGAGCATCCAGGACCACCAGACCAAGGGTAACACTGCCCAGGGTAAGATGGGCCCTCACATGTTAATCAGCAGTCAAAAAAAAAAAAAATGAACCACAGGCTTGAGAACAGGACACTCTGATTAGAATGTTTTCTCAAAAGAGGTTCCCTCTTACCAAATGACTCCAGCTTATGTCAGTTGACATACAACTAGCCAACACAGAAGTTTATTGTTATAATGAGAAAAGGCTTTATCTAGGAAAGACTGGATGAGAATAAAAGTAATATAAGATGGGTGAGCTTGTGGAATGGTAGATAAAATGTGTGGAGCTTTGGGAGTATCATAACTAAATAAACAATACTACAAACTTCACACTGTTACTGATATCTGGGGGACAAAGTTTGTGTCCTTATTAATTGTTACTGTTATTTGAAAAAGCAACTAAGTATATATAAAATTTGGGGAGGAGTGTTTATAAACTTGAAAGTGGTGTTGCAGTTTCCAGATAGGGGCTTTTCATTCATTGGATTGTGACTTTAAGCCATAAATCCCAAGTGAGAAGTAGAAGCAGCAAAACCATCCCTAACAGAGATGGAGAAATATTTGAAGGAAGCTGGTTTGACAGAAAATATCAGTAGTGAACTTTTATGCACCTCAGCTTTAAGATACCACAAAAATGTGCAAACCTGTCCTTATCTATGCATGTCCATGTTTTTTTTTCCATTTGTTACAGAAGGAAAAGTAACTCATATGCAGCTGGAAGAAGTGTAGACTAGTCCAGCCTTTATGGAAATCAATTAAGATTCTTCAGTATACTAAAAAGTGATCTACCACATGAACCAAGTAGACCACTGCTTGGTGTTTCTTTATTAGACCCCCAGATTTTTAGAGATTCCTGAACATCAGTAATTGTTGCAGTGCTATTCACAATAGCCAATATATGGAACCAACCTAGGTATCCATCACCACAATATGGCTGATGAAAACATGGTATATCTTTACACAATAAGGTAACTTTCAACCATAAAGACGATTTATGTTCTGTGACTTGCAAGAACAGTGATATAACTAGAAATAATCGTATCAAGAAAATTAAATCATTTGCAGAAGGACAAATACTTTTTTTTCTCATGTTCAGGTCCTAGAATTTATAGATGCATAAAACCATGTATTTGCTGGTAACGTGCAAGTAGAAATGAACTGTCTGGATATCAAAGAGGACTAAGGGAAGGGAAAGGATGAAAAGTGGGAGTGTAGTGTATTACAGAGACTATACCCAAGTATATTATATGCTAGCATGAAATGACCTTATATAACCATGTATAGTGAAATAACAAAAGAAAGCAAAACTACACACACACACACACACACACACACACACACACACACACACACACACACTGTTATAATTAGAGACTCCAATTCTATTCAGTTCCCATTCCTATCCATAAGAATCCACAGTCAGTCTGGGCAGGGGTGGCGCATGCCTTTAATCCCAGCACTGGGAAGGCAGAGCCAGGTGGATCTCTGTAAGTTCTAGGCCAGACTGGCATACAGAGGGAAATCCAGGACATCCACAGTCCTTTGATTTCTTGTACATTTTCTGATTTTTCTACACTCTCTTTCTTTTTTTTTTACACTCTGTTTTATATATATATTATTGTTTTGTGGTTTTAGGCATAGGATTCAGGGCCTCTTACAGGGAAAACTGACTGAAGTGCTATGTCCTCTGTCCCAGACTTTTCTAGAAGCTCCTGTTCTCCAGTGTCTCTCAATACATGCCCTGGCTTTCTGTGCCTAGACACTGTGTATACTTCCCTAATCATTACACCTGCACACAGACATGAATCTGAATCCTTAGTCCAAACCTGTATTCTAGTTCCTACCTGTTCACTGGCACTTCCCCCTATCATATGGCATGCCAAAGCAAATACATCATCTAAAACTCAAAACGATACTCATTTCACTGTTCTGCCTTAAAAAAATTAACTTCCTTTCAAAATTCACTTAGTTAAAGACCCTACTCCATAACCTAGCTTTCCTCAATTTTTAAACAAGTCAAGTTTATAATGAGGAAAGACTTGAAGAGAACTGAAGGAGATATTATCTTGTTGGATCTGCTGAAATAAAAGCTTTACCCCCTATGTCTGAAGGAGGATCAGAGGCTATACCATTAAAACTAAAGAAATGGCTCCTATCTTTTAGATTGTCTCATTCCTCTGAATGACTGGTTATTGCCTCATCTGAACATATATTCTAAAGACTTAATGTTGGATATAGTGAATCACTCTATGAAATTACATTCATAAACCTCAAATCACAGATGAAACCATATAGGGCACAGGAATAAGGAATAGAAACACAGTTTCGGGGAAAATATGAAACTATAATTGCTTGAGCACTTTCCACAATTGCTCTCCTATTCTGTCTCATGTTGGCTATGCAAAATGAGAATCAGCTTTCTTTCTTCATGCATGAGAGAACTGAAGTATAAAATTGTCAAGTACATTTCCTTAAATCACACATTTATAAAGCTATTGACTTAGGTTAAAATATTATTTCTCCAAAGTATCTTGTTTCTGTTACTTAAATATCATATATATGTATGTATTTCATTATGATTCAATATTCTTGTTTAAATTAGCAATAAAGAGATATATTCATGTTATATTTTATTACATAAATTATTAAAGTAGAAAATGGTCAAGGGGTTATAACTCATAAGCATCAGGCACCATACTCTGTGCTTCTCATGTGGCATTCTGTCTATTCATTCACCATAATCATTATTGCCATAACATTTTATTAAATAATATACTCATGGGAGTATGTCAGGAGTCTTTCCTTATTAATGTCAAAAAAGAATCAAATGATTTAAAGAAAGGAAAAGTTCTCAATCATATGCAGTTAACTAGAAAAAGGGGGAAAAGAGGATTGCTTGGAAAGACAGTGAAGTAATATAAATGGTGGCCATGTGGCAAGGCTTTAGAACACCTGGGATATTAAGTTCACCTGTAAAAAGCATTTCTCTAGCATTCATCAGTCTCTGCATTTGATCCCAGCAATCTCTCTCTCTCTCTCTCTCTCTCTCTCTCTCTCTCTCTCTCTCACACACACACACACACACACACACACACACACAGCACACAGAGCCATGTGCTTATTCTGTGTCCCACAGACACATCTACATGGGCATTCAGGTCTGTTTGGGATCCATTGGAAGTTTTTCTATCGATGATTTTTTTTTCTTTCACTATTTCAGAACTTCTATTCTAATTGTCATGTCTTAGTCACATGCATACACTGTGGTAAATCAGTTGCGGTCAAGATATCTGTCTTTTGGAAGACATTCTTTATGCTATTAACTTCATGATTGGGTTGGAACTGGGGATAAGAGCAATACATCAAGTGTTTCTTTAGAATATTAGCAAATTGCTACAGATTATATGACAACCAGGATTGGGGCTGGAGCCAGAACTTCTATGAGTACTATATCTTTAAATGTAAACTTGCTAGGGAAATTCTTAATAAAGAAAAATCAGTGACTTCTTTCCAAGTATTATATATTTCAATTCCAAGTAAACTTGTATTATCTATCATCCTCCAAAAAATTCAGCAAGTAATCTACTGAATCTAATAAATTATGACTTTTCACGGAAACTCAACAAATGAAAAGGAAACCTTAAATCAGACCATATATTCAGATATGAGTGAAATGTATTACCAAAAGTCTAATGAGGGATGTGTGTATAGTCAAAGGCCTATAGATACAGGTCAATGGAAAAGCATTGCCTTAGCATTCATTAGTCCCTAATTTGATCCCAGCAATCCCACCCCCATCTCTCGCTCTCTTTCTCTGTCTCTCTCTCTCTGTCTCTCTCTCTGTCTCTCTCTCTTTCACACATGCATGCGCACACACACATACACACACACTCACAACACAGACATGTTTATTCTGTGTCCCATATGTACATCAACATAGGCATATACTCATATTCTTAAATCACTCTATGTATTTTGCAAAACTAAACACATAAATATTTGAAAAAAATCTTTTTATATCCTTCCAACTAGTTTGAAATATGAAATTTCTTTGAAGTAAATTATGAAATGATTAACTAACTATACATGATTAAATATAGAAAACATAAGGACCATTGTTTTCCTATTTGTAATGTCCATCATGTTGTTCTTCCTGACACTGTTACAGAGAAGTTGTTTTGTTAAAACTTCAAAAGAAGATTATAAATTTATCATCTGTACAATATGAAATATAGCACACTGTAAGCCTTATCCTACTGTTAGTTTTCCTATATGTTTGATCACTTGGTAAAACAACATACATGTACAAAATCAAATTTAACACAAAATTTTAAAGACATAATAATAAGCATTGAAAATAAATAGTCTTAGGCTTTGTGACTCTGACATGATGAGCCAAATAAAAGATGTGAGAAAAAATGCAAGAGAACTGAGGGAGTTTGTTTTATCTTTTTTTAATTGGGAAATATGAATGAAAAACCTGCAAAATGGAGGTCTACACCCACTCCCAGGATTCCCACAATTAGGAGCTGTTTCTAAGAGCTTTCTACCCTCTTAAACCTTCCTCTAACATTTCTGGCAGTTTTAGCTTTGCATTCTCTGAAGACCACCTGCCAAATATTTCTCTAAGTGTTTAAGTTAAGTCTGGGTAAAGCATCAGCATCCCATGGGTATTTGTAAACATTCTCAACCTTCCGAAGTGTGATAGGTTCTAAGGCTCAAGCACTAACCAATGCAATTTTAACTCCATCTCCATGCATATACCTCTGAACCAGTCAGTATTAAACCTCAGAGTTTCTGATGCTAAAATAGTGATGTTTCTATCCTACCATCAGTCCTACACTTGATGGGCAAAAGATCCTCCCTCGACATCATACAGTTCATATAAGAAAAGCACCTCAAACGCATTTTATTTTCATTAATTTGAAAGGTACTCACTCTGTTATAGTGTTGTCCACTGTGGCTGTCTCTGTCTTGAAGAGGGCTGTGTCTATTCTTAAAAAATATAGTTCTGATCCATGAGTCTTGGGATGATGGTGGATGATATAGGTCAGTGGTTCTCAACCTTCCTAATGCTGCAACCCTTTAATATGATTCCTCATGTTGTAGTGACTCACAACCATAAAATTATTTTAGTTTCTACTTCATAACTATAATATTGCTACTGTTATGAATCATAATGTAAACATCTGTCATTTCTAATGGTCTTAGGTGACCCCTGTGAAAGGGTTGTTCAATCCCAAAAAGGTCATGCCCACAGGTTGAGAGTGACTGATGTAGGTGTTCCATTTAGGGTTGAGCATTCTGCAGACTCTTATTCTCTGGACTTTGAACAATTGTAAACAAGAAAGATCAAATCTCAGCATGGAGAGAGGAGGTAGACATAAAGTTGTGCCTCTAACCGAGAGGCTATTGGCAATTGATTTTTTTCTGGGAGAGGGAGAGTCAGTTTTCTTTAAGAGTGTTACCCCTGGTAAGTCAATCACACTCCAGAGGAAGGCAAACATCAAAAAATAAAAAAAAAAGAGTGTCAAAAATTGAAATTTATGGGTGAATAAAAGGACACAAAGTTAGGTAGGTAAGGAGGAAGGGTAAATGTGGGAGGAGTTGTGGGAGGGGGTAAATATGATTAAACTACATGGTATGCAATTCTCAAGGAACTAATAAAAAATGAAATACTAAGGATTGCTGACTAACAATAAGAAATAGCACCATCTTCATCCCTAGAGCAACGACCTGGAGTAATGGACTTAGTATTGGCTATTTTTACTGAGTCTAAGAAGAGCTTAAACTAGTTTTACTATAATGACTAGGGCTGATTGTCATGATCACCAAAACAGTTTATCTGTGTCATTTTTTGCTGCTCTGCTTAGCTGATCCTTCCATTTCCTTTTAACTTGGCTGTAGGAGAACAAAGACTTTGCAAGGTGAATATTATCAAGAATATGGAAGCTACAAAAAGGGAGCAAATGATTTGGAACAGCTGCACAAATCTCCTTTTTTCACTCTCTTAGCTGTCATTTTGTGTATTAAATAAGCTTGAGGATTAAAATAACAAAATGCACAGGAGGAAAAGTGACAAGAACCCACACAGTGTTGGAAAACCACAGATTCTGATGTCATATCAGCCTCTGTTTCAAATTCGAGTCTCTTACTTTTAAGTTGTGTGACATTTTTTTCCTTTTATTGAAAATAGCTTTTTTTCCCCCACATGATATATACTGATCATAGTTTCCTCTTCCTCTTATCCTTAGAGTTCCTCCACACTTGTCCCATCTGGAGCTACCCGCTTCATGTCCCCCAGTAGAAAATAAATAAACTTCTAAGGGATAATAATAACATAATATATAATATAATAAGATAAAATAAAAACTAACACTCTGGAATTGAACAAAACAAACAGAAGACCAAGAGCCCAAGAAAAGGCACACAACTCAGATAGATACAGAGAGCCACACATTCATATATACATGAAGCCAAAAAAACCACTACACTAGAAGCCATAATATACACACAAAGGATTTTAGAGTAAAAAGAGAGAAGAAAAAATATATAAGCGAATGATAAAAAATAATAAGATAATTTAGCAAAAAAAGTAAAAGATGCAATTGAGTTAGTATTCTGTTTGACGCTGACTGCTGAGCATACAGCCTACACTCAAGAGTTTGTTTGTCCAGTAAGAATCCCTTGGAGGAAACTAAGTTTTCATTTGTAAGTGGTTATCAATTGGAGATTGCTTCTGGGTTAGAAATGGGGACAGGTGTCTATTTCTTTCAGCTATAGGACTCCATCTATTCCAAACTCATGCAGACTCTGTGAATGCTGCCTTAGTATCTGTGAGTTCATAGGAACTTCAATCATGTTGATGTACAGGACCTTGTTTCCTTGGCATCCTCCACCGCCTCTGGATTCACACTTTTCCTACCTCCTTTTCTGCATATTTTCTTGATCCCTGAGGGGACTGATTTGATGGAAACATCCCATTTAGTGTTGAATGTCCCAAGGTCTCTCATTCTCTTAATTCTCTGCATAATGTTTGGCTGTTGGTCTCTGTATTTGTTCCCATCAGCATCAGGAAGTTTCTGGGAGCAAGGCACTAATTTATGAGTATATGAGTATTGCAGAATGTCATTAAGGTCATTTTACAGTTATTTGTTTTTAGAACAGTAGTATTTAGTTTGGCCCTAGGTCCCTGTGATATCTAGTCTCGGGTTCTTGACCACCTAAGCAGTGTTGACTATGGGTTCCAACTCGTGGAGTGGGCCTTAAGTCAAATCAGTTATTGACCAGTTACACCCACTGAAATTTGTTCATCCATTCCACTAGTATATACTGAAGTCAAGGAACCATTGTAGATCAAGGTTTTGTGTCTCAGTTGGTGTTTATATTTCACCTTTGGTAGCATGAAGAGTACATCACTATACTATCGACACTAGCATGTACGTTTGAAGGTTCTATGTAGGAACCAGCCAAATTCTCCATGTTCAATAGATTGTGACTTCAATACTGATAAGCATAGATGTTGTCTTCCACAATGGGTCTTTGCTGTCAGTTTGTGGAGAGCAACCTACAGTTGTGGCAGCAGTCTGGGTTATTTGGGTGTTCCCATGTGACCACTTTTGCCAACAATCAATTGGCCAGCAATCAAGATGTAACCCAACCTGGTTTTGGAAGCTTCATTTGGTGATAGGAACTGGCCAGTTGGGACTCTGTGTCCCCACTTGATGGGTGATTTAATTTTGGTCACCATCACTATGTACATATTTTATGAAGCTTCTACTGTCTTAGGTATATGTACTACTCCTCAAGTGACTCTTAATTTTTATCTGTCTCTCTCTGTATTCCCTCCATTGTCCCCCTCTTCTCTCCCTTCTCCACTTGACCACTCTCTTCTATTTACCTCCCATCAGCCCATATCTATCTATTCTATTTTCTATCCTATGACTATATCTTCTCGCACCCCCCAAATCCCTTACTCTATACCTACGCTCTGTGGTTCTGCAGATTGTAGCTTAGATATCATGGACTTAATAGCTAGCATCCACACATAAGTGAACGCATGTCATACTTGTCTTTCTTTTCCTTCCTCCATTCCTATTATTCTTATATTTTGTCTTTTCATAGTATTGCAGATTTCCTGGATGTTTTATGCTAGGTTTTTTTTTTTCAGATTTAGTGTTTTTCTTTTTTTTTTTAAACTGAGGTATCCATTTTTTCTTTTGTGTCCTCAGTACTTGAGAGTCTCTCTTCTATTTCTTGTAGTCTCTTAAGAAAGTTTCAGATTCCTGTTACAGCTCCTAATTTTTTTATTACCAGATTCCTTTCAGTTTGGGTTGCCTTTGTTGGTTCTCTTTCCATTTTCAGGTCTTGAACTGTTTTATTCATTTCCTTTCACTGTTTACTTCTGTTTTCATAAATTTCCTTAAGGAATTTATTCATTTCTTCTTTTCTATTTATTTCTTTCTTTATTTTTTGGTTTTATTCAAGATAAGTTTCTCTTTGTAACAGTCCTTGCTTTGTAGACCAGGCTGCCCTAAACTCACAGAGGTCAGCCTGCCTTTGCCTCTCAAGTGCTGGGATTAAAGGCCTGTGATACCACATCTGGCTTATTCATTTCCTCCTTAAGGATCTCTATCATGTTCATAAATTCTATTTTAAGGTATTTGCCTTGAGATTCAGCTGTGTTATAATCCTCAGGGCCTACTATGGTAAGGTTGCTAGGCTCTAGTCGAGACATTGTTCTGGTCATTATTGATTGTGTTTCTATGCTGTTCTTTAGACATCTGGGTTTGGGAAGTTTGTGTTCTAACTGCTGATATCTGGTCATTTCTTTGTTGGGTAAATGTGTTGTTCCTTGGTTTCTGTTGTCCTTTCTGGTTCTTAGGAGAGTGTTGTGTCTGTGTATTGCCTAGTAAGAAATTCTTCTGGGATCTTGATACCTGTAGCCACTGGGGTTCTTGGTAAAAAAATATGTTCTTATTTGCAGCTGACACTTAGAAATGTGCATGGGCAAGGGGGACACTGAGGGGTTCCACAGGAGAGAGAAAAGGAAGGTATTCCACCAGGATGTGCTTAGTGCTCTTGGAGTGGAGGCAAAGAGTGAGGAGAAGCCAAATAGGTAGTCTTCTCCAGTGCTGGTAATGAGCCTGCAGTATTGGATATGGAGGATAGGAGTCAGAAGATCTGATGCTCGCTAAACTGCTTTGCTGATCTACTTGTTTCTCTATCATGCTTGGCTGTTGGGCTCCCTGCTGGTTGGGATAAATCTCTCTCCCATTTGTCCCCCAATCAAACACACAGAGGCTTATATTAATTATAACAGCTAGGCCATTAGATCAGTCTTAATACTGACTAGTTCTTACACTTAAATTAACCCAAATTCTTATCTATGTTTAGCTACATGGCTTGGTACCTTTTCTCAGTTCTGCATTGTCATCTTGCTTCCTCTATGTCTGGCTGGTGACTCCTGACTCAGCCCTTCCTCTTCTCAGAATTCTCCTTGTCTCTTGCCCCACCTATGCTTTCTGCCTGGCTACTGGCCAGTCAGTGTTTTATTTATCAACCAATCAGAGCAACACATATTCACAGCATACAGAATGACATCCCACAGCACCCAAACTCTCCTTTGTGATCCCCTGTTAATGACTGAACTTCCTTTTGAATAGTTCTAAGCCAGTGATTTTCAATATGTGGGCTGTGACCCCTTTGGAGATCAAATGACCCTTTAACAGAAGTCACATATTAGATATCCTGCACATCAGATATTGATATTTGCCTTATAATTCATAGCAGTAGCAAAATTACAGTTTTGAAGTAACAACAAAAATAATTTTGTGGTTGGGGATCGCCACAACATGAGGAACTGTGTTAAAGACTCATCCACATTAGGAAGATTGAGAAACACTGTTCTAAGTACTTACTCTGACCTAGTTTGAAGTGAGTTATGCCTTCTACATGTTTACTTTGTAAGAGGAAATGGTGAGAAATATAAGTTCCACTAACTCTTTTTATTGCATAGCAAATCTTCATAGTATACATAAATTTGAAACTCTAAATTTTTTGAATGGCAGCTTCACAGTATGTCAGAAGGTCCAACCAGGGCTTTTGGAAAAGATGATGTGAGTTAGCCATATATATATATATATATATATATATATATATATATATATATATATATATATATATGGTGGTTTGAAAGAAAATGATCCCCAAAGAGAGTGGCACTATTACTAGGTGTAGACTTACTAGAGTAGGTGTGGTCCTGTTCAAGGAAGAGTGTCATGTGGAGGTGGGCTTTGAGGTGTCATATATGCTTAAGATACCACAGTGTCTTAGTTTATTTCCTGTTGCCTGTGCAAGATATAGAATATTCAGGTACCTCTTCAGCACCATGTCTTCCTGCATACCACCATACTACCAGCTGCCATGCTTCCCACCATCATGGTAATGGACTAAACCTCTGAAACTGTAAGCTACCACCTCAATTAAATGTTTTCTTTTATAAGAGTTGCTGTGGTCATGGTGTCTCTTCACAGGAATAGAAACCCTCATTAAGACAGTATGCATAACTGTACTGATCATTTGTATAATTTGTCATCTTTATTCTGCTAATGACTTTAGAATTCAACTGTAAGAATGTTGTGGGATGTTCTGAATGCTGTGAATGTGTTACTCTGATTGGTTAATAAATAAAGTGCTGATTGACTAGTAGCCAGGCAGGAAGTATAGACGGGACAAAGAGAGAGGAGAATTCTGGGAAGAGGAAGGCTGAGTCAGGAGACGCTGCCTGCTGCTGCTGCCATGAGAAGCAGATGTTAAGATACTGGTAAGCCACAAGCCAAGTGGCAAGGTATAGATTTATAAAAATGGGTTAATTTAAGATACAAGAACTAGATAGCAAGAAGCCTGCCACAGCCATACAGTTTATAAGTAATATAAGCTTCTGAGTAATTACTTTATAAGTGGGCTGCGGGACTGTGGGGGCTTGGTGGGACCCAGATAGGAACTCCAGCTACATAAGAAAATCTTCAGTGTTTTGACTCATGCATGGTCAAGAGTGGAAACCTGAACTAATAAAATTAGTTGTGTCTTCCATTCGTTTTCACTCTCCTACTGGGAATCTCCATATTCTATAGTCTAAATAACTATCCTACATGCATTTGCATGTTTCCATGCCTATCCACAAACATTGAGTTAGGCAGGAGTAGTCATGTCATGAGAGTGGAGCCCTTGCAGTTGGAATTAGTGCTCTTATAAAAGAAGCTGAATTCACTACATGCTTCTTTTTGCCATGGTTATGATAAACTGACAGTCATCTATAAACCACGACCTACAAACTCACCAGATTCCAAAGGCTCCAACATCTTGATTTTGGGCTTGCCAATCTCCATAAATACAAGAAATAAACCTGTAATTTATAAGCCATGCAACTTATGGTATTTTATTTTACTAGATCACCTGAACAAAAATGCCTTCATGATTAGAATATGTATTAATGGAGTTGTAGTTATCATTTTGCCAAGCTGAAGATTTAACCCAGGGTCTTTTGCATACCAGAACAAGCATCCCATCATTGAGCTACATAACAGGTCCCTAACCATGGATTGTTGAGTATACTTTTTCTCCAGTGTGTCACTGAGTCCTCTCACAGCTTGTATATGGAGTAATAGAAGAGCTATTAATCAATCTTTCTAAACTGTGTGACATGGAGCATACATAAGATAAATCAGTCACAAAGATTATCTTTGTTTTGTTCTGAAAAAAAGTTTAAAGGCATAAGCAATAGACAAAGAGATTTCAAATCAAGATCTATCTAAGCTTTGTGTTGCTACCTGAGTAATACATTGGGATGGAAGGTTACATCTGAAAGTGGGAAAGTGTCTCTGTGACCAGGATACATGAGCAAATATGTTGCATAGCAATACGAATCTACATTTCCAACTATAATAGAGACCTGACCTGAGCTTTTGAGATACTTTAGACCTATACTTATTGAACCTATGAGTTTTAATTCTTTGTAGCTCCTCCAGGAAGACACGTGAACTTGGGAGAACATCTTCATTAGACTCAGGCAATATCAGGGAAAGACTGAACCTAACAATGAGCCATCTGCATGATAGCCAGCACTCTTGGGAGCCACAGAGAAAGCTGCCCAGATTCCCACTGTGATGCATCAGAAGAGAAAAAAGTTATCAGCAACATTTTGTATTTTGCCTTGTCACAACTAAATTCAAGGATTTTTCTTTCCTTGAAGGAAAAGCAGTTGTGTTTCCATGGTTACCTCTCATTACAAAAAGAAACACAATGGAGAAATATTTTAACATTCTGAGGAGAAGAGGTTTCCAAACTAGAGTTCTAGTTTGTGTCAAGCCATCAATCAACAATGAAGGCAAAATAGAGAAATTCTTAGATCCTTCATTTTATTTGAAAAAAAAAACTATACACTGTAGGGATGAAATTTAGAGAGAAAATATTCCAGATATGAAAGCAAGAAGAAAGAGAAAGTTATATAATCAAGAAACCAGCATCCCATAACATAAAATACAAAAAGAAATTCCTATTTGAATTGTTGTGGCAAGACTGCTGAGAATAACTCAGAGGAAAAAAACTATCTCCCCTTCCCCTAGAAAAGACAGAAAAAGTAGAAATTCACCTTATGTTTTTGGTCCTATGGAAAGGAGTTTCACAGCGTTGTGATGTTTATGAAGGGGATAGTTGTGGTGGTTTTGGCTTCTGTATTTGAATATTTGGTTCCCAGTGGGTGAAACTGTTTGGCAAGGATTAAAAAGGGTGACCTTGTTGGAGGAGGTATGGTCATTGGAGTAGACTTTAAGTTTTCAAAAGCCTGGGCCATTCCAAGTTAGCTCTCTATGCTTCGTACTTATGGATTAGAGGTGAAGTCTCAGCTACTGCTGCTGCAGCACCATGCCTGCCTGCCTACTACTGTGCTTCACACCCTGATGGTCATGGTCTCTGATGTTCTAAAACTGTAAGTCCCAATAAACTCTTTCTTCTATTAGTTGTCTTGACCATGCTGTCTTATCCTAGCAATAGGAAAGGAACTAAGATATATACAAAGAAAACCAAACTCAAAAAGAGAACAAATTTTAAGTGGCATAAATAGTATCACACAAAAAATGTCAGAGTAGTTAACACTATGCAAGGCTTAGCTTTTTCATAGCTATTGTATAGGTAAATTTTATGTAAAACAAATATTATACATGGTTATAACAATTGTATATAGACATCTTATATAAAATACATATCAATATGTATATATATGTATATAGAAATTCAAAGCTTACAAGGTATATTTTTATAGAACCACTTTGGGTATGTAAGGGTAGCAAAATACAAAAATAGGATAATAAAGAGAGAAGGGTAGACTTGTATGGCTCATATTCAGAAATCCTTTGGCTAGTATCTAGCCAAACTAAGGAAGAAGAAAGACAATAATAAGGATGAGGAAGAAGAGGAAGAGGAGAAAAAGAAGATGACAAAGACAACTATGAAAACAAGGATATGGAGGAAGTAGAGGAAGAAGAGGTCACTAATGTAAAGGAGGAAGTGGGATCAGGAGGAACAGGATGGGGATGTATAAGAGGGGAAGCAGAGTACACATATCCTATTTAGAAATTCCAGAAGGAATAGCAATACTAAATAATAGTTCTTTTTGGAGAATGAGAAGTGGAAGTGGAATACATTAGAATTTTTAGTATCACTTGACTTTTTAAAATTAGAGGCGTGTTAACTTTTGTAAGAATACAATTTAACAAAACAGTGCAAGAGAAGAAGCCACAGAGATTAAATCAGCAACTCCACCTTGCCTCAGAGGACATAGTGATGAGCTCTGATCTCAGATAATTTCAATGTGCTTGAAAGTAAGTCACTCTAAGGTACAGACTACTTTGTAGATGACAGGGCATTTTATGTCTCATGAAAAGCACATATCACTCTTGTGTGGTTCCACATGACTTTGTCCTCACTGATGTTCTTCATTGTGCTGTGTCCTTAAGCCCCTTTCAGCGTCATAACCCTGCTCATTTCTCGGAAGAATACTAAAACTACATCCCACTAATGGAAGAATTAATTATTCCCTCCCTTAGGTGTCCCATCACACATATGCTGTATCTTTGTCATAGTGGCCTCCACCCTCTGGCATCATTATTCACTGACCTGTTTGTCTTCCATGATGGACTATGAGCCTACTCTCAAGTAAGAGGCATGTTTTATTCATGCCCATGACCTTGCTATCTGCCACTAAATTAGGCACCCAATAAGCTTCAATACATATCTGCCTAATTAATTAGCTGGATCACAGCTCAGGAAAGGCGGGTATCATTATCTTCCTCTGGCAGGTGAGGGCAGAGTCTCAGAGGACTGGGCACCTTGCATATGGTTGCAAAATTAGCAGTTTGCTCCTTGGCAAAATTCATTTTTCATGCATATACAACTTGGAGGTGGCTATTTATCACAAAGTGATCATACCCATTAGTAGGTGCAAACCATGATTTAGTCAGGCAACAGAATTGACTCTGGCTTTTTGTTTCTTTGCAATAGTTAAGTAGCATAGGGTCCCACTGTGGGCTTGGCCCTGAGGAGGCTTGAGGCACCTCAAACCAGAAACCCTTACATTTCTACTCTTGGGTCCCATAGGATTCCCAGCCTAGTACAAAATTTGCCTACTTTTAGAGGCCCCAGGCTCCAAACTGACAATGAATGGTAATGTGATTCTCTGACATCAAGATTTTCAGGGAGGGTGAAATCACAAAGATATATTATAATAAAAACAAAACAAAAACAACAACAAAAAACTGCTAAAGGAAAATCCCAGGTGTGAGTATGAAACACAACATGCTACACATTATGAGGTGGCGATAACAATTCTTCACAGATGGCCTGGGTTTTGCATTTTGCACATTCTCTCTGTAAGTCTGTGAAGCTTATTTATAAAACACAGAGCTCTAAATAAAGTTTCTAAAAGCAGGTGTGATTGCAGCTGCTCAAGGGCTGATACTCAACAAATGTTAATGGAATGATTAGGGACTTAATACAAGTAGCAATAAAAAGATTTTCCCAAGCACCCACCTAAGCCTTAAATAAGGTACAATTTCCATGCCAAATATTTCATGCTAATTAATCCCACATGACTTCGTTTTGATTTTCGTGGATATTTCTAGGTCTTCTCAATGAGAAGAATTTTGTTGTCTAAACTGAACTTGCTTTTAAGTATTTCTGCTTTGTCTGTCACTCCAATAAGAGTACAGAATCCTCAAGATTTCATTCATTTCCTTATTCTCTCTCCCTCATTAAAAACAAAAGACTTAGCACAGTTTCATATGTATATTAACCACAGGGAGTTCCCAGGACCATTTGAATCAAATGAGGCATACTAATGAAACCCTAATGTACAGAACAATTTGCAAAAAATATAATGTTGGGTCACTTTATACATTTCATTTAATGTTTCTGTCCCTAGAATAACCTGGATATTAATAACTACTGTAATAATAACTACAGCTTGTAGTAGCAATTTATCTACAGGTAGTTTAACAAGTATGTTTTATAAATACTGCCTACATCTCTCCTTGAAGTGTATAAATTTGGAACTAAGAAAGAACTCTGGATTATAATAGTAATATGGAAATGTTCAGCCTATGCAAGAAGTGTTAAGCTATCATGGTGGGAACATGGAAAGACTTCCATATTGTTAAATCTGAGTTGTACAGTTTTATTCACAATGAATCTATATTCCAAGTGTTCTCTTTTACTCCAGTACTCTAGTATCTAATCTTTTAATTTCAATTAAGGAAATAATTAAGTTTATCACTCATTTTTTCCAATTCCCACTTTTTAACTTAAAAAATGTATCCAACTATGTAATATAAAGTATGCAAACTGATGTATCTAATTAACTTGTTTAGTTTACCATCTTATATTTTTTCACACCTCTGGAAGTTACTTCACTATGTTTATCTTTTCTCCTGAGAACAAGTAGCCATAGAGTGTCTCATATAATTAAATTTCTGAAAAATTAATTTTCTAATATTCTTGCCATTTGATATTCCCCTTTCGAAGCATGTATACCTTTATAAAAATCTTTGCTTCCAATAGTATTGATTGGCATTGAAACTAGCTCAACAACATTGGCTAGATTAAAAAGTAGAGTTTTTTTTAATGCAAAGTTAGAAATGATTCTCCAGACAGAATGCAGCTACCTGTGTGACATGAATATTATGAAGTGAGATTATTTCACCAACTTTTACTCCATTTAGAGTAAGCATTTTTTAAACTTTTGATAATGGATCTGTAAAAATACTATTCATTGTGTCAAAAGTTCCATTTTCATTTACTTTATTAGAATGAACATCTTTGGTTAACTAATTAACCCTTTATAGATTTCTATTTATTTTTGACATTTTACATGTAGATACAATGTAAAGCAGTTATAACCATATCTCTCTTTCCCTCTAACATCTCCATTTCTTGTCCTCTAAACCCCTTTCTGCACCCTAGCTAGCTGTTCAGTGCCTACATCATTAAAAGAAAATCACTCCTTCCTGCAGCTTCCATTAATACTTCTTAGCTTCTCAGGAGGGAATGAGGCCTCATGGTCACCTCCTGCATCTGTAGTAGAACACTGGAGGGTCCAAACATGTGGATAGTCCTTAAGTTTAAAAGAGTTCGATCAATTATAATTCTCTTGTGGTATTTAGAACTCTTAGCAACAGTTATCATTTCAGGGTTGTACTTGACCACTATGGAAATACCACTAGCTGTATGAGGCTATATCTGACTGTTCTGAACAGGCATGCTTCTGGTCTTCTGATCCTTTCTGGTCTATTTCTTGGTTTCTGAACTATTTCTTTGCTCTGGCAGGTATCTTTCACACACATAGCCACTAATCTACTCAAGGAGATCTGTTCCGCTGTCTAAATTTCTCTGTTGTATATTTGTCTGCTGTAAGTAGTCCATGTTTTCGGCATCTACTTTTATCTCTCCAGACACTCAATTCCATCTCTCCAGGCCACAGTCACTGGAAAAATGCACACATTTGCCCTTGACGTTTATTAAGCATAATGATATATCTGTACAGTTGTCATGTAAATTCTTCTTAGGTACTAAAATTACACACAATAATACCTACTTTGCATCTACTTTGTACTCTACACTACAAATATAACAAGATGTCACATTCTTCCCTTACTTCGTAACACAAACTCACCGAGGACAGAAGTTAGATTTTAACAAATTGACTAAAGACTTGCAAGGGGTTCTTTGCAAAGAACAACTGCTTTATATCACTTCAGATCAACTTTTAATGCTGCTAAGCTAAATTTCACAGAAATTGAACTCTGTTTTTGTCATTATGAATGTTATGATTTGTCTCTTTGAGACCTTTGTCTAAAGTACATTTTTTGCTCCTATGTGTGGACATCAGGAAAATAGAAGTTAAGTCAGCAGACCAACAGGACAGGTGTCGAGTGCTGTTAAATCTGTCCCAGTGTAGGATTATTTCTGTTTTGACCTATTTTTTGGCAAGTCTAAAATAAAAACAAAATGATGTATCTGTCATCTGAGTAAGTACGTAAGTATCTAGTCCACAAAGTAGACACTACTGGCATAGTGGTTCTCATCAATGTTTTTTGTATTGGAAAGAATAATCAAAATAAAGGAACCAGTTGCCAGCAGTTTTACTGCAGAGCCCGTAGATTTTCATTATTTCATTGGTTATGGGGAATTATTGGTCTTAGAACAAATATATGAAAAGGAAAAATATATGTAGGCTCTCTGGTGGAGACTTTAGAAGAGAGAGGGAGGGGAGAAAATGCAATGTTTTATTAAAAATTAAATTTAAAAAATGACTGAAAATTAGGTAACTGAAGTCAGCAAAATAGTAATTGCAGAAGAGAAAATATGTCTACATCAGCTTCTGTTTGACAAAATGTGTCTTTGTATTATATTTCATCTTTACATAAAACTATTTCTCATATACTCAAAAAATAAATACTACTGCAATATGTATTTAATGATCAAGGAACATGGCTAAATTGAGTGACATCCATGGAGCTTCTTAGATTAACAAGCATATGTCACCACAATAGCTTCCAGAAAGTACCTTTCTGCCTCTCACTTTCCTCATTGACAAACAAGAAAAAAAATAACTTTACATGAGTGAAGCATGTTTTACATAAAATAAGTTAAGTCAGATTCATTTTAGTAATGGGGTTCCCTTTCTCACCACCCCAATGCTCATCTAAACCTTATGGTTGTTTTTTTAAAGATTATACAACTTTTATTCAGCTACATTACCTGTTCTACAATATAATAATTATCTATATAGTTAATTTCAGCTTTCACTATATGTGTGGATCTCAAACCAGCATCAAAATAATTCAATAGATGACAGAACATGAAACTTAACACCGGGCGGCGGTGGTGCACACCTTTAATCTCAGCACTCGGGAGACAGAGCCGGGGGAATCTCTATGCATTTGAGGCCAGCCTGGTCTACAGAGCGAGATCCAGGACAGGCACCAAAACTACACAGAGAAACCCTGTCTCAGAAAAAAAAGAAAGTAAGCACTAGGATCTGTCAAGGAACAGGAATCTCCCCATACATCCCAGAGAACAAGTGCTTCCTTGTGTTTCACTACCTCCACAGTTCCATACTCACCTTCTTTAAGAGAATAATAAAATGAAAAGCATCATCATTGAACACTTTCATCTTCTTGGGCATTATTTTAAGATTTAAAACTACATTTTTTCTTTTACTTTTGAGATTATATTGCGATCACATCAACTCCACCTTCCCATTCCTCCCTGCAAATAGGCTCCTCTTTGCTCTCTTTTGAATTTCTAGCCTATTCTTTTCACTAATGTTGTTACACGCATATACATATATATTCCTAAATATAACCACTCAGTCTTATGATGTTACTTGTAAGCATGTTTTCAGAGCTGACCATTTGGTATTGGCTAGCCAATTGGAGTGTTCTCCCCTGGGGAAGACTATTATTCCCATTCTTATCATTCCTTACCTGCTTGTCATTCATTGCATAGGCTTGAGGATTCTTACAGTTCCCCCCATTCACTTTGTCATGTCTGTTTTTGTCCTTGTTCACCACATGTTTAGGCAGTCATGCTGGTGTATGTCTATAGCTTCTGACAACACTAGGAGACAGGCTCTCACAGAAAATCCATGATCCTCTGGCTCTTAGAATCTTTCTTCCTCTCTTCTACAGTGTTCCCTGAGCTTGAGTTGCAGGGGTGTTTTGTAGATGTTCCTGTTGGGACTGGGCTCCACAATTCTGCATATTGATTGATTGCAGTTTTTGGCAATGGTCTCTGTCTGTTGTAAAAATAACTTTCCTTGATGAGAGGTGAGGGCTACACATATCTGCAGGTATAAGAACAAATATTTAGAGTATAGTTAGGGATTATGCTTAGTAAAGTGGTGGTCTTATTTTGAGTGTTTTCTGTAGCTAGAGTTTTCCTGGTCCTGCCTGGCCCATGGTCAGGACAAATCTGTCTCACATGCCAGTCCCGTAGCCACTCAGACCCAACCAAGTAAACACACAGAGACTTATATTACTTATAAACTGAATGGCCATGGCAGGCTTCTTTCTAACTGTTCTTATATCTTAAATTGACCCATTTCTATTAATCTATAAGTTGCCACGTGCCAGTACCTTAACATCTGCTTTTTATCATGGTGGCTGGCAGTGTCTCTCTGCCTCCATCTTCCACTTCCCAGAATTCTCCTCTCTCTTGTCCCACCTACACTATACTTCCTGCCTGGCTACTGGCCAATCAGCATTTTATTTATCAATCAATCATAGCAATACATATTCACAGCATACAGGACATCACACAGCAGTTTTCCACACTTTATGTCATTAAAATTTTATAATTCCTCAGTGAAGCTCAATTTTATTATAATTTTTGAATGATATTATGAAAGCATATACATGAGTATGTGAATTAAAACTTAAATTCTAGTGTTTTAAATCTGAGCACCTAAATGCTTGCTCAACATTGTAAACAGTTCCAATAATAACAATAGTAAATAAGTAATAAGTAATAAAAAGAGGAACAAAAATATTATTGGGCATCATTTTAATGTTGAATGCATAGTAAATACCGTATTTTCCTTTAAATTAATGATATTTACAGATACAGGTAAATTAAGGACCATAACACTATGGACCATAATACCATAACATTCTTTGAGATCATATTGCAAATAAAAGTGATTATTAAAGATGAGTTAGATACATGTTGCAATGAGGAACATGGAACTTGCTGATATGTTGAATGGGGTTTATGTACTGAATTTAAAAGTCTTATTCACATATTGCTATTAATTCTTTCCCCACATATTTTGCTTTCCTCTTTGAGTGTAAACAGAAATAATCATAAAATAAAAAAGAAAAGAACAATTTGTATTTTTAAGCAAGACTGTTTAAAGTGTCACAGAAGGGATAAGAGTTAAGTTGGCCTTGAAGGAGAACTAAGGCTTTCTTAATAGAGAGAGGAAACTCTCTAGGCCACTGGGAAATTCATTGTCTCTTCCTGGAGAAGACAGGGTTAGTTGATCAACTACTAATGCAAAGATGAAGCAGAAAAGGTCTCTATGTGCATTGTGTCTACAAAAGACCCTCCAATAATATGAATCTGAATAATACAAATATTACAAAGACATAAAGTAATTTTGTTATTATTTTAATGTTTGTGTTACAATGACATGACAAAAATCACCTCTAATTAACAAAAGCGGAATTATTTCATCTGTAAAGCTAACATTACCTCATCTACCTAAAGTAGTCCACATAAAATATTGTTCCTATCAACTAGGCTTGGTTCTTTTATCTTTCCATTTCAAGACATCTAAGCACAGTTTACTTGCAAACCATTGAGTCTTATGAGATCAGAAATCAATCATGATGTAGTCAAGGAGTTTATGACATTCCACGCTGGCCCAATAGTTGGCCTGGAGAAGGCACTCAGTATATATTGAATGAGAGTGTGAACATTTCCAAGCTTGTGTCCTATAATGCACATTGAATGGCAGGATTTCAAGTCATTATTCTATACCACATAATAAAAATCAGTGAAAATAATTCAATTTTAAATGTGCTATGCTGGGTATCAGATTTCACAGAGAAATAGGAAAACTTAAGAGGTTCTCAAGTGCAAGTAAAACAATAACAAGTAAAATGAAAAACAATTATTCATTCTGTATGGACACTGACTAAATTTCTTTTTCCACCTGTTTTAAATTATTTTAACATTTACTCTAAACTTAGATATAAACAAATACATAATTGTATTTCAAAATTAAAATCATCTGTTGAAAGTTTATCTTTCTCTAGAATTCCCTTTAAAAATCTAATAAGCCAATTATTTATGCTGCAGATATAAATGTATCTGTGTCCTATCATAGATCCTGATAAGAAACTCAGCAAAAGCAAGCACCCAGCTCTCAAGTAGTTTGCTGATACTTCCAAGAATGATATGTGCTAGGCTATTCTAAATTCAGGTAGGTACATTGTTAGCTCAACAATTTAGATTTGAAGATGAAACCAAGATACCTATTTGGATTTTACCATAAAATTTAGCAAATATCTATTTGAAATAGCTACTTGTATTTCATTACAAAAATTACATCCTAGCATTTCTTAGTGTGAACATTAATGCCTAAGTGTTGTTTTATTCAATAATAAAACTCAAACAACATTTTTATCCTCCTAGCAGTCTTAAGATTTCTCAAGGCAGATAATATAGTAATTTGATCCACATTGTGGATCTAATCTCTAAGTGGAAAAAAAAACCAGAGTTCCATAGGGAGATGCATATGATTTCTTATAACAGAGGTTTCTCTGCTTTGACTTAAAGCAGTGGTTCTCAACCTTTTTAATGCTACAATCTTTTAATACAGTTCCTGATGTTGTGGTGACACCCAACCATAAAATTATTTTCATTGCTACTTCATTACTGTAATTTTGCTACTGTGGTGAATCATAATGTAAATACCTGTGTTTTCTGATGGTCTTAGGTGACTCCTGTGAAAGTGTCACTTGATCCCTAAAGGGGTCACAACGCACAGGTTAAGAACCACTGCCTTATAGTAAGAAGAAAATGTCAACTGTTAACAGAGAAGCAAACTACTTCTGCAAGTCCCAAGGTGTAAAGAGAATATCAAGTGTCCATGCTCTTGACTGCTTCTCAGATTTGCCCAACTAGGTCTTACTGGGTCCCTAGTCTTGATCTCTCAGATATTTTGGAGTTGAGAATTTGATATCCTCAAGGAAATTGCTACTTTTGTAACTAATGCCTAGGCAGTTTACTCAAAAGTATAAAGAATGGAGTATTTCTTCCAGGAATATAAACTGAAAGTGTTTCATACACATAAGATACAAAGTATGATTGTGCATTCTGTTGCCCCCCTTTGTTAATTCACTCAAATTCATTATACAACTTGAAGGGATCTGGAGAGACTATCGTTCTGAAAGCTAAGTGACCTAGTTTGGTTTTGGTTGTGATGAAGCGTTGACTAAAATCAACTTGAGGAGGAAAGAGTTTATTTCATCTTACATCATTGAGGAAAGCCATGGAGGAAACTCAAGGCAAAAGTTCGAAGCAGAAACCACGGAGGGTCACTTTCTCCTAAGTTCACATTCACCTACCTTGTTGATATAGTAGAAGCCTATTTGCTAAGAATAGCATTGCCCAAAGTGGGCTGGCCCTCCTACATTGATTAGCTATGAAGAAAACGCTACAAAAATCTATGCTCATGGGCTTCTCTGATGAAGTCAGCTCTTCAGCTGATATTCTCCCTTACCCAATGTGTTAAGTTGGCAATCATGATTAGTTGTCACATGGAGATCTTGTTCCAGTGTTTTACTGACATAATGTTAACTGAATAATAAATGCCAAGTGTGTTGAAGGAGGTCTGTTATTTTTCTCATTGTTGTGACAAAATAAATAGTAAAGGAGGAAGAACTAATTTGAGAGAGTATACCGTCCTACCATAGTAAGGAAGGCATCACAGAGTTCATAGCATGTCACATATGGATGGACGAGAAAGCACAAAAAGAGAAATGCTAGCACTAGAATCGCCCCCACCCACACACCTCTTGATTCTTCCTATGTTTCCAGTACAAAAGGAGCCATCCAAATTCAGGGCAGGTCCTCAGTCTGTTACTTTTCCATGAAAACTTCCTCACAGACATGATCAGACGTGTACCTAAGCATCTATTAACCCAAAAATGTTAAAAATAGATATTAGCACTCACAGAGGCCTTAATAAGATTTATACCCTCAAGAGAGTAGGAAATGAGCCTCATGAAGATTCAAGGTTCTGAATTAGTAAACGTTCCAGGGTTCTAGGATTCTGATATCCTGGAATATAGTTCTAAGCTAAAATACACAGTCATTGTGTCTTATCACCTGTCCATCAGAATGCAGATTCCGTGCTTGATAAGATTTTTTCATTTCTCAGGCATCATGTCCACATTTAGGAAACAGTGCTAGAACCTCATATGCCTAGTGACATAGAGAGTTCTATGTACTAGTTGGTACCACAATAGGAAAAGCCTCAGAAGCAGGCCCATATCACAGCACAAGCTTGCCTGTCCTTGGGTGGTGTGATCTAGCAGTGTAGGACTGGGGTCTATAGTTGGAAGAGGTTCTGTACGAAGCTTGGAGCAGATATAAACTGGAGACTTAAAATAAAGACTAAAGTCTTTAGACTTAAAGACTTAAGTACTCCAAGATGCTGGAGCATTTCCATCAAAAAATTATCCACCATTGAGAAAAGCATCCACTCCTTCTTTAAGGGGCATATGAGGAAGCATATAACAGAAAGACAGGGTCATTGACATAAGGCATGTAATGTCATAAACAATTCTTTTAATCTTAAGAACTATTCTTAAAATAGAGTTGCTAGCACTATTTGTAATAGCCAGAACCTGGAAACAACCTAGATGTCCCTCAACTGAAGAATGGATAAAGAAAATGTGGTACATATACACAATGGAGTACTACTCAGCAGAGAAAAACAATGACACCATGAGGTTTGCAGGCAAATGGATGGAACTAGAAAATATCCTGAGTGAGGTAACCCAGACTCAGAAAGACAAACATGGTATGTACTCAGTCATAAATGGATACTAGGGGTAAAGCAAAGGATAGACTGCAACCCACAGCTCCAGGGAGACTAGTTTGTAAGGAGGACCCTAGAAAAGACGCAAAGATCGCCCAGCGATGGAGAAGTGGATGAGATCTACATGAGCAAACTGGGGGTGGGGGGTAATGGAAGGCAAGGGACTGGGGATGAGAGCTTAGAGGAGTGGGAGGTTCAAGCTGGAATGGGAACAGGGTGGGAGACCAAGGAAAGAGATACCATGATAAATGAAGACACCTTGGGAATAGGGAGAAGCATAGTGTTAGGGAGGTTCCCAGGAATCCACAAGGATGACTCCACCATATACTACTGCAATAGTCAAGGCCTGAGCTGGCCTGCTCTGGGTATCAGATGTCTGAATACCTTGTCATCATAGAACCTCATCCAGTGACTGAAGGAACCAGATGCAGAATTCCATGGCCAGGACCCAGGCAGAGCTCCAGGAGTACAATCGATGAGAGAGTGGAGGGATTCTTTGAGCAAGAGATATTGAGACCATAGTTGGAAAAAGTACAGAGACAACTAGCCAAACTAGTGGAAACACATGAACTGTGGGCCCATAGCTGAGGAGCCCCATGGTACTGGACTAGACCCTCTGGATAAGAGAGACAGTTGTTTAGCTTGAACTGTTCAGGAGGCCCCCAGGCAGTGGGATCAGGAAATGTCCCTAGTGCATGAGCCAGCTTTTTGGAACCTACTGCCTATGGTGAGACACTTTGTGCAACCTTGGTGCAGGGAGGAGGGGCTGGGACCTGCTTTAACTGAAAGTACCAGGCTCTGCTGACTCCCCATGGGAAACCTTGCCTTGGAGGAGGTGGGAATGGGGGGTGGTTTGGGGGAGAAGATAGGGGGTAGGTTGAGGGGGAAGGCTGTGGGGTGAGAGGAGTGAAGACAGGGAAATCTGTGGTTGATATGTAAAATGAATAGAAAATCTCTTAATAAAAAAATTAAAAATAGAGTTGCTAATTATACTGACAAATCATAGCGTCCATAAGCATTCACTACTTGATTTACTATAATCTTTAAAATTGATATGTATTATTTTCCATTTTTATTTCCTCTTCTGGAAACTTAACAATTGATTCCTCTACTAATATGCATATTATTTTTCTGTGTTTCAGAACTTCCTTAAAAGCTGTAATCAAAAATTAATAAAGCTAACACTTACATACAATTTCTAATCTCCATTCATCTTTTGACTTATAAACTTATTTTTTAAGCATGGGCATTATGTTTGCTATGTGTTTAAAGAGAGAATTAACCATGTTTTCCCTCTACATTTTCTTGTTTGACATCAGTATATTATTTCAATAAGAAATTTCATTTTAAGAATAATGGCATTTATTATAATTTTGGGAAATATATAATGATGGGAATTTTTCATATACATAAAATTATCACTGAATGGAATATTGTCTGATGGATCCTGGAGAGCCTGACATTCTGAAAGTCAAGACACTATGCTACCGTATTGTATTAATTGAACTTTAGTAACAAATGGTGTATATGTTGGAGGTATGCCATATACACATATAGACAAATACAAAGAATACAGTTTTCCTTCTCAAGTATTTCTCTTGCTACTTTGCTGCTGTGTTAATGTGGCTCAGTGCTGCCCAAATCACATCATTCTCCATGATTACTGTTAAAAAGTCAGTTTGCTTCTATTTTCCTTATAATGAGTCATAGTATAATAAACAACTTTTTATATGATCTGTCCATTTCCCAAGCAATATAGTTTCTCCATTAGACACACATAAAACAGTATTTTGAGTCAGAAAATATAAAGATACTTAAAAGTCCAATTGTGCATTGCAAGGTTTCTGCAGTAGCCCTTCTCCCAGCCACAACTACATGAGCCTTCATTCCCCAGCAGCACCGACTGTTGCCTTTGGTGGTCCTATTTGCCCTTTGGGTCATACCCACACACACATGCATATACACACACAGTCAACTCTT
Organism: Peromyscus eremicus; assembly: GCF_949786415.1. NCBI lineage: Eukaryota > Metazoa > Chordata > Mammalia > Rodentia > Cricetidae > Peromyscus > Peromyscus eremicus. The sequence goes on from NC_081426.1 coordinate 35,258,545, forward strand.
ACCAATGTTTAAGTGGAAATTATAGACATGTTTGCCTCTTTGGCTATAGTTCAAGGTAAAGAAAAGTAAATTGTGGCTTATGAGTTATTGATTAGAACCAAGGTATCATTTGTCAAAGCAGTCATTGGCCTGAAATATCAGCAACCCCACAAACACGTATGCCTCAATCACAGATTTTCTGCTCATGTTCTGTTATGGAAACACAAAGCCATATTGATTGCATTCTAGAATTAAAGCTCAGCTCGATGGTGGCAAACACACCATTGCCTATAATACATTTATTTTTGAGACTTGTTTTACTAACAGCCAAGAAAAATCAATGTGTGGGGCCCAGCTAGACTGACCTTTAACAAACAAAATAACTTTTATTCCTCCCCATTCCTCATGTAATTTTAGCCTTTCTGTTCTAGTCTTATGACCTTACAGTACTTAAAAAAATCAACAACAACAACAAAAAACCCTGTGTTAGATAGCTTAAGAGGAAGGCGACTTAATGGAAACACACAAAAGAGGACATTTAAACAGGTTACAATAAATGACTGAGTCGCAGATCTCTGTGAGCTATTAGCTGATACCTCTTATTATAACTTGATCTTTCTATGCTTTGGCTGGAAGTTTCTAGGTGTGTTTGATGAATTGAAAATAGTACCTCAAAAACTAATGCCAAATGTAACATTAGAAGAATGTGAGGCAACATAAACTCACAGAGCTCATCAAATAAGTTCAAGTTATTTGAAAAAGAAACAGGTTATGTACTGATGTGTAAACATACATCTCTCATGAGGTCTATGTCTTGATATTCCCAAACATTTTAAGCCTATCTCTTCACTGTCTAAGTCTCCCAAATCGGGGTGTTGGCTGGGAGAGATGATGAGTGGGAGACATCCATAGAGCCATGCCATGTTAGTGTTTAATAGCAATGGGTCACAAGGATGGCTCAGTGGGTAAGGATGCTTGGTCACTAAGCCTGACAACCTGAACCTGATCATCATGACCCACATGGAAAGAAAGAGCTAACCCCAACAAGTTTTCTGCTAAACTCCACTTGCGTGCCCTGGCACACATGAGAAATGAATACCGGTTTTATTTAGTCTGGGGTCTTCAGCCGATGGAATGGTACTGCCTACATTTGGGAGTAGGTGCTAAGTCTTCCCATCTCAGTCTATCTTCTCAGGAATGGCTTTCACAGACATGCCAGGAGATTCCTTTTCCTGGCAATTTCAAACCTAGCCAAAATAGACAATGAAGATAAGCTATCACCAGCGTTCTAAAGGGGAATACCTTGAGGAGATTGATGCTTTCCCAAATGCAATTGTGAGGGCTGCCTTGCCTCTTTCATCACAAGTAGACAGAATGAAAAGACATCATCTATGTGTTAGGAAGCAGGTCCTCACCAGCCAATGAATATATTATTGATCTTGGGCTTCCCACCCCACAAAACTGAAGTCAGTAAGACATCAGTCTTTATAAGATATCTAATTTCAGTAGCCTCAGTGAACTGACACAGGTGGTCAGAGAAAGTTGTGAGATGTTTTATCAGAGGTCTGCAGGAAAACAGTAAACAGGCTACATAGATTTGGAGGAGAGTTTCCCAGAAACCCCAGAGAAGCAATGCTGAGTCAGGAATTCACTTGAACTTGAAGACCAGCTGAAAAGCTTCACCATTGGTGCAGTAATTGCAAGAATAGCTTGTCAGACACGAAAAGGTTAAAGTAGAGAAAGTATGTAATGCTTTGCCGTAGTTGGTTGCGCTTTATCTTTAGTGAAATGGAAACCATTAAGGGTTTTTCAGAAGTATTGACTCATCTAACTTAAACTGACTACTGTTGTCAAATAAATGAAAAGAGTCAAATGTAGAACATATCATTGGAAAAAAAGAAGTTGAAAATTCCTAGGTGGCTTAAAGGGTGCTTTGCAATCTATGCTTTACATATCTTCCCTTATTTACCTTTAAGCAACTTTCATGTGTCATTTGTGATAGCCACATCACTTTCATATTTCCCTAAGTAGTTCCTGGCACTCAATTGTTCTCTCCTGGATTTGTTCCTCTATCTTCTCAGAAGAACTACTGTCTACATAACATTCAATAGTTAACTCAGCTTGTGGGTGCTGAATATAAGCATAGTTCAGTGACACACATGTTGGAAATGTCATGCTGGAGCTGACTGTTTACTTCAAATATTATGACAAAAACATTAAGTATGATTTCTGTCAAAAACAAACAGTAAAAGAGGCAGAGTCGGCTCAATGAACCTTGACTGTTGCCCAGAAGCTTATCTCAGCTTTAGTATGACCACAGCCACTGTTCTGTACAGTCTCCTGTTTATGCATTCCTTAGTTCAGAGGTTTTTTTGGCTCAGAGAATTGTTCTTACTCACTCTCTCACAGGTTTGTTTTTGCAGTTAGATTCTGAGCATAGTAACAGTACTTGTGTGGAATTGATGTATAGCATACATGGATGAATAAATTATTGATGAAAATAATGAATGAATCTAATACACATTCTTTTCAACTGTTGTATTTCATATCCCTACAACATGGATAGCCTTTGTTTTTAGTGTCTATTTTGTTTATGATTGGCTGCCTCACACTCCTTCCACCATGGCCTCCTTATCATAATAGAGGGTAACTGTAGACTAAATTAAGCTTTTATTTTCTCTCCTGTAAGTTGCATTAAACAAATATTTTGTCACAGTAGCAACATAATACTGCCCTAGTCCCTTAATCATCTTTATGAATGAATCACTATTTAAAATGTGAAACTAGTAAGGAAAGATTCTTATGATCATTTGTGTTGTTCATATTTGTGTTCCTGATTTTTAGATACATTTTTTTCAAGACAGCATTTCTCTTTGTGTAGTTCTAGCTGTGCTGGAACTCCCTCTGCAGCTCTGTAGATCAGGCTGGCCTTGAACTCACAGAGATCTGCCTGCTCTGCCTCCCAAGCGCTACCATTAAAGGCATGAGCCACTACTGCTAGGCAAAGGATTATTTGTTTTTGAGACAGGGTCTCTAGATGTTTCTTGATAAATATCTATAGAATAACTAAATAAGACTATTTTTTAAATATTGGCATATAAAATTAAATTTAAAGTTCTACAGGATATAACTTTGTTCATAAAATCTTATACCAAATACAACTGATTGATTAAAAATGTTTAACTGTTGGCTACTAGATTCCTAGATTCCAGGGGTGGGGCAGTCACCATCTTCAGTTGTATACCCACTGGTAAATGAACCAGGCACAGGTGGATAGCTCCAAACCCATGGTCACACTCAAATCCCTGCTTAAACACTTGTGGGTCCAAAACAAAACAAAAGGCTATGAATATTTGGAAAAGACATGCTTGGTAGAAGGAGTACTAACATGGGCAGGTGTTAGCTAAAAGAGGGCCAGGGAGAGAGTCATCTATATTGTTTATACTATATTAAAAAGTATAAAAAATAGCATGGTGAAAACTCCAAGACTTATAAGACTGCATCCTCTACTGTGTGATTCAAGGTAGACTGATCATTCTCTAGACTCATGTTTCTTCATCGTTGATATAATAGATTAGACTTACAGATCTGATAGCTTTTGATAGCTGTTAATCACCGGGCAGTGGTGGCACATGCCTTTAATTACAGCACTCGGGAGGCAGAGCCAGGCGGATCTCTATGAGTTTGAGGCCAGCCTAATCTACAGAGCAAGTTCCAGGACAGGCACAAAAAAAAAAAAACAAAAAAAAAAACAAAAAAAAAAAACAAAAAAAAAAACAGAGAAAACCTGTCTCAAAAAAAAAAATTGATAGTTGTTAATCACTCTGTGCATCATCAGTATGAGCTTTGAGACAGACCACCATCTCCTAATCCAGAACTCCATAACTGTGTAGAAGGGAGTATGAGTTTCAGATGAAATGGACTTCTTATGGTCACTCAGTGATGTCTGAACAGGTGAATTTTGCTCATTCTGTCCATGAATAAAAAGGGAAAGAGAAAATCAATGGGAAAAGAAGACAGCACAAATACAAGAATTCTCAAACATTCCTTCTTTTCTGTATTCACTTTATTTCCTGGTCAGTGTCAACCTGCTAACATATGAGGAAAAGTAAGCTAGCACACACCATAGGAATTGTCCCATAAACTTTGAGGCATGAAAGCACTTTCTTAAGTACCATCATCTCTAGAACATAGAAGGAAGTTAGATATTTGGCTTTGCCATATAGTGTCATGGTTGGTTTTGAAAGCTTCACTGCGTTGAAGGACACACAGAAAGTGGGTAAAACATTATTTAATCATATTAGTTATTCTCAGTTCTTCAGTAGTCATAGGCATCGTACCTCTTCTGATGAAAGAAAAACATGGAATTTTGATATTAATTAAAATAATTATGCTTCCCTAGATGTGCCCACACTGGCATTTCTGCAGAGGATTTGTGTGTGGACTCAGGGAGTGGGAGAACCCACCCTTAATGTGAACAGGACTGTTCAATCAACTAGGGTGTATGGGACAGATTAATAGAGAGATAGATGAAAGAAAATTTCTTGTTCTGTCTTTCTGAACCAAGGGGTGCTTCTTTATTTGATTCAGAATTTCCTAAATGAGAATTCTTAAATGCCAGCTATCTCACCAGGCATTCCTTTATAACTTGCTTCCTTGGTTTTTGGATTTCTAATTTGGACAGATCCACAAGATCTGCTAACCAGATCACAATTTATCTATCATGATACTTCTGAGTTGTCCTAATTGAGTGCCCTTACTCATCTAATGCATCTCTTTTAATCTCTACATATAAAGACATTAATTAACATATCTATAGGTAGGTAGGTAGATAGATAGATTGATAGATGCTAAAGAGATTCCTATTTTTCCCTGGGGTCTGTCTTTTCAGACATTCATTTTTAAAATGCAAAACTATCCCAAGGGTCATACTGCCTGAAAGTGCTTCCTACTAGAGAGGTGTTTTGGAGTTTGTCTCCTGAATAGGGCCAGGATGAGTCTCTATAGAAATAAGTTATATACATGATTTGTTTATTTGTTTTATTGATTGTTTTGAGAAAGGGTATCATCTAATTCAGCCTGGTATTGAACTTCTGATCCTTCTGCCTCCATTTCTCAAGTGGAATAATTACAGACATGCAGCACCAGGCCAGTTCCACAGTGTGGTTCTTAATTTAACTAATTCCAGGAGAAATTTATTCACGGCTGGAAAAAAAATTCCAAGAAATTAGGTAGAAAACAAAGCAAAATGTCTTTTCAAATTGGCCTCATATCTAGCTTTCATATTGAAGGAATGAATTATGGCCTAGAGTGGGAGTTATGAATCATAATGAACTGTGGGTTTTGATACTAATAAAGAACATGATTTGTCTATATGCTTAAATAGCACACACATTAAACAGATAAAGAGAAAGGAAGTCACATTCTCTGTGATTTAGCAGTTATAATTAGTTACAGCTAATTATAATTAGTTACACAGTCACATGTTTTTTGATCACCTGGGAAATTCAGAATGGGTACCTGTTCAAAGATAGTATCAAAAATACCCATGTCAACAATAGTTGTTTAAAAGGAATAACATGCTATGCCCGTTTTTCAAACATTGTATTTTGAACATGTTTTCCTCTCCCCCAATTATTTCCAGATCTTCCCCATTTCTCTATTCATCCACTTTCAAGTTCTCTCTCTCCTTACAAATAAAATCCAAAACTAAAAAAGTCTAAATCTAAACAAAAACAACTAATAAAACAAAAAGTATCAACATAAAACACACACACACACACACACACACACACACACACACAAACCCATTGAGTCCACTTTGTGTTGGTTGACAGCCCCTGGGAATGGACAATGCTCTGGGGTGTGGTTACTGCATTTAGTGACACTCCATTGAAGAAAACTGATTTTCCTTCTCCAAGCAGGTATCATTACAAATAGCTTCTTGGTTGAAGGATGGACTTTGTGCCAACTTCCCCTTTTTCAGATTTTGTTTGGTTTGAACTTGTGCAGGTCTTGTCTTTGCTGCCACAGTCCCTGTAAGCACATCCATGCATCTGCCCCTGTTTTATCTGAAAGACACTAGTTCCTTTGTGCCATCTATCATCCATGGCTCTTACAATCTTTCTCCTTCCTCTTCCCATAAATCCCTGAGCACTGAGGTATTATTTGTTTGTTTGTTTTTTGATTCTTTGTGGTTTTCATTCACACAGCTAGATCCTACTTATCTCCCCATCCCCTAACTTCTGTACTCTGCCCTTGCTATCTCCCCTACAAAACTAAATTTAATACATGTTTTATACCTTTTAGTTCAGGCTAAGATTTTCATAAAAAATCCAAATAACAAATATTTTGGAATTTTCAAAATGCCATCTTTGTAGTACTCAACTCTACTATTACAAAACATAAAAGGAGTAGATGAGACATTAAAGTGGCAATGTTTAGCTTCTTGTCAACTTTGTGTATAAGAAGCAGCAGCCCTGGCTATGATTGGAGGCAGTGAGAGATGGTGACATTCACTTGCAGCCATGATGGCTGTAGCTGCTATTCTAATTCCAATTTATTGATGAGGAAACAGGCTCGAGCTAGGAATTAGCTGAGATTGAGGATGGCATTGTTCCAATACATGTCAACTTGTTCCCTGCATCACTCCTTTCCTCTGTGCTTTGGATTTCTCTCACATTTGTGACAAATGAAGGTGCTTCCTGCTTTCTTTGTCCCCTTCCAACAGAGGAACCACAACACACAAGTCTTTGTCAGTCTCCAACTTCAGCAGCTCCTCAGAGGCACATTTGCCTGCTACTTCTCAAAAGCATTCACCTGCTCTGTGCCCAGGGCTATTTGCTAACTTTGCCTCTTTGCTCTGCCTCTCTTGTTCTGCTTGCATTGAAAGCCTGACATATGAGTCTTATTTTAGTGTCAAATTCAATTTGTTCCTGCTAGCAGCTTTCCTTGCGCACTTCAGCAAATCAATGAAGTGGGGTTGGAACCAAAGGATTACTCATTGAATACTAATAAACTGTAATGAAAGTCCTTTTTGTAGGAAGGAAAAAAATAACTGCTGGAAAATTGAACTGTCGGAGGGGAGCAAAAGGAAAAAAGAGAGAAAAAGCATTGTGGTATAGAAGGAATAGTGTGGGGCCAAGGAACACTCACTGGCTCACATTGCATCTTTCTTCTAAGAAAAGGGCTTTGAAATGTCACTTTAGTGTCAATGCCATACCGCATAAGATGCCTAACTTAAAAGCACAACAGTCAGGGTAGAGTGGCACATACCTCTAATCCTGTTATGCAGGCAGCAGAGGCAGGAGGATCAAGGCCAGCCTGTTATACATAGATGATTTGAAGAGAAGCTGAGCTACACAGTGAAGTGCTGTCTCAAAAAGCTAAAAGCAAACAAAATAAAATATGAACTAAAATAGAAGCACAACTCTCTGAAGTTTCCATGGTTTCCTTCTCTTTCGCACATTTGGCTGGCTATCTATGAGGGCAAGATTTGCCAGTCTTCCAAATTTTCAATATAACTACCATCATACAGAAATTCAGTTTTCATTACCTTTCTGGTCATCTTCCCCTCTTCCATATCCAGACTGTGTTCCTTTGCCTAGAGGTTTTTCTTAGTTCTGTGTTCCAGAATGGGAAGCAATCCTCTTCAGTTCAGATTTGTCCCTGACTCCAAATAAAATGCTCCTCCTAAAAGCTTGTTAATGTGAACTGTAATGCTCATAGACTCCTTCAATAGAAACTATGTGGAAGCGGTGGTCGTCTCAACTGCTCTTACAGTTAAGACTCATCCACCTCAACTCGTGAAGCGGCTTTCTATACAACTACAAGACCCTCTCTCATCACAGTTATTTTCAAATATTAACTCCAAAGAAATGCATAGACAGGACAGCCTCCCCAGCTCACCGACTTTATCATCCTGTTATCCTTAACACTGAACAATGAGAAAACTTACCAAATTTGGCATTAATACAAAACAAGCAAATCCTCAGCTCCATGAAGTTAATGTACTTGATTATAAGAGTAAGTATTTGGAATAATGCTTCAACCTTCATATGCAACAGTCCTTTTTAAGTAAAATATAAACTTAATTTTTGATGCAATTGCCTAAAAGAAGCATAATAGTGTTTTTGCCTCCCTTTTCTCCCAGGAAATATTTTTTTTTCTTTTGTAATCTGGAAGATAGGTTGCTTATCTTACTTCCTCATTGCTGGGTTATGCTTCCTGTAACTGCTAATGGCCCTGATTTTCTATTATAGAAACTGTGTAGGCTTGATGCTCCCTGCATTATGTTAAATTTTCAACTTAATAGACTTCATGGTTCAGGTTAAGTGACTGGGTACAAAGAACCTGATTCTTTAGAAATGGCTTGCATAGATACCAAAATTAGCTTTCTATCTGTTGAAACTCTGGGAACTGAGGCTAGGAGATAAATTGAACAGAGTTTAACAGTAGACAGAATAGAAATGTAATGTTTGCGTGGATACACCTCAGAAAGTGAGGACTTTTATAGTAATACTCCAACAAGGTTTGCATCATTTGTCCTTTTCACAGGGAAAAGGACATGGTGACTCTGGAAATTTAAAAAGAGAGTAAGAAACTTTTAGGGGTCCTGAGAGAAAGGATGACAGTATGTGACATACTCCATGTGGATTATGGACATTGGGATAATTCTACACTGATTTCTGTATAGCACATTGCTATCCTTTAGCTTTTGGATAATGAAAGAAAGATGTGTATAGCAGCTGGGTGATCTCTGGTATGGTGGTCTGTTCCAAAATAAAATGGCCCCTAAAAGGAATGGCACTATTAGGAGATGTGACTTTGTTGGAGTAGGTGTGGCCTTGTTGGAGGAAGTGTGTCACTGTGGGGGTGGGCTTTGAGTTCCCCTATGTTCAAGTTACTCCCAGTGTCACAGACCACTTTCTGTTCCCTTCTGATCAAGATGTAACCAGCACCTTGTCTGCCTGCATGCCACGATGCTCCCTGCCATGATGATAATGGATTAAACCTCTGAAACTGTAAGCTGCCACCTCAATTAAATGTTTTCCTTTATTAGAATTGCCTTGGTCATGGTGTCTCTTCACAACAATAGAAACCCTAACAGAGACATCTGGTGTGACAGTCAGTTTTGCATTATAACTTGTTAGTGTGCATTAATTATGAAGAATGATGTTTCAATGAGACCCTTTTGTACATTCATAAGTACACAGCTTACAGTAAAAAGAGAAACTTCAAAGAAAAACCCTCTATGCACTAGCTGCTTTCTAAGTTCTTCTAGCGTGATGTAATTAATACCCCCAAAGTATCATGTTTGGAGGTGTTCTTTTTTAAGCCCCCACAACGTGAGATGTACAAGAATCCGGCCATCTGCCTTTATAGAAGTAATTTCCCCTTCCCAGTTCGATAATTTGTCTCTGAAAGCAGTTAGAGACTTTTAAAAAGGAGCTCCATTTTAAAATATGTGTCATGTTTATCACTGGGTACTTCAGGGTGGAAAAGAAGAAAGTATTTGGAGAGGAAGGAAGTGTGTGACCATCCTAGCTGAGATTTTGGCTTATATAAGATAGGGAGCTATGCAGGGTAACAGCTTGCTTTGCACTTTCCAATTACACAATGCATGTTTTAATAAGGAAATTGACATTTTCACTATTTACCCAGTGCCCAGTGCATTTTATTTTACATTTGACACCTCTAAATCTTCCTAGAAATACATATTCCTACTCAACCTCACATGAGGAAAATAAGCAATACTAAATGGGTTTTCTAAGGCCGACAGCTGCAGTGGCAGCATATTAATGAGATGAACTTACCACCAAGGCAAACAGGGTGGAAACACTCAGCAGTAAAATGTTTCCCCCCTTATATCTGGGACACCACCAGAGAATGCTATCCAAATTAAGCATGTGTCTTCCCACTTCAATTATCTAACCAAGAAAGTCACTCACAGATGTGTCCAAAGGCTTATTGCTTAGTGGATTCCAGAGCCAGCCAAGATGACAACTGTGATTTACAATCACCATACAAACTTTCATTTACTTTATTAGCTATTAATAAAAGAAATGGAAAAGAAAACATGTTATTCTAATATACTACTAAGGAATATTAAATGATATTTAACACTGGATAAATGCACACATCTGTTTGTAAATACAGTATTAAATTTGGGTAGTGTATTATTTTCTCATTGTTGTGATCAAATACTTAACAAAGAATAAGTTAAGTGAATGAGGGTTGGTTTTGGTTCATAGTTCAAGGGTGTACATTCCATCATGGTGAGGAAGACATGGCAGCAGGATCAGGAACAATGTGGCCACATTGTGCCCTTAGTCAGGATGCAGAGAATGATAAAGGCTGATGCTCAGGTAGATTTCTGTTTTTATGTAGCTTAGAACCCCAGCCCATGGATTGATGCTGTTTTCACTTAGGGTAGGGCTTCCCCACCTAAGTTAACCAAGTCTAGAAAATTCCTCATAGACATTCAAAGAGATTTGTGCCATCATTGATTCTAGGTCCAGCAAAGTTGACAATCAATATTCAGCCTCATAAATGGATCCCTAATATTTTCTAGTATGTATTGGTGTATTAAACATGGATTAGAGAGAATATTATGAACATTAAATGTACCAAGATAATGTTACCATACATAAAACTTGTATGTGATATATAATACATATACATAGTATATATAAATTATACAAATTTAATAACAATTGACTTCATTTAAATATTTCATTATATTTAAAGACAGATTTTAACTTCATGTATGCATACTTCATATATAATTAAATTTTATATTTTAATTGTAATTGGTTTTAATTTAATCTCATATTAATGAATTGTGATTCATTTAAAATGAAAAAATGTTCTCTATACCATGACCAGTTCTGGGTCTCTGCATTAACTGCTGTCTACTGCAAAAACAGGAGCTTCTCTGTTGAGGGTTGAGGCATGCACTAATCTATGAATATAAGTAATTAGAAGTCCTTACTGTGCCCCTTTAGCAGAGTAATTGCAGTAGGTTCTCCCTAGGACCTAGGACCTATCTATCTAGATGTTCTTAGCTGCAGTAAGAGTGCCAGTTATGGATTTCCTCTTAAGTACCAGACCTTAACCCTAAGTAGAAAGGGAATGGTTACTCCTATCCCGTTCCTGTCACTATTGCACCAGCTGGTATGTCTTGGCAGCCTGTCATTGTAGTATACAGGGTTCACAGCTGGGTAGGATTGATGGTTACTTGTGGTAGATGATTACATTTCTCTTCCAGTATCATACATAGCATTCCACAGCATTGTGAAAAATTGCCAGTAGGAATGTAGCTTTCAGGTGAGTACTAGTTTGACGTTTCCGTGTTCTTTGGCTCAAGTATGTAGATCTTCAGTAATTGCATCTTATTGTCAAGTTCTGTAGGATACCTGTTAGCATTATCAATAGCCTGTAATGATTGGGAAGGGTCTGTGGGATGGATCTCACTGGCCAACAACTCCAAAAGGGATATCCCATTCCTTGCATTGTGCTTCTCTAAAAAGGTATAAATTTTAAAGGTCTACAAAAATAGAATAGGCATTATCAGTCAACAAATGCTTCATTATGAAATTATATTTACTTATGCATCATTCTATGCTATTAATTTCCTGTTTCATTTGAATGTTTTATTGTTATGGCATATACATTTATTATTCTTCATACTGTCTCTCACTACTATTGATAATTTACTATCATTATCTCTTTTTGTCATTTCAAGTTCTGTTCCTTCAGAGCAATTTTTCTCTAACATTTCCAAAGTACTTTATGAATGTTATTGTTTGGTAACAAGGTGTCCCCCAAAAGTTCCTGTGCTTAAGGGTGCTACCCATTGCAACAGTGTTCTGAATTTGGGGCTTTGGGGGGGGGGATTTAGTCATGGTATTCTCTGAGTGATAGATTCTGCATTTCCTTTAAAGAACATTTGGCTTTAGTAAGTCAATTTGTTTTTCTTTAGACATTTTAAGAATTGGGTTTTAAGGGTTTCTTTAGGAAAGAGAGAGGATTAGTATATATTCTAGCAAAAGTTTATCCATCCCGGTGTCTGGATCCTGTTGACTGATATCCTGTGTGTTCAATGGGTCTCTCCTATGGGGCTCCCTGCTATTGTAGAACTTTAAATATTTGCAAATCATGTGGTTTACATATCCTTCATGGGGCTTTTTTATTTGGAAGCATCTTGTGCTTAGCATGTGCCTGTTCTTTACTCTGCACACAGGCAGAACACTACAGCAAAAACTGAAAATCAGTAAACTTACCTTTAAAAAAGGAGCACACACTTCTACTCCAGACTTAAGAGCAACCAAGTGAAGGCCCCTGCAGCACTTTCCTAGTGGTTCTCTTTCCTTTGGCAGTCAGCCACACACATTCACTATCTGCTTACTTATTAATTACTATTAATTTTATACATGATTAAGGGCATGGATTGTGAAAATACAACACATGTATAGAGTGTACAATGCACTAATCAAACAATTAGTAAATCTTTCTTCTTAAAGTTCTTTATTTTAAAATTTTGATTAACATATAATAACCATAGGTGTGTGTGAGCTACAGTATCATTAGATAAACACATGCACACGCATGCGCGCGCGCGCACACACACATACACACACACACACACACACACACACACACACACACACACACACTAGTGCTCAATTGAAGTTGGGATAATTAATTTTTTTCCTCTGAGTCTACTGTAATGGTTTTCCCTGATTGCACCTTTGAAGGAATTTCTTCCAGTTCAGTGGTTCTCAACCTTCCTAATGTTGCAACCCTTTAATACAATTGCTCCTGTGGTGGTGACCCCTACCCATAAAATTGTTTCATTGTTACTTCATAACTGTAATTTTGCTACTGTTATGAATTTTAATGTAAATATCTGATATGCAACCCCTGTGGGGGTGATGATGCACAGTTTGAGAACCACTACTTCAGTTAAAACCTGTGGAAACTGTGTGTGTTGGCTAACATCTATATCCCCAGCACTCAAGTCGTTGAGGCAAGAATCTAAGGTTACCTAGTGTGTTATAGAAGAGCTTGATCTACACAGGGCGATCCTGTCTGAAAACCTAAATGGGGCTGAAGTGGTGGCTTAGTTAGTAAAGACACTTGCCACCAAGCCTGACATAGCTTTGATTCACAAAACCCCTGTGTGTGAAGAAAAGGACCAAGAGCAAGTTGCCTTCTGACCTCCACAGGAAGACTGAGGTACCTGTGTGAAGGCACACACACACACACACACACACACACACACACACACACACACACACCAGTCAATCAATGTACAGTTTAAAAGCTAAACAAATATTTATATAGATGGACATAAAACAACATAAAATAGAAGCATCCCTGAGCCTAGCCTTATTTTCTCTATTTTTAGGGGTCAATATTCTACTGCATGCTGTCTTATGAATTAAATGAGTTGTTTCAAATACTCCATCCATTCATTTTGTTTACATACCACGGGAGGGTAATTTCAAATTATTTCATCACAATATGATCAGAAGTCAAAATTAAAAACTCAATTTGTACTCAATCTTCCACGGCTATGTAGATTTAGCCATGTTATGCAATATATCTTATTAGTGATTCTGCCATGATATTAAACTGTATTAAGACCCTTGAAATGCGAAAGATATGAAGGTACTCTCAAATTTAATTTCAAATATGTCCCATAATTTCAGGAAGAAATTAAAGTTTAAAAGTGATATTAAAAAAACTTAAATAATTGCAAGTTTAGGAATTAACTTTGAGAATGAAGCAATGAAGGAAATCCATGCTTAAAATATTGTTTTATTCTTCTCTGTGAATTAAAGTTCTAGTAAGTTCAAGCCTCAAACTCATCCTTCTAAACTTCCTGCCAGCCTCGACTTAGCCTGCACTGTTTCGGCATTATGGAGTTTTCCCACACTCCTTGTTTCTCCTCCTCTCTCATCTCTCCCTTCCCTTCCCTCCACTTGCCTCTTCTCCTCTTCCATTCCCTTCCTTCCCTTCCCTTTCTCTTCCCTTTTCTCTCATCTTCCCCTCTTTCTCTTCTCCTTTTCCTACCTTGTTTTAGATTCCAGGAAATTTTCCCTTTTACTTTACTTCTGGAAGAACCCAACCAGAATTCTCAATATTCTCCTAAACTCCACTATCTACTGGTCTACTAAGCCATCTTAAAGGTTAATACCAGATTGGTAAGTTTACCAATATCCAATAATACAGTCTAAGTAATCAGGTATTTAAAATATTCTTCTATACATTGTATATTTATATGTAGCTGCGTATTATTTATACACCCAATATTCATCTATCTATATTCATATCTTTTGTTTTTACTTGCCCATTCATCCATGAAATCAGTTGCAGATTCACTGTTTTTTTCAGAGATATGGTGCCCAGTTTTCCCTTTAAGTTCTAACAGAGCACTTTCTCATTTCTCCTGAGGAATTGTCTGCTACACACTTTCATTTTTCCTTCACAAGAAATAATTAGGCAATAATGAGCTTGTGGGTAATGTTGAAGTCAGTGATTGTGGAGCATGAAGTTTATGCTCTTTATAAAACTTCTGAGACAAAAATATGAAATATCAGTTAGAAGATCAGCTAAGAACTCTTCCTACCTCTGTTTCTGTGTAGTTCATGAACTGGCATAGGGAGCAGGGAAAGGCATTGTGTGCCAGGGATCCCGGTTTATCACAGATGGTTAGTGACACCGTGACTGCTCATATAAGAATAAAATCCACCTATGAGTATCTTATTTAACCTAAAATTTTTCTCAGTTTAATAACCCCTTAATTAGATTTCCAAAGGTTGATGCCAACTTTCTTTTCACTCAACCACTGAGGAAAGGGTGTATAGAAAAAACAGAATTCAAGTAAGCTTTGGTTAGGATTATGCCAGTGTTACAAATATCTTATATTATAAACTTATCATTGAGATGCCTCATAGAGTCCTGAAGGGAAGCCCATGCTTTAATGGCTTTTCTGTAAATACGTTATGAAAAACGCCTGTAAATCTAGTATTAACACTTGTTCCTAAAGAAAAGGAAAATTCACAGCGGCTAACCTCACACTACCTGCCTATATCATTTATCAATATGCTACAGCGAGAGACTAGGAAAAAGACTCAAAGGATAAATGCTTGCTCTGCAACTATGAGGCCCTGAGTCTAGATCCCCAATAACTATATAAAATGTCATGCACGGTATCTGGGGGTTCCTGAGTCTGCAAACTCCATGCTTGGGGTGCAGTGACATGAGGATCTCATGTACTTACTATCTAGCTAGTCTGACCAAAATAGCATGCTCTAGGTTTAGTAAGAACTCCTATTTGAAAAAAAAAAAGTGCAAAGCAATAAAAACAGATATCTGAATGTATACTATATTAAAGCATGTGCAGTTTTAGCTGTGTTTCTATTATTGTGATAAACAACCTGACCAAAAGCAAACTTGGGAATCAAAGGATTATTTCACCTTGAGCTTACAGTGCCCCCAAGAAGGGAAACCAGGACAGGAATCTAGAGACTGCGTTGAAGGAGGAGTGATTTGCTTGTCGTGACTTGCTTAGACTGCTTGCTTATACTGCTCAGGAACATACTCAGAGGTGGCACAACTCGTAATGGGTAAAGCCTTCCCACAATCAATAATTAATGAAGAAAAGTGCCCCCACAGTCTTACCTAGCAGCAACCTGATGGAGACATTTTCTCAGTTGAAGTTCCTCTTTCCAGATGACTCTAGCTTGTATCAAGTTGACAAGAACCCAACTGAACCCACATGCACATACCATGTACATGCACAAACACTCTCCTGTCTATGTCAAGAGCCCTGATATTGTTATAGAGCACATTGGAAAATCATCAGCATAACATTCATGCCACAAATGACTAAAAGACCCTTCATCACATTGAGAGCTTGTTTCCACTGCTGGCAGCACGTCTTAGTAGTTCAAAATCACATTAGAGAAGTCTGGCTGTTTCCCCATCTGCAGATGAATGTTGTCTAGCTGACATTTGTGGCCAAGCTCCATTGAACAGAAATCTGTCCTGATGGTTGTTGAAGAATTAGGGCTTCCATAGCAATCTATTGTGTGCTAAGGTCAAAAATCTCTAGCTCATGATCAAGGTCTAGCAGCTATCTCAAGGCCCCCATGAATGGAGTGTACACTCAGCCCACTGCTTTACTGACATTTTCACTTTTCCTGTAACTATTATGTCTAATATTACCTGTCTAGCTTGTGGTTACCACAGTACTTCTTAATTACAGAATTTTGGTTCCATGACAACCTCCAGTGTCTAACATTTTTCTAATTTCTGTGGTCCATGCTTGTTTGATCTAAATTATGCTTAAAAACAAAACAAAACAAAAACAAAGTCTGAGCCTATATTCCATAATAACTTATAAACTGCTTGTCTTTGCACAAATTTGCCCTAAATTGCATTGCAGCGATTGATTAAATTCAAACCCCTGTGTGCTCTGAGATCTAAGCCAGTATCAAGTGACAACAGGTAAAATCGAATGGAAAAATACAGCTTTGTATACCAAAATGAATAATGAAAAACACCATCTTTACACAATAGGGACAACACAGGATATACTAACCCAAAGTAAAAATACAGGTAAGAATGGTAATATTGTCCCTGTTTTACCAGCAGCCAGCCTGGCACCCAGAACTTCACCCAGCTAAGCCCCTAGCACACAGACCACCAACACTAACTCAGAGCCTGCCCAGCCTAACCAAACAGCCCCTCTACCCTTTGTCCCCAGATCCAGGCCCACATCTCTGGTGGACATCCCCATCCCAACCCCAACAGGTCATGTCAACTTCCAGAACCCCAGATAATCTGATTGCTCGCAGAACACCCCCACTTTTTCAGTGCTTGCCTAGCCTACCCCCAACAGGCTCTCCCTTCCTTGGTACCATATCCAGTCCCCCAACTAACGCTGCTACAACCCGTTGGACCAGAGAACACACAGGGACCACCAGAACCTTAAGTAGCCCACCTGCCCCAGCATTGTCCCTACTCAGTGCCTGCCCAGTCTACCCCCACCTCTCCCCATCACTATATCTTTCCAACTTCTGATATCTTCTTCAACTATTTCCTTCAAAGACTTGAACTTTTTGTTATGCAAATCCAAGTCTTACACTTGCTCGGTTAGAGTTACTCCAAGATATTTTGTATTATTTGAGGCTTTTGTAAAGGCTGTTGTTTCCTTGATTCTTTCTCAGCCTGCTTGCCATTTGTGTATAAGAGTGCTACTGATTTTGTTGAGTTAATCTTTTATCCAGCCACTTCACTCAAGGTAGAACTTTCTGGAGTCATTTTTGTATACTATCATTTCATCAGCATATAATGGTACTTTGACTTCTTCCTTTCCAGTTTGTATCCCCTTGATTTTCTTTAGTTGTCTTATTGCTCTAGCTAGAACTTCAGTTACTATATTGAACAGATACTATATTGTCCACATAGAGAGTGGACAGCCTTGTCTTGTTCCTGATTTTAGTAGAATTGCTTTGAGTTTCTCTTCATTAAATTTGATGTTTGCTATCTGCAAATAGTCTTTATTATGTTTAGGTATATTCCTTGTGTCCCTAATCTCTCCTTTTATCATGGGAGGGGTGTTGGATTTTGTCAAAGACTTTTCAGCATCTAATCAGATGATCGTGTGTGTGTGTGTGTGTGTGTGTGTGTGTGTGTGTGTATGCATTTTCAGTTTGTTTACATGGCAGACTATATTGACTGATTTTCATATGTTGAACCATCACTATATCTCTGGGATAAAAACTACTTGATCATTATGGATGATATTTTGACGTGTTCTTGGATTCAGTTTGTAAGTCTTTTATTGAATTATTTACATCCATTTTGCATGTTCATAAGGGAATTCAGTCTGTAATTCTCTTTCTTTGTTGGGCCTTTATGTGGTTTGAGTATCAGAAAAACTATGGCTCTATAAAATAAATAGGGAAATGCTACTTCTCTTTCTGTTTGAGGAAATACTTTGAGAACTATTGGCATTAACTCTTCTTAGAAAGTCTGGTAGAATTCTCTGCTAAAACTGTCTGTCCCTGGGCTCTTTTTGGTTGGGAGAATTTTAGTGACTGCTTCTATTTCACCAGGGGTTATATGTTTGTTTAAATTGCTTATCTGATCTTGATTTAACTTTGATAAGTCCTAGCTAACAAGAAAATAATCCATTTCTTTTAGATTTTCCAATTAGGTGAAGTACAGTTTCTTAAATATGTACTAAGATTCTCTGGATTTCCTTGGTGTCTGTTTTTATTCCTCCCTTTCATATCTAATTTTGTTAATTTGGATATTCTATTTCTGTCCTTTAGTTAATTTTTGATAAAGATTTGTTGATTTTATTGATTTTTCAAGGAACCAAGCCTGTGTTTCACTGATTCCCTATATTGTTAGTTTTTTTTTTTAAGTTTTATTGATTTCAGCTCTAAGTTTATTTCTTGATGTCTACTCCTTTTGGGTGTGATTTCTTCCTTTTTTCTAGAGCTTTCAGGAGTGCTGTTAAGTTACTGGTATGATATCTCTCCAACTTTTTATATAAACTTTTAGTTCTATCAACTTATCTATTAGAACCATCTTCATTGTTTACCATAACTTTGATTATATTATTGTATATTCATTATCTTTCAAGTCTAAATCATCTTTAATTTCTTTCTTAATTTCTGTCTTGAGCCATTTTTTTTCATTTAGACCTGAGGGTTTTTTTTTCCAGTTTACATGAGATTGTAAGTTTTCTTTTGTTTCTATTGTTACTGATATCCAGCTCAATTCTATGGAGGCCAGATAGGATGCTAGGTATTATTTCAATTCTATTAAATCTGTTGAGACTTTTCTGTGGATATGTGGTCAATTTTGAAGAAAGTTCAATGAGATACTGAGAAAAAAGATACCTTTTTTGTGTGTTAAAGTAAAATTTTTGGTCCATTTGGTTTATAATATCAGTTATCTCCAGTATTTCTTTGTTTAGTTTTTGTCTATTGGTAAGAGTTGGGTCTTGAAGTCTCCCACTACCATTGAGGGTCACTATGTGATTTACATTGTAGAAATGTTGAACTTGTGTGCATTTATTGGTGCATAAATATTAAGAATTGCAACGTTTTCTTGATGTATTATTACTTTAGTGAGTATGTAGTGTCCTTCCCTATATCTTTTTTGTCTATTTTGTCTGATATTAAAATGGCTATGTCAACTTGCTTCTAAGGTCCAATTGCTTGGAATATCTTTTTCCAACCTTTTAACCTTAGGTGATGGCTAACCTAAAGGTATGCTTTTTGGGATGCAGCAGAAGGATAGATCCTGTTTTCACATTCATTCTGTTTGTCTGTGCCTTTTTATTGGGGAGCTGAGACAACTGATGTTAATAGTGAACAAATAGTGTTTGTTGATTCCTGTTATGGCTACTTTTTTTTTTCTTATTTTTGGGTGTTATTATTTTGTTGTTCTGGGGTGTGTGTGTTTGTGTGTGTGTGTGTGTGTGTTTCTCCTCCTTTGATTTGCTTGTGTGTGATTATTTACTCCTGTGTTTTCTTGGGTGTGCTTTACCCCTTTAGGTTGGAATATTCCCTTTAGCACCTTCTATAGGGCTGGATTTCTAGATAGATGTTATGTAAATTTTGTTTTATTATAGAATATCTTATTTTTACTATTTATTGTGATTGAAAGTTTTCCTGGGTGTAAACGTCTGGGCTGGCATCTGTGTTCTCTTCTATATAACAGCTGTCTAGGCTCTTCTGGCTTTTAAGTTCTCCATTGAGAAGTCAGGCGTTAATCTTATAATAGGTCTGCCTTTATATGTTACTTGGTCAGTTTTCCTTGCAGCTTTTAATATTTTCCTTTGTTCTGGTAATTAAGTGTCTATTTGGTGTTTTTGTATCTTGATAATCAACTTCTTCTTTTGGTTTGGGAAATGTTCTTTTATGATTTTGTTGAAACTATTTTCTGTGCCTTTAATCTGGGTCTATTCTCCTTCCTCTAGTCCTGGTTTTCTCAGATTTGGTCTTTTCATGGTCTCCTAGATACTGGATGTTTTGTTCCAGGATTTTTTAGATTCAATATTTCCTTTGACCAATGATTCCATTTCTTCTACCATGTCTTCAATGCCTGAGATACTCTCTTCTGTCCCTTGTATTTTGTTGGTAAGGCTTGCCTCTGAATTTTCTTGTGGAGTTCCTAAACTTTTCATTAGCATATTTCCCTCAGTTTTTTAATTGATTCTACTTCCATATTCAGTTCCTGAACTGTTTCATTCATTTCCTTCCACTGTCTGTCTGTGTTTTCATCAGGAGATTTGTAAATGTCCTCTTCAAGAACCTCTATCATACTCATTGTCTTGTGCTTCAGCTATGTTGAAATATTCAAAGCCTGTTGTGGTTGGATTGCTGACTTCTAGGAGAGGTATTTTGTCCTGTTATAGATTGTGTTTTTATGCTGGAATCTAGGCATCAGTGTTTAAGAAGACTGTAATTCTAGGTGCTTTTATCTTCTTGGTTTTGCTGAGTAGGGATTTGGTTACTTGGTTACTATTGCCTTCTCTGGTTCTTAGGAGAGTGTGGTAGCTGTATCTTGCCTGGTAGGAAAAACTTCTGGGGTTTTGATAGGTATGACCACTTAGTGTTTCAGGTTAAATGTGTTAGTAGGTATTTGGAGCTGATACTTAGGAATTATGATGGGCTGGGAGGATAGGCTGAGTGAGTCCACAGGAGGGAGGAAAGCTTAATCCCCTGGGAATGAGCGCAAGGGGTTAAAAGAGCCTCAATAGATAGTCTGCTACAGAGCTTGGGATGAGAATGGGGAAATGCATATGGAGGAGAGGAGGGCAAGTGAGATTATGAAGCTAACTTGCCTGCTTTGCCTGCCTTCTTGTTTTTCTGTCAAGCTGGGCTGGTTGGTTCCCAGAGAAAGCCTACTAGATTTCAAGGCTGGAATAACAGAATGAGTGTGAAGGAACATTAGAGTTGAAGATCTGGGTGATCACTTGGAAATGAGGGCAGAGATAAGGGTTAGGCCACAGTTGAGTTTTCTACTGAGTTGGCAGACTTGGGATTGGATTTGGAAGAGAGAAGGGAGAGGTGAAGAGTTGCAGTTAGGGTACCTGCTTCCCTGGCTGGATTGGCCTGCAGGTTTCCCAGGAAATATCTACTGTAGTTGGGGACTGGAATAATGGAATGAGTTGTGGGAAAGAAGTAGGGAGGAGGAGATCTGTGTGATCCATTGCAGATGGGTGCACAAATGGAGGGGAGACCACAGCAAGTGGCCTGCTACAGAGCTGGGGGTGCCAAAGGGAGATGAGATTTGGAGGAGAGGAGGGAGACATGAAGATCTGCATTTAGCTTACTTGTTTCCCTGACCTGATGGTCTGAGGTTACCCAGGGAATACCTTTTGTGCTTGGGGGCTAGGATAAAGCAATGATGGGGATGGGGAGATCTATGTGATCCACTAGATAAAGATGGGAGTTGGGGAGAGGGAAGCTGCACCAGGTGGTCTGCTACAGAGCTGAGGGTGAGACTGGAGAAACCAGGGAATTGGATTTGGAGGAACAGAAGGAGATGTGAAGATCTGAAATTAGCCTACCTGCTTCCCTGGCTGGAGTGGCTTACGGATTCCCCAGGAATGCCTGCTTGAGTTTGGGGACTGGGATAAAACATTGAGTTGTCAGGTTGAAGTTGGGAGGGGAAGATCATTGTTATTCCCTGGAGATGGGACTAGCATAGGAGGGGGGACTACAGCAGGTGGTCTGCTACAGAGCTGGAGACAGGACTGTGGAACTGGATTTGGTGGAGTGGACGGAGAGGGGAAGATCTGCAATGGGACTACCTGCTTCCAAGGCCTGAGTGCTTAGGACCCCAAATTTTTCTATTATCCTCAAATATATATAAGCCTTATAATCAAATACTAAATCTGGTGCCAGGCATGGAGGCACACACCTGTAATCCCAACACTCAGGAGGCCAAGGCAGGAAGATAACACTCAGGAGGCCAAGGCAGGAAGATAGCTAGTTACAGGCCACCCTGAAGTACATGATGAATTCCTGTCTTAAAAAAATGAACAAATAGTTCAAAAAATAAACAAACTAAAGCACTTTATATCTTGATCTTATGTTACTAGGTTTATTTTTAAAATTATAAAAAAGATGAAAAGTCTATTATAACCTAAATTGGCAAGATAAATATTATGATGGCACAATGTCAACTTTGACTGAAGATTGACTTCCAGTCCCTATTTTAATAAATTTGCAAATATGTGATAAGATTATAAAATGATTTTGAGCAAACAGTAGTATATATGAATGCATATAAATGAGTATCACACACACACACACGTGCGCACACACACAGACAACAGATTAGAAGAATTGACACATTTTGAAACATTGACTTTTGGGGGGCATTTTCCAGCACATATTTAAGAATTAAGTGTCATTGGGTATGAGTTTAATATTTATTGAATATGTATTAAATCTACAACATTGTACTACACTCTGAGCGTACATAGATGGAAAATATGCATGGTACTGGTAATGAAGAGTTTTCCCAGTACTTAAGGACCTTCAGAATGTGGTAAAGTTTTTTTTTTAATTTGACTAATCCCACTTTTACAGACAGATGTTTTTAGTATGTTTGCTTTGTTTATAGCAAAATGATGAATGCAGTCACTTATTCTGTACAAAACTTTTCTTTGTTCAAATTTTGGTTAAAAAACTGAGGTCCATGATGGAGATGTTTGTGTGCTACCCACCTTTCTACCCTCATATGTTGAATGTTTGTGTCCCTACCCACCTTTTCACATCCATGTATTGAATATTTGTGCCCCACACTGTCTCCCTTCCCCTTGGTATGGTGAAATGCTCCCTTAATGAATGCTGGTATTATGGAGAAGGTTTCGGGAAGGTCCAAAGGACATTTGTTAAACATCTTCCCATTACTGTAATGAAATTTCCAACAAGTTAAACATGATAAACCAGTTAAACAACAAGTTCCAACAAGATAAACAACTTACAATGAAGACAAGTTTACTTTGGATCTTGTTTCTGAAGTTTCAATTCCATCTTTGGTTGGCTCTGTCTTTGAGACTTGTTTAGAGATAGTGCATCATGACCAGGAATGCATATGGAGCAACACTGCTCACCTCAGAGCAGCCAGAACTCTAAGGAGAGAAAGAAAACACCAGTGTTCCTAGACCTGCTTGTAAGATGCTACAATAACTTAACTGACCTCATGTGTACCCCACCTTCTAAAGGTTCCACAATCCCACAGCAATGACCCAGGGGGGCAACCGATCCTTTAAGCTGGTCCTTGAGGGTCATTTAAAATATCAACTACAGCATTTCTTGAGGGTAGAGCCTTCATGAATGGTGTTACTGTCTGCACAGGAAGAATCTACCCCCAACGAATCTAGTCAAACCTTCAGTAAAGAAAGACATAATTCTAGCCTCTGTGAACAATGAAGTGGGCCTCAGCACACATTAAAGCTGCTGGCCACTTGACAGTAGACTTTCCATCCTCATTAACTGTGAGGAGTAAAGTTATGCTGCTTACAAGATGCCCTGTTTCTGCTGTTTTATTATGGACACTCAGAGTAACATAGAGGCTCTGCCAATATACAGGCCTATAACAGACAAAAAATACTGAAAAAATGAGGTCAAATGTAGAAATTCAGATGTGTAAACAGCTGAGTCCTAGATATTCATATCTGTGGAATAATTATTTTCATGTCTCTGTACCATTTTTTATATCCATATTGATTATTGAGACTATTTTGTGATGATTTGTGAACAATGAAAAAACTTAGAGGTAAAATTCTTAGGAGATCAACCATGGTCCCACACTTTCTGCTCAGTACATTGTACTATGATTGGGAAATGAAATTTAAACTTCTCTGATCTCACCATTCATGATTTTTCTAGATAATGCTTTGAGGTATATAGAGGGATTAATAAAATCATCTGATGTGCTGGCAAAATGACTCTGTAGGAAAGGACACTTCAGCAAACCTGGCAATCTGAGCTCAATCCCAAGATCCCACATGATCAAAGAAGAGAATTGGTTCCCACAAATTGTACACTGACCCACACACACTTTAGAGAACGTGTAGCCCTACCCCCACAAAAACAAAATAAATAACTATAATTTTAAAAACCCTTAAAATCACCTGAGGCATTTAATTTTACAATGCCAAACAGAGAAGAGGTACCTAAAACTTTTATATCCCCATGAAGTAAGTCTATGGAGCCCTACACTTCCAATCAAGTGGACGGAAGAAGCACATTGTAAGCATAGTTCCATTTTCTTTTTTTTGGAGCTGAAGACCAAACCCAGGGCCTTGTGCTTGCTAGACAAGAGCTCTACCACTGAGCTAAATCCTCAACCTTCCATTTTACTCTTAACATTCATGTACAGTTTGTTAGAAAATTCTGCCTTAGAATTATCATTTCCTCTGATTCAAAACAGTATCTGCTCACCAGAGCATGTCTCTTGTTCACTAGCCTGGACTCTGACTTTAACTGCTTTTAAATAGGCTTGAAAAATAGAGCCACTCACAAAAAGAAGAAAGAAAGAAGGGAAAAAAAGAAAGAAAGAAAGAAAGAAAGAAAGAAAAAGAAAGAAAGAAAGGAAGGAAGAAAGAAAGAAAGAAAGAAAAGAAAAAGAAAGAAGGGAAAGAAAGAAAGAAAGAAAGAAAGAAAGAAAGAAAGAAAGAAAGAAAGAAAGAAAGAAAGGAAGGAAGGGAGGGAGCGAGGAAGAGAGGGAGGAAGGAAGGAAGGGGAGGAAGAAAGGGCATTTTGTTACAATCTACTTTATACAAGGTAGTATAGCAGATATGGGCCTGTGGAATATTGACTGATACCTTCTTAAGGCAGTCAGAAATGGTGGACAGGGAAAGAAAGAAGTATGAATAAATGTGTGGTCCATTTCGAACATGAAAATAACCTGTATCTCTAAGGCCTGCTGCTCTGATAAGGGCCAGAATCAGTCAATTCAGTAAGAAAATTCCATAATGTGACTGTGACAGCTCTTGGTTGTCATCTTTGTTTACTTCTCAGTTGCTGGATGACAGCACTCTGGCCAAAGAGACTTAGGAGAGGAAAAGCATGATTTGGCTTAGAGGTTACAGTCCACCATCAAGGGAAGCCAAGATGGGAACTCAAGGCTGGTACTTGGAGTAGGAACTGATGTGAAGGCCATGGAGGAATGCTGCTTACTAGCTTGCACCACTGGCTTGCTCAATTTGCTTTCCTATACAAGCCAGGACAACCTGCCCAGGAGTAATTCTGCTCACAGTGGGCTTGATTCTTCTACATCAATTAATAATTAAAAATACAGAATACAGGCTAATCTGATGAAAGACAATCCTTCATTTGAGGGCTTTTCTACTAGACTCCAGTGACTCTAGTTTGTGTCAAGTTGACAAAATTTAACCAGTATAGTTCTTAACATGACATACTTGGGCAAAGGGAACTTTAATTGAAGAATTGCCTCCATCAGATTAGCCTGTGGGGTATTGTCTTGTTTGCTAGTTTATACAGAAGGGCACAATTCAGTGTGGATGGTCCATCCTTAGGCAGGAAAGCCTGGGCTGTATAAAAATGCTTGCTAGGCATACCCCAGCTGGAGAGAGAGTTAAGAAGCAGCATTCCTCCCTGGTTTCTATTTCATTCTCCTCCTTGAGTTCCTTCCTGATTTCCTTTGATGACTGACTGTAAGATGAAATAAAGCTTTCCTCCCACAAGTTGCAACAAAAGGCTAATTAGAATCATGAAAAACTTTAGAAAATGATGTACAGATACATATTTCCATACTTATTTTTTTAAATTTTAAGTTAATAGGTGGCTGTGAGTCCACCAGTTTCAGACTATAAATCCAAGAATTTTTCTTGGGATCCATTTTCCTGTTGGAGGCTTGATTAATTACCCTCCCAGTCATTTCACAATGAATCATTCTGACTTTTGTCTAAATTTTTCTTTGTAGCTCTTAATGAGTCAGGACGTAAAGACTTTTAAAACAATATGTGCACTGAATTTATTTATTTATTTATTTATTTTTTTTTTTATTTTTTTATTTTTTTGGTTTTTCGAGACAGGGTTTCTCTGTGTAGCTTTGTGCCTCTCCTGGAACTCACTTGGTAGCCCAGGCTGGCCTCGAACTCACAGAGATCCGCCTGGCTCTGCCTCCCGAGTGCTGGAATTAAAGGCATGCGCCACCACCGCCCAGCATGTGCACTGAATTTAAAGTTTTTAAACATCTTCTGTGTTTTATAGTCATCTCATCACAAATAATTAGACAGTTATATATTTTTTTTAATTTTTATTTTGCAATACAATTCAGTTCTACATATCAGCCACATATTCCCTTGTTCTCCCCCCTCCCCCCCTCACCTTCCCCCCAGCCTGCCCCCCATTCCAATCTCCTCCAGGGCAAAGCCTTCCCCACAGACTGAGATCAACCTGGTGGACTCAGTCCAGGTAGGTCCAGTCCCCTCCTCCCAGGCCGAGCCAAGGGACCCTGCATAGGCCCCAGGTTTCAAACAGCCGACTCATGAAGTGAGCACAGGACCCGGTCCCACTGCCTGGATGCCTCCCAAACAGATCAGGCCAATCAGCTGTCTCACCCACTCAGAGGGCCTGATCCAGTTGGTGACCCCTCAGCCATTGGTTCATATTTCATGTGTTTCCGTTTGTTTGGCTATTTGTCTCTGTGCTTTATCCGACCTTGGTCTCAACAATTCTCGCTCATATAAACCCTCCTCATTCTCGTTAATTGGACTCCCAGAGATCCACCTGGGGCCTAGTCATGGATCTCTGCATCCAGATCCCTCAGTAGTTGGATGAGGTTTCTAGCACGACAATTAGGGTGTTTGGCCATCCCATCACCAGAGTAGGTCAGTTCGGACTGTCTCTCGACCATTGCCAGCAGTCTGTTGTGGGGGTATCTTTGTGGCCGGTTGTGGTGGTGCATGCCGGTAGGATTTGCTGAAGGAGGCGGAGGCAGGAGGATCACGAGTTCGAGGGCAGCCTGAGCTAGACAGTTATATTTTAATGAATCCCTCTTTATCAGTTATCCTAAAATATTCGACATAGTTGGCTAAGAATGAGAAGATACTCGAGTTTATTGTTTTAGTGGTTTGTTTATTTTGCAAATTTTATTTTTTATTAACTGGTAGGCTAGTTGATTGTTTAATTTTTTTAATGTCATGCCTAATATATCCAATTAGAATTTTGGGCTTAACTCCAAAATGCTCTGGGGAAATGAATAGGTGCTCTAGAGGAGTTACCCAAAGAATAAGGTGCCCTTGACCAAGATGGAAGGCTCTTGACTGCATATCTAGACCTTGTCCCAAACAGAAATCATCTATGACCCTTTTCATGAAACTAAATCTAGAACATTATTTTTTCTCAGAAGAGGGGATATTTTTTTCTTAGGCTACAATCAATATCTCTGTTCCTCTTCTGGGAACTCAAAGTTCAGTCCTTTTACCTGAATCTTCTAACATGTCTTATGTCATTCTACCCCTTTCCTAACTACTTTGGATTTGTCCTTTTATCTTCTGGATAAGAAATCATAGTGGAATTTTCCCAAAGTGTCTTACATACATTCCCACTCTATTTGAAATACTTTGTATATTTTTATGAAAATTCAAATTTCATTTTTATTCAATTTTGATTTGCATCATTGAGAAGATATAACTCTTGTAAATTTGTCCTGTATAGACCCAGTTAATGTTGGTTGGCACTCATGTCATATTAAGATAAGGGCTGGAAGTATGATTCATTGGGAGAGTACGTCCCTAGTACGTGGGAGGCCTGGAATTTCATTACAAGCACCACTAAAAATTAGGAGCCAAAGATGCTTTAAGTAACGTAAGAGCTGAAGTTGGAGCAAAGTGAGAGTTCACTTGTATAACAAGCTGGGTGGAGGCTTCTGAAAGGCTGTGTTACTATGTTGAAGCTGATTAACAAAGTAATAGAAATTAAGTGTCTTAAAACACAATGCCCTTGCTCTCTCAAAGTTTTGGCAGTCAGCAACTGGAATTTATGGTTTGAGTAGAGACCATAATTCTAGAGAAAAGTGACTTACTCCTTGCCTCTCCTGGTCTGTAGAGGCTGTCAATCTTTGGCATCCTGATGCCTATAAGCTTATTACACATCTATTTTCATTCTCACATCACAGTCTTCACTGTCTTGTCCTCTGTGAATTTTAATCTTTTATATTTACCTAGTAAAAATGGTTACTGTGGAATTTCTATGTATTTGTTACTTTTCTTAATTCTATGACATACTGGTTGGCAAAACCATGTTAGTAAAAGAAGGGTTTATTTTTTTTTTAAATTTTTATTTTGCAATACAATTCAGTTCTACATATCACCCACAGATTCCCTTGTTCTCCCCCCTCCCACCCCCCTCACCTTCCCCCCAACCCGCCCCCCATTCCATTCTCCTCCAGGGCAAAGCCTTCCCCACAGACTGAGATCAACCTGGTGGACTCAGTCCAGGTAGGTCCAGTCCCCTCCTCCCAGGCCGAGCCAAGGGACCCTGCATAGGCCCCAGGTTTCAAACAGCCGACTCATGCAATGAGCACAGGACCCGGTCCCACTGCCTGGATGCCTCCCAAACAGATCAGGCCAATCAACTGTCTCACCCACTCAGAGGGCCTGATCCAGTTGGTGACCCCTCAGCCATTGGTTCATATTTCATGTGTTTCCGTTCGTTTGGCTATTTGTCTCTGTGCTTTACCCAACCTTGGTCTCAACAATTCTCCCTCATATAAACCCTCCTCATTCTCGCTAATTGGACTCCCAGAGATCCACCTGGGGCCTAGACATGGATCTTTGCATCCAGATCCCTCAGTAGTTGGATGAGGTTTCTAGCACGACAATTAGGGTGTTTGGCCATCCCATCACCAGAGTAGGTCAGTTCAGACTGTCTCTCGACCATTGCCAGCAGTCTGTTGTGGGGGTATCTTTGTGGATTTCTGTGGGCCTCAGAAGGGTTTATTTTAACCCACAATTTGAGAGGTTATAGTCTATATGAAGGGGAAGACACGATGATGGAAGCAAGAGGTACCTAATCTTTTATCTGCACTCAGGAAGCAGAGAGAAATGAATACTTATGGTAAGCTCATTTTCTCCCTCTTTTCTCTGTGTTCAGTCTAGGACTGAAGCATATTCAGAGTGTGCCTTCTCTCCTCTGTGGAAACTTCCTCATACATACTCTAAGAATAATGTCACCAAAGTGAAGCTAAACTCAGAAAAATTTACAATAAAGATTAACTATCACAGAGTCCTATAAAGATGACCTAATTTCATAAAATTTAATGCAGTTACTCCTACAAAGACTATTTTTTTCTCAAAAGAAAAAAAATGAAAAAAGCTATATGCACAAGCATCAGGGACATGATGTGGACACAGGGAGGGATGACAAAGACTGTCCAGGAAGGGAACTGAACTGAGGTTACCACAATCTTTTGTTTCCTGACCACAGTTCTTTTGTAGTATTCACTACTGTCTGAAATTATATGATCTTATCAATTTCCTAGTCATGACTAATATGTTCCATACAGTCGAGAACTTCTCCACATTGTTCTTATTTACTCTTTAAAGAACAAGTTTTCATCCATTTTCTCCTGTGGAAACACACTTACTAAACTAGATGTAAAGCAAAGGATAACCACACTACAACCCACAGCTACAGAGAAGCTAGCTAACAAGAAGGACCCAAAGAGGGACACATGGATCACCCTGGGAAGGGGAAATAGATGAGATCTCCATGAGTAAGCTGGGGATGAGAGGTGGGCAATGGAGGGTAGGGGGTGAGAGATGAGAACATAAGGAAATGGGATGGTCAAGCTGGAACAGGGTTGGAGTGGGAGAGCAATGAAAGATGTACCATGGTAGAGAGAGACATCATGGGGATAGGGAAAAATCAGGTGCTAGGGAAGAGTTCCCAGGAATCCACAAGGATGACCTTAGCTTAGACTACTAGCAATAGTAGATAGGGTGCCTGAACTGGCTTACCCCAGTAATCAGATCAGTGAATACCCCAACTGTCATCATAGAGCCTTTCTCCAGTAACTGATGGAAGGAGATGCAGAGATCCACAGTCAAATACTAGGCAGAGCTCCAGAAGTCCAGTTAAAGAGAAAGAAGAGGGATTCTGTGAGCAAAGGTATCAAGATCATGATGGAGAAACCTACAGAGACCACCAAACCAAACTAGTGGGAACTAATGCAATTTAGATCAATAGCTGTTGAGCCTGCATGAGACTAGACTAGGCCTTTTGCATAGCGAGACAATTATGTAGCTTGATCTGCTTAAGGGGCCCCTGGCAGTAGGATCAGAATCCATCCTTGGTGCATGAGCAGGCTTTTTGGAGTCCACTACCTATGGGGGGATACCTCGCACAGCCTTGAGGCAGGAGGAGGAGTTTGGATCTGCCTATACTAAATGTACCCACCCATGGGTGTTTTTACCTTCTTGTAGGAAGGAATGGGGATGGGTTGGAAGAGGCAGGCTGGAGGGATGGGAGGAGAGAAGAGGATCTTTGGAACAGAACATGAATAAAAATTTTTTCTTAATAAAAAAAGAAAAAAATGCATTAATCTATTTCCATTGCTTAGAATTGAACATGATGTGCACTATTTAATAATAATTTTTTGCAGTTTAAGCAAATAGAGCTATATCTGTATTATTTAATGGTCATTATCCAGAATTGAGTCATATATATATATATATATATATATATATATATATATATATATATAATGAGGAGGGTGGCAATGTATAGAAGTATAATAATGTATAATATAAATTATATAAAATACATATATTACATGTACACACATATACATGGAGAGAGAGAGAAAGCAAGAGAGAGAGAGGGAAGGGGAGATCATTAGAATATCTGAAGGTATTGATGAATGGTATTACACAGAATAGAGTCCTAATCTAAAGCTCCAAGCCATCCTATTAGGAGAATCCCCCTGCCTTGGGGAGATTTATCTTTTGTCTTTGCTATGTTTGCTTTTCCTGAACCTGAGTTTCTTTCTGTGTATGAAGAGTGTATGAAATGACAATTCCTGTTACAGCTGTTTTGAAGATGAGATTAAAATATGTCATATCCAGGGTCCAGATTTTGATAGCTGTCCAGCACATTTTCATTCATTTGAAATCTACCCCAGAAATCTTTCTTACACTTTTTTTTAAATTTGTGTAAGTAATGTTAACCCACCTTTTTTCACATTTAGAAAGGAGCAAAGCTACCTTTCCAGTTATACAAATGTTGTATTTCCCTCTTTAAAACAGAAGTATGAGCTGCCAGGCCTTTCCGTCCCTGTTTTCTATAAAGTGCTTATAAGCATACACATAGGCATTTACTAACATGTGCGCAGAGCTGAAGAAAACAAACATGTTTCCTCTCAAGCACTGGCCACTAATTTGTGAGTGTGAAGAGCTTCTCAATGAGAGGCATCCTATAAAGTCAAAATCGGGAAGCAAACCTTTGACTCAACATGACAGATTTGTGTCAAGGAGGTCAGGGAAAATTTTAGGAAATCCATAAAATGTTAATCTAACTGAAGAGTTTTCTGAGATAGTGACAGAGTGAACATTTACTATTAACACAAAGAAGGTTGGGCAAGTCCCTAACATAAAGTGAGTCTTAGTCTTCTTAAAGCATCTTTTCAAAGTATTGTTTGGGCCTAAATTTTCCACAAATGCTTGGCCCAGAACAGGTCTCTGGAACGGCATTTTTTTTTTTTTTTTTTGCGGGGGGTGGGGGTGGGGGTGGGTGGGTGGGTTCAAGACAGGGTTTCTCTGTGTAGCTTTGTGCTTTTCCTGAACTCACTTGGTAGCCCAGGCTGGCCTTGAACTCACAGAGATCCACCTGGCTCTGCCTCCCGAGTGCTGGGATTAAAGGTGTGCACCACCACCGCCTGGCTAGAAAGACTTTTCAAAAGAGAGATAGGAACTACATGCTCCCTGTGCATCACTCAAAGAAGATGCATTCTGGCCCTGTGAGTATTGTGCTCAAGAGAGAAGACCACAGTCCAAGTTCGCAAAATAGATCAATGGCACCACAGTGCAAATACACAGGAGTTAGGAGTGCATGCTGTACTAAGAGTCATGAACCTCCATCTATTTAGAAGATGTATGCAGTCGTCAGTTTGTACATAACAAGTTTAATAAGAAGCCCATTTTTGAACATTTACCATGCACTTGCTATGAAAAGCCTCTAGCATAACATCATCTTGTGAATAAGGTAGTATCATTTGCTTTTCTTACCAGAAGCAGAAAATAAAGCTTGTCTTGATGAATTAAGCTCTACAATATGACTCAGTGGCTTCTAAGTCTTTGATCTGCCCATTAGGTATTGCACCAATTCTCCCAAGAACAAAGATCCTGTAAATATGGGTACTTTACCCAAGAACTCACAAAAAGAAATTAACTTCTTCACCTGTTATTACATTGCTTTGTTTCTGGTTGAACAGAAGCTCTGACCTAATATGATAATCCTCAAATTTCTTTACAAAAATGAGTTTTGCTTAGAAATTTATCAATATAATGATGTATTTGAAGCACATACAGAATAATGTTCTTTCACCTTATGCTACTGAAGAGTAGGTTTCCCACTCCCAGTTGGAAGCTTTAGCGCTGTTGGATAACCTCTGGGTATTAGTGAGCATTGATTTAGATTTAGAAGCCAAACAACACTAACAGTAATTGTTAAGAAGCCATAAAACAGTAGGTGAATTACAAAGGAGTAAATTAGTCACAACCTCAGTGTTCTTACAATTAAAATAAATTCACATCACTGCATGTCTAGAGACATACGTTCAATATTGCCAGAGGCCGGAGGAGAGCGAAAGACAAAGAGTAGCAATCAGTGAAAGCTCTCCTGCGACTACATGAATACTAATAAAATATAAAATAATAAATAAATAAGAGAACATAAATTCCAGGCTACTACTGTCTAGGGCCAAGGAAGTTTTATTATAATGTACTAATTTATAACCAACCGATCTTTCCAAGTAACACTTGAGGCAAATTAGGGTGCAGTGATATATGCAAAGAAAGATTAAAATCTCAGGAGCAAGAAAGAGAAAAAAAGAAAGTTCAAGGCAATGTATTAAAAAGAGCTAAGGTCAGGCTTAGCATATTAAGAAACTTTGATGAAGAAAATTTAATTAGGAAATCTCTCCTATTTGTAGAAGTATTCTACTCTGGCTGCCATTTCAAAATTGCATGGATTTTTGCCTTAAAAAACAAATTTATTTTGTCATGATTCCAGAGATTGGAGTGCCATACTAGTTCCAGCAGGGCATGGTCCCTGAAGTGCCCCTAGCCACTTCTTTCTGTGTTCTGAAACAAGGGAGAGAGACCTCTGGTGTCATTTCTCCTTCTTAGAAGACTACTAATGCTTCTCAATTAGGGCCAATCCCTTCCATCTCATTTCACCTTAGTTGTATCCTTAAAAGCTCAATATCCAGCTACAGTCACGTTGGAGCTATGGCTTCTACACTTTAATTTTGGGGACACAGTTTAGTTCATATTAATAGTATTAACATTTAACCAAAGTATGTCTTTATCTCTTAGTCATCTGCTGCTTGAAAACTTGGGTCAGGCTCAGTTTCTTGGGGACATCCTTGCACCCTGACCTCTGTCCTCCCACCTCTGCATTCTGAATCCATTCAGGGAGTCTCATGAATCTCTAGCTTGCACCCCTGCAGTCATGAGCTCAGTTCATCTCTTTTCCACTAATTCTATTGGCAATAGGCTATGGGCTTCTGACAATAGTGTTAATGTTCTAAGTATTTAGTATCCATTCACTCATTCCATTCAGTCATCTCATAATCAAACATGCATTAACTTCTACTGGGACAAGACTGTCATCAAGTATTTTGTGTCTTCCTATCCTGGTGGTTTTATTTCAGGGACTAGTGCACATGAATGCCAACCAACCAAAATAAAATGACAGATCAAACATTTTTGTGTAAAATGGTAGAAGTCATTGAATTATTGACTAGGATAAATTAAAGTGGGTGATTACTTAAAGAAGTAGGGGAGACTTCCTTAATATGAAATTATCTTTTAAGTAAAATCTAGAGATGAGAAAAAGCTCTTATTGCAAAAAACAGTGTATTTATGTTCCAAGAAGTGGAAACTGCTTATTTTAACATCCAAACATAAACAAAAGATGAGAAATAACCAAAGACCTGCTTACTGAAGTTGGAGGGTGCAGAAGACTGTATCTGCAGACATAAAATCAAGGACCATGTTCCAAATAGCCAATGCATAGAATACAGTACTCACAGAAGTGTATATGAAAAAATATTAAAGGAATCAGTGTTCAGAGAAGCAGTTGGCATAGCCAAGCCAATGGTGTACTAGCCAGGAGTGGAAGCACAAACGACAATTCTAACAACATTGAATTTATAAGGTGAGAGGCACTCTACAAATTCCAGTGGTTCCTTCTTCCCTTCCACTGTCATCACACACCCTCCCTGCACATTTTTGCTTATTCAATGTTAGAATTGTATTTTTTCTCTTTAGGTATAATTTCTGAGGCAAAAACTAAAGACTAAAGATGGTTGTCAATTTTTTTCCTACAAGTAAAAGCTTCCTAATGCTACAAACTATGTGTAAAGGATTTGGTTGTTTGCTTCAATAACTAAAAAAAGTAACAGATTGTAGTTTTATTTTCAAGGATTTGATGACATATACTTTCTTTGGACAAAATTGCTGCTTCAGTTAAGTATACAAATTTATCCCATGCAATAAAGACACATTAAATGGTACTTGAAATGAGGCTGTAATACTGATTATGGGATGTAGTTAAACATCAAATCCCCACTCAACATCCTAGGATGTGCGTCAATATCCTATATAACTAGGGTTCATAGGAAATATAAAATAAAGGTATAATAAATAAGAAGGCCTCCCACATGCCCACATACATGCTGACACAGCTTGATAGCATAGCATGTGCCAGGAATATCTGGCCATTTTCCATTTAAATTATACATGTATTTAAATGGTCAAATATATATGTATAAATATATATATATATATATGTATGTGTGGCTTATGTGTTTATGTTTATTTGTTTATTGTATATGTTTATGTATATGGTTCAATATTTATATATCAATTTCTCCTTCTAAAATTCCATGTGAGAATTTAGGGTTAGAGAGATAGGTTGGTTGGCAGAGTACTAGCTTTACAACATGAGAACCTTAGTTCACTTCCTAGTAGCTACATTTTAAGAAGCCAGCCATGATGGCATGACTTGTAATACCAGTGCTGAGGAAACAAGACAGGAAGATTCCTGGTCTCACTGGCTAGCCAGTCAGGCTTAATTGAAGAGTTCCAGGCCAGTAAGAGATCCTGTCTCAAAATATAGTATACAGTTCTCAAGAAAGCATCACCAAGGTTATCTTCTGGTCTCTACATGAACATGCACATGTATGCAGAGGTACCCACACATATATGCAAAATAATTTAGATGTAGTCATAGTTCTGGCTAATATATGATAACTTTATGAGGCTAACAATAGTTGATGTCATTTAATTTATCAATTAAGCAGTAAATCAAATCACACTGGCCAAATGCACATTATATTTGATGTCTTCCAATTCTGTTGGCACATAAAACAAATAATGAGATTTCTAGACATTTCTCTCCATATAAATAAAATACTAGGTTTTCATAATTTCCTTCTAAAAGTCTTATGATAGACAATTTTACTAACATTGCTGTAATTTTCCAGTATCAACAATGTTAGCAACACGTTTTTAAAAGCTAATTTTGTCCCAGCTTGACACAAACTAAGTAAGTATCCAATGGTGTTGATACATTCTAAAATAAACATGTTTCTCAGGGACATAAACCTGGGCTTCAAAATGTCATTTTGTATTTGCTGGTAAAGAAATCAACATTACTATTAATCAAATCTGTTAGCAGCATCAACTGGCACATCTGTCCCCACAAATCTGGTTCCACAAATCTCCAGTCAAACTCTAGTTGTACAAATGTCTGGTCTTGTTTGCCTTTCTTCTCAGCTGAACAGAGACAGAAGGCAGGGGTTCTCACCCTTCAGCTGTGTATAGATTAAGGGGATCACCTCCTTCTGGAGACATACTTAGAATAAGAAGGATCCACATCCTTCATTTGTACTCTTAGATATTAACTCTGTTTTGAGTATTTTATATTATTTTATCTGCACAATGGTCATATGCATTTGACTAGATATGGAATTATATGCCATTCCACAGATGATGAAGGGGGTCTGAGTTGTCTAAGAATTTTTCTTCTACTGTCCCATAGGATTAGTTTTGCAACCACAGTCTTGGCAATATCAGTATTTCATTCTCTAAAATGCACAGCTTTTACTTCTTCTGAGAAAGGGCCTCTTGGCTATCCTTTCAGAATTATAAATTCTGTTCAGGACTCCATTTCTGAAATCTGGCCAACTGTAGTCATATTAAAATCCAACAGCAAACATTAACTTAGAAACCACCATGAATGATGGGGTAGGATGCTATTAAACTAATGAAATGGAGAGAAAAATTAAAGTGAAAAAGTCTCTTTTATCAGGTCTACCAAAAAATGCTTCTCTTATTTAAAAAAAGAAGAAAAAGAGGAGGTCTGCTATGGGCAGAGAAGGTGAGGGGAAGTGTGCTATGGAAAACTGATAAAAAGAAATGACTGAACTGCCAGGGTGGTTTCCTACATAGCTTTAAATTCTAAGAGAGAATGCCTTCTTTCATTTTTTTTCAATAGGTAATGCCTCTGGAATGTCTTTATAAGATAACTGTTTATTTTTCTACTTTTAAAAACCATTATAAAATTAAGCCATGCTATTCAAAAAAATGAGGAAGAAAGCAACTCCTTGCCATATTTTCATCACTCAAGTATAGTTACCTTCATATGCACACATAAGTTCCTCTGTATACAAAATGTACTTTATATTCTATAACTTTCTTCAAAATATCACAAAACAATTGCATATATTATGCATAAGAAACCTCAGATAAATCACATGTCATTTATCTGTCTCAGACTTACTTTACAATAGAACCTACATTTTATCTATTATGGAAAGAAAAGTGAAACTCCCTTTACTGGGAAGGAAAGGAAAGCAGTTGTCGTCATGAATGTTGCGTAATTTGCCCAGTGAGGCTAGGAAAAAATTAATTGATTTCAAGCATTTATAATCATTCAGGAATTGAGTTAAGATAATTAAAAGACACAGACATATGCATGATTTTATTTATTACTAGACAAATGTCTACAATTAATCCCATTTAGTCAGGCAAAGTTATAATCTGAATTATAAGAAATATCCATAAAATATTTATATTATATAACTACCGTTTATGAGAAAAACGAGGCTAATAAGTTACTTGTTTAAGACCAGAGGGTTTGATTTGGGCAGCCTGAGACCATATTTGAAAGATGTGATTGTCTCTCAAACCCTAAACAAGAACACTAGCAAATAGCTTTTTATTCATCACTATACCTGGTACCTTTGTTCCAACCACTTGGTCTCTCAATGCACTGTTCTTCCCCCTGTCACCTCCCTTTTCCCGAGTCTGAGTCCTTTTCAGGGTCTCTTGTGTTTAGCCAGTCCACTGATGTCTCTGTGCTTTTTGTGACCTTGGGGCTAGGGTGTGGCTATGGAGAGCTCTTTCCAAGAGAATTAGCACATTTTTCTGTGGAATCTCAAGGCACTGGACTGCCACAATGGAGTAGACATGCTAATAACAGCTGTTGTGTGATATTTTATTTGTGTTTTGACAAATAAAGCTTGCTTGGAGTCAGAGGGCAGAGCTAGCCACTAATTAACCACAGAGGTTTGGAGGACTATAGAGATAGGGACAGGAAGTGGTAAGGTGGAGCTGAGACAGGATCTTGGCCTCTTTGGTCTGAGGAATGGAAGAGGTCGGAAGCAACTGTGGCTGCTCCCCTGCTTCTCTGATCTTTCAGGTTCTTACCCTGATATCTTACTCCTTGTTTTCCTTGATAAGATTAATTAGATTTACGCTTCAGACTGCCTCATCACACACATGAAATCAGTTCCCCCAAATAAAACAAACAATAAAGCACACATGTGCACACACACACACACACACACACACACACACACACACACACACTGGATAATTGAAAGAATTAATATTCATCAGACACTTGAATCTTAATACAAGTTAATAATAGCTTTATAGCGCTTTGACTGGCTCTTGGGAACCTATTCCTCATACTGGTTTACTTTGTCCAGCCTTAATACAAGAGGAGGTGCTTAGTCTTGCTGCAACTTGATATGCAATGCTTTGCTGATACCCATGGGAGGCCTGCCTCTTTCTGAACAGAAACAGAGGAGGACTGGATTTGGTGGGGGGTGAGGGATCAGAAAGGACTTAGCGGGGGGAGGAAATGGCAGCAAAGGAAGGAGGGGAAACCATAGTTAGTTGGGATGAAAAAATAAATAAATTACTTAAATCTAAGAAATGTTTTGTATCCTTTGAGGTGATTGAGGTTTTTCATGATGATATGGTCCAGCTGCTTAGCCATTGTTCATGTGGAAGATGTAAAAGAAATATAGCAACAGCAAGAGGCAGGGACATTTGTTTTGAATCCCATGGACTTTCATTCACGTGCTGCTGACCTTGGAATAGCTGATGAGTCTCTTTTAGTATGAATGGAGATAAAAGTATGTAGGACCTTGCATTGTCTAGCATGGGATTCAGATGAGCCAAAAGTTAACTCATGCCTGGAATAAAATCTTTTCATAAGCCTACATCTAAGCATGACTTCCAGATCAGCATTTTATCTATAATAGAGCTGACATCTAGATTCCTGTATGTCTGACTAGGTGAAGTTACAATTGATTTGAAACCTTGGTGGATGTTATATTCCCCCTGAAGTGATAGCCTGGACCTCAACTCAAAATTTGGCAGACAAACAAACCCACTTGTAATCTTAGTGTCTTTCTTCACCTGAGTGAATAAACACGGTAGACAGATAGAATTCCTTGGATCGTCAAAAGGAGAAATGATATCTAAAAAATATAAACTAGATACTTGCTTAGAAATTGACAGCATTTTAATATAAGCAAATTCTGTGACAGAATGCCTGATAGCAACAACTTAGGAGAGAAAGTTCCTGTCTTCTGGGGATACGGTCATCATGGAAAGCAAGGCTGGGTGGCAGGAGCAGATCCTAGCTGGGAGCCTAAGGCAGCTTCAGAATCAGAAAGTGGTGCCTTAAGCTTGGAAGCTGGATAGGCAAAAATTGTCAAGTCTTAACATTCCTGCATCTAACTTCTAGGAGCCATGACAGAATGATCATAACCTCCTGAAGCAGCACCACTAGCAGGGGCCTGAGTGTTCACACAGACAAGCCTGCAAGGGGAATTTCACATCCAAAGTATACTAGTTGCACAAGGAGGTAGGATTTAACTTTTAAAAGTTATTTATGAGTATATAAGTTCACACTGTTTATTGCTATAATATTGGTTTCTATTACATTCAAATAATATTGAGAGGATCTTGGGAGATGGCTTAGTCAGTAAGTACCTGCTGTGCCAGCATGAGGACCTGAGTTCAGATTATAGCATCCCCTTAAAAAGTTAGGCACAGTGGGGCATGCCTACAAATTCTAGTGGAGGCTAGGTGAAGATAGAGAGACTCCTGAAACATGCTGGCTTGCTAGTCTTGCTTGGGTTCAGTGAGAAACACCAACTCAATAAATAAATAGATAGATAGATAGATAGATAGATAGATAGATAGATAGATAGATAGACAGATAGATAAAATGAAGTGGAAAATAGTAGAGATAGTTACCTGACACTGACCCACTGACCTCTGGATTCAAACTGTACATGCATCTGGACACGGACACACACACACACACACACACACACACACACACACACACACACACACACTGAAAACACATATGGATATACACATGCACACATTATACAATGTACACACACAGCGTTTAGAATCACAGGATAAGATAGAACCATAAGGTTTGGGCAAACTCCTTACTTTGAAATGCATGGAAACTCACTTCATAATTAAGTTGCTAAGGTTATTAACCACACTCACAAAACTCCTAGATTTATAAACAAAATTCAAACTTAAGAGTCTTGAGTCTAACCAAGTATTCATTCTATAGACTAAATATGAATACAAATGTCAAATAATTTTGGATACTCTGTAATTATAAATTTGTCTTATGTATGTTATTTCCACATTTCCTTTAATTTTTAGCTATTCAGCTACATGATAGAGAAGTTATGAAACAGTAACTGTGCAATCTAATATAATGAATAAGGAAGGTTGTCAATGTGAGCATGTTAACACACATATACGCATTCATACTGTGTGTTCATGTGTATGTACTGTGTTCTAATTCATAAATAAAAACAGTACTTTTGAAAGATTTTCTAGTCCCCAAATATGACTTTAACTACCTATGCCTACTACTTTGCATTTGACTGTTTGCTCTGTAGCATTCTGATGTGACTGTTCCTTTCCTTTTCCAGTTTCTGCTTCAAGGTCATCTGTCTCTTCATCAGCTTGATGCCAGTGTTATCTGATGTTGTCTTGTCAGTGCTTCTACTTCACACTGGTAGACCAGACACCATTGTTGAGTTAACTTTATTATCATGGCACCTTATATGGATAGAAATTCTTGTCTTCTTCTCCAATCTTACAGGAAAAAAAACCTATGGCCATTATTAATGATGAATTGATAAAAATTATGTAATTATTGACTTCAAGAAAAAGAGACCTAAATGTCTAGTGTTGTGTGTGATGCCTTCTACCTATTCAGTTAGCAACAAAGGTATTGTTTTCTTCCAAATACATGGAAGTCCTTTGCCTTATGATTAATAACCTACGTGCGGAAGACTGTTATTCTTCATTTATGCTTTCTAATAGAGATATCAGCAACATATTGGCCATTTAATCTATATTTTTAAATCATGAGATCTATGCACCTCTTTGAGAAAATAATCATTTAGATTTTTTTTTACATATTTCCATTAAAATCCAGAATGGAAGAAGAGAAATAATACCCAGTATACTTACTGATCCTGTGTTACCTGTTAATAGTTTATCACAATTTGAATTCTAAGAAAATATGTAACATAAAAGCCCCAGATATTCTGATCTAAGGAAATGAGGTGCTTCCTGCTACATACTTTAGACAGCGGCTATCTGAATGAGGAACTGCGTTCTCCAAAACTCACGCATATTCTTGCATTACCTGCATTCAGATTTTGTCCTCCCAGTAGACACACATGGTAAATAATTCATAAATCATGTTCACAATCTTCTGCCAATTAATAATGCAATAACCAAAGCACAGAAATATTCACAGTAAGTGTTTATTGGTAATGGATATTGTAGGAAAACCTGGGGCATGTAAAATTTATATAGAAGTCTTCACAAATAAAAGTGAAGTAAGGAAAATGT
The DNA here is from genome assembly GCF_949786415.1 of Peromyscus eremicus. Lineage (NCBI taxonomy): Eukaryota > Metazoa > Chordata > Mammalia > Rodentia > Cricetidae > Peromyscus > Peromyscus eremicus. The sequence continues at coordinate 35,300,033 of NC_081426.1, forward strand.
GAATGTCACATCATATTTTTAGAGGCATTTTCTAGTCTAATCTAAACTAATAAATTAGAGACAAATTGCATTTCAACTGCTGAAATCCATAGATGTGTTTACATGTGGTACTTGTTAGTTGTACCATGTAAAACATGCTCTCAGAATTTGAGAATTATAAAAAATATTTTGCCATTTCTGAAACAGAAATATAACTAACTACATAATAAACACAAAACAGCATGCAAGATTTCATTGCTTTAGAACTGTACTCAAAAGCAGCAGAACCATAAACCTAAGAAAGAGCATTTACCCTTTTATCTCCCCCATGGGACTTTTACCTCCTTATTTGATCATCACAGCTGCCATATAATATGAATGAATGACATAGCTCATATCCGAATTCATCACTCAGTTTTTCAAATTCCTGCCTATTAGATTATATGTTTTTGTAAAATTGAATTGTGGTTATAATATTGTCACAGAATAAAGAGAACTATCTTAGATAGTCTGCAATGGTCTATAATAGACTGCACACAAACTCAGCGTGGTTATTCCATGTGTATCCAAAATAGATCACAAAAGTTTAGTTTCTATAATCCTAAATCCTAAATCAACTATAAGAGTAAAGGCAGAGTCACCGTGTTACCTTTGGATTTTGCTAGGAACTTGCATAAGCCAACTTGTTTTCTGAGTTCTGCTGGACTACTATCACCATAGGTGAGAAATTTATGTTTACTGTGTTGAAAAATGCAAAGGATGGCAATGATCCACTGAGATGCCTTAGCAAAATTTGTAAGGCTAAGCGAAGACCGAAGAAATAGCCAGTCAAGCCACAGCCACAATAGTTGATTAGATGCCAAGGAAGAAAACACAACCAGCAAATTCACTTTGATAATTAAGTCAGATTAAATATAAACTTTGAAATTCATTGGCAGATGCTTGCCTACAGAAAAATAGACCAGGGGAGGGAAGAGATTTCTCAACTAAGCCTTGAAGGATGACCAGGAATGTTTTATGCAGAAAACAGAGGGAAAGGGGGAATTTTTAGGGAAAAAACCAATGTCTATAAACAAAAGGGCAGAATTACTGTGGTCCAATAAAAGTTCTAAAGCCGCCACAGAAGTGTAGAGAAGAATACTTGGCTCCAAAATACACATGATAATAATATGCTATGCTCAAAATACAGTTGGTTTTCTCCAACTCTCAGAGTGGAGGTTAGCCTCTACTCTAGGGTATTTAAAGGGTAGCAGAAAGATGGTATTGCTAAGACACTACATATTTGAACAACAGAATGTGGAGAAATCAAGCTGATATACACCTAGACATCTCCTTGATGTAGATGGCAGTTAACAAAGGCACTCCCATGGGTAGTGTACAGAGAACAAAATACTGTAGAGTACCAAGCTCTGAATAAGACATTTGCAGCACACTCCTCAGGGATCTCCATGCAAGAGCACCCAAACAGACTATAAGAGCCAGAGGTGGTGGGTAACATAAAGGTCACTGTGTTTTCCAATTGTAATAAGGCACATGCATATATGAATCCACAGCAGTTGTGACAGCATCCACAAGACTTGTGCAAGCTACAGTCAAACAAAATCCCAGCATTAGAGAGGTAAATGTAGATACAATATCCCACCACTTGCTAAGAAGCTATTGGCATTTTATAGCTTCTAGGAAAAGTCAGGTTTCTTTGTGATATGACCCTTACTTAGTAGGTTAACCACATTAACATGCATATGTGGATTCATATATGCATGTGCCTTATTACGATTGGAAAACACGGTGACCTTTATGTTACCCACCACCTCTGGCTCTTATAGTCTGTTTGGGTGCTCTTGCATGGAGATCCCTGAGGAGTGTGCTGCAAATGTCTTATTTAGAGCTTGGTACTCTACAGTACTTTGTTCTCTGCACACTGCCCATGAGAGTGCCTTTGTTAATTGCCATCTACATCAAGGAGATGTCTAGGTGTATATCAGCTTGATTTCTCCACATTCTGTTGTTCAGAAATGGTCTTAGCAATACCATTAGCAGACCCCATTCCCAAGATTAGCTTGGCAATAAAAACTGTAATTGATGGGAAAATAAGAAAGAAGAAATCAAAATAAGAATAGATCTCAAGGTTGTATGGGAAGAGATGAGAACGTGGTTGAGGATAGTAATAGAGTTAATGGAGGGCAGACAAATATACTTCAAATATATCGTCTAAAATTTTCAATAATTAGTAAAAGTATTGAAAAGAAGGTGGATATTTAACCTGACTCTGCTGTTTAGAGCTGGAGTTTGGACAGTTGATTGGTATAAGTTAATTCACCATCTTGGATCCCCATGGATTAGTTTTGGTGTCTTATAACAAGAAACAGAAAGTCCACGAGAGATATATGCCCTCTAAGTCACAGAAACACTTGAGACTTTGCCAGCAAATGTCTTCATGAGATGCCCTCCATGATGTTGCTCCAGAATTTTGAGCCAAGAAAGTCTCCTTCCTTTGCTATGTATCCAGTCTGTGGTATTGTGTTACTAACACTATACACATGGACTTGAAAAGAAAAGTGAGATAACCTTTAATCAGCCTTTTTCTAGGGGCTTCCAGGACACCCACAGCAAAATCAGTACCTAAGTCACCATGCACCTGGGTAAATACTAACCTGTCTTTCAAGGACATTACCAAGCTACCAGCATCTCAGGCTTACGTTCTTGTCATGAGGGTGCTTAGCTTCTGTAGACCCTAGTTCTTTTCTCGGGTGTACATGCCATAGTTGAAGTTTGAAAGGCCTTTTTGAGGTAAGAACTCAGGGAAGCAGTTATATTGACAACCACCGGCCTCTTGTGATTTCCCTCTTTTTCTCATTGAACTGCTCTTGAAACAGAAAAAAAAAAATTGTTCTTTCAAGAGCAGAAAACATTGAATGCCAGAAGGAAGAAAGGAAGTAATTTGAAAGAGCATGAAAGAGACAACAAAATATATCAATCTAGGATTAGAAAAGAAGGAAGTTAGCATTGAGGGAAGAGAAGAAAACACAAAGAAATGATATATTGTTGCTGAAATTTAGGGAGTAATTAGCAAAGCATTTGGAGCTGGATGGATGGAGAACAATAAAAGAAGAATAAAGAAACCAAGTTGAATAAAGGAGTATAAATAAGGAGAACTAATGTTTTATTACAATACATTATTAATTTATACTGCATTATTTAACACTTGGCCAACAGCACATACAGCAATTTGAAGCACTCTCTATGGTTGATACAGTTATTACATTAGTGGCCAGTTGTATAATTCATATTTTTCTTTATGTCTACAGAGAGTGAATGAATTGTGAGGCAGGTACTAGTGGTCAGTGCTGATATGGAAAAATCCTCTTCTCTTACTCGTTTATATTTGTGCATATTGGATTCTTAGAAAGTATTTTATTTTCAGCAAGTATTTGAGCATTGAGTCATAAAGTAGATGAGATGATCTAACGAAGTACAGCAACTGTGATTCACATCTGCAACCATCTCTTATATACAGATGTCCTTGCATTTGTAAAAGGCAGTAAAATTAGTTGGGGTAGCAGAGTTTTCCTGCTGCTTCCTGAAGAGTCCTTGCTTTTGTGTGGGATGTCATGGCATTGCTCACAGAAGGGCTCAGAGAACTCTCTGCTCGAGGAGTAGTGGTCCTGTTTCCTATAGAATTTTTAACAGCCATTCTGATCTCTCTCCCATGAGATGCTATTTGCATCACACCTAAAAACTTCTTTAGATATTCACATAGGTCTTCTGAGGACCAAAGGTGTTTTTCACTGTGACCCATGAATTCAGTGGAAATAGTAACAGGTTGACTGCAGCCCCCACAACAGATCTCTCTGTATTATAAAACAGTGAGGAAGAGACATGAGACAGGTCAGGCTGGTTTGGGTCCATTTTCTCCTTTGTCTTTTTTTTTTTTTTTCACATGACCAACTTGAAGGAGGTGTAAGTCTTATTTAAAGATAGATAATGGCAAACCATGGTTATCTAAGAAAATGAAGTCTCAAAAGATGTTTGTCTACAGCAGTCATGGTAAATGGCAAATTGTGAAACCAGAAACAGAAATAAAAACACCCACACTGGAAGCTACCTTGGTGCTGGAACTGCCAGCTCCTGCAGCACCTTGCTAGTCTTGATCTGTTGACACCTGGTAGAGACATAGATGGAAGAATTTTCCATGTGGGATCAGGAATGTCACACTGTAATTTCTTGTTTCACTCAAAGGAAACTCACTGAATTTAAGACAGCAGTCTGTATGCTTTCTTAACTCAAACGAATGTCCCTGACATACGATTCTCTTTGCAAAAAATGAGGGGAAAACGAGTGCGTTAGCATTCATAAAGCAAGATCAATAAAGGTTGAAGTGTGGTACGTTCTTAATAAAGATTCTTCAACAACTGGGTAATTCTTCCCTTTTTTTGCTTATTTTACTATACAATTCCCTCACTTATACAAAAGGAGCATGTATAGTGAGGAATCATGATAGTTTTCAGAAGAAAACACAAAATGTCCCTTTCGGTATTTGTAAATGTTGGTGAAGTGATATTATTCTGCAATAATAGATAAAACATAGAATTGATAGTAAAAATAGAAAATTAGGTAACTTGTAAGTCACACTCTGGTATGTGACACCAAAATTCATGTTTCATGTACCCTGTACATACTCTCTAAAGTGTTATTCTGCAGGACCACAGGCGTTAATGCAATGGCAAAGGATAAGCACACTATAAATTACAGGAAGTTGTAATTATCTCAGGATTTAGTGAGGAAGTGAGAAAACACACATGGAAGATAGGAACTAAGACTGTGCTCCAACTATACCTTAGAATATCTCTGAATTTTAGAGAACGATTTGCTATCCTGTTAGGAGGCAAATGTAGTCACATAATTCTAAAAACTCTTGAGGAGCAATGTTTCTGTGACATGAATCGGGTATTCAACATTAGTAAAGCCTCCAAATTTTACACAGGGGTTGAGAAACGTTTTTAAATGTTGCTTCACTTTCAGAGTTTGGAAACTGATAAACATGAATGATAATGAAAAGTAAAGAACTATTCAAATAGCAATTTTATTTATTTAAAATGTGCAGAATAATTTCTGAAACCATTATACATTTGCAAATATCCAAATCAGGTATCCCTGTTCATAGGCAAAGCAATTCCTCCTTAAAAGAAAAGAATACTTGCACAGTTACATGAGCATTTCAGGCTCAATCCAGGCTGTGACAAGTGACAAGCCAGAAGAAACCTTTCTACATTACAGTTACTTTAATGAAAGGCTTTTAAATACTACTTTTCTCTTTACATAGGAGTATTCCTCCTCCCATTAAAAAGGATATTCACTCAGCTTTTCTGGCATTAAAATATTTGTAGAAGCTCATACATCATAAGGCAAATGTTTGCCCTTTTCTTCCATTGTTTTCCTTGGGAAAGAGGGGAAAGTTGAACGAACCTGAACACTTGGTTAAAATTGTGCTTCTTCAAATTGCTATATCTTAGTCTTTGACATTTTATCAGTGCCAGGCATTGAGGGAAAAAAAGTTCCATAATAGGGTAGGATTTAAAAAGAAGAAGCCACAGCCTCGTCATTATTACTGGCACAATAGAAAGGCTCACTGGAATCAGCCATCCAAGCTATGGTGGGGCTTGAAGTTAATTACATCACCTTAGACAATAACTTCGTCTTTGTGGTTCCAGTTATCTCGACACACAGTTGGCTCTATTTTTTTGTTGTTGTGTAATGCCCCATTAATCACAGCTACATGTGTTCCCTGCCATGTGATTCATCATCCTATCCCCCTGAAACCACTTCCATTCTCCAGGACTCAAGATAAACCACTAATTTAAAGTGGCAGTGGCCAACCTTGGCTATCATAATGGTGTAGCTTCAGTGAGGAGGGTCAATGGCAACACACACAAACTCTAGGCATTTCAGTCAATTCAAATTATCCCCAGTGATTGCATTTGGCCTCTGGGACAGAGATCAGGTGTGACAATTAAAGGGTGAGCTCTTCAAATGGGGCTGAAGGTACACTGGACTTTAGAACTTTTCTGAGCACAATTCATTTAAAACAATGGATAGCAGAGTGGAGTCAATGAGGAGAGAGAAAAATGCAGAGGGAAAAGCTCTGGGCTAAATGGGATGTGTTCTAAATTTTGCTTTGAATATAGACCATATATGCCCTTGAACAAGCCATTTAATCACTTTGGGTCTTATTTTTCTTTGATTGAGAAAAATTAGGAACTTGAAGCAAGTAATATGTGTTTACTTATATATTCTCCTAAACTAATTTTGATGGATCTGGGAATTGGCAGAGGAAAACTTTCTTTTAATGAAATATTAACAGCACACTCATATGCAGCATACAGAAATGTTTTCAAACATCAAAATTTATTACTTGGGGATAAAGAATCCCTGCTCCCAGCTGTGAGAGATAGCTTTTTTTCACCTTATCAGCCATAGACTTTGGAGTTCAGCAGAATTCTTTTGCTGTAAGCACCATACCAGTTAATGTTAATTTTCTCTTAATTTTCTGCTAATCCCAACTTTCTCAAACAGCCACAGATTCCACCTAACTCTCTAGCCAATTATTTGTACAAATTAGTATCATAAAAGTTTGCTGGTGTGAATTCTTGAAATTGGATAGTAGACTTTGTACATCACCTAAATGTTCAACTTTAATAGAAAATTTCTAGAGATTTGGTCTAGTAATAGAAACTTTATATTCACAAACCATAATTTTATAAAAATTAATACTGCCCTATAAATATGACACACAGATATACCTTTGACTATATCAGTCCTAACTCTGGAGATGAATAGTCGCAGAAATATTGTCCCTCTAACTCTATTCCTTGTGCCAGGATAATTATACATTTGCTACAACTCATGACTCTTATATCATCATGTTTTTGTTTTAGGTTTTTCTCTGCCAATGAATATAATCTTTTGGTGTGTCATGTATCAATTTCTTCCTAATGAGAACATTCGGTGCTTGGGAGAATCTCTTCAAAACTTGGGATGTAAGCAAAAGTTTCAAGGCTTGGGGAAGTAAAGTTGCAGAGAGTTCCTGATACTTAAAAGATCACATGCCTCATCCTCAGTGTTGTATAAACTGATGACAGCTTGGGAGAGGGAAACTCTCTGACAAACAAAGCTACCTGCAAGTACTATATAGAGATCCATGGTTGTAATTTCATGAGCCATGGCACACAGTGGGGTGGATTTGGGTATTACAGATGCCTTCGAATAATCTATGTGCCTGTAAGTAACCCCTCGCTCCTTATCCTGTAAAAAAAACCATAGTAAACTCACTGGTCCAGCAAACTAATGTTGTTCATGTGTGTGTATTTGTGTGTGTGTGTGTGTGTGTGTGTGTGTGTGTGTGTGTGTGTGTGTATGTCTGGTTTCTGTGTGTGTACATGGTTGGGGTAGGAGGATGGTGTGTCTGGTGCATGCATATGAGTTTGTGAGTGCATGCTCCTCTGCTTGTGCATGTGGAGGCCAGAGTAGAACTTCAAGTGTACTCCTCTATGACTCTCTGCCATGTTGCCTGGAGACAAGTCTCTCATTTAACTAGAAGCTTGCCATTTGGGCTAGGCTGCCTACTGGGAAATGCTTCACTCCATGACCCAATACACAAGCAATTATGCCTGTCTGTTCAGATGTGTTCTGGGGATTCAAACTGAGGTTCCCATGCTCAAAGAGCAAGATTTCTTACTCACTGATACATCTTTCCAGCCAGTGGTAAAATCATTGAGTTGGTCTGGCATTTGTGACCTATATCAGGTATGAATATGATTTTGCTCACATCGCCTCAGGTAAAAGGACAGAACATGGTAGAGTATGGATCTCACACATCTGGAAATATATTTCAAGGCAGTCTCACCAAAGAACCCTTTATAAATGTCTGTGGCAAATGAAAAAATTGTATAGTCCAGCAAAGGACTGATCAAGGATTCTATACTTTTCACTTCCAACTATCTCTTGAGTTTCATGAAGAACTTACAGTAATAATGTTTTTGATCTTATAAAAACAGTAATGGAGCTTCAAACATATATTAATTAAAGGAAAGTAGGACAAGTCATCTATTAGTATTAGACTTCAAAACACTGGTGTAAAGTAGCTGCTTCCACTTGGCTCTTAATGGATGATAAAACTGAACCTTGGTTAAATCATATGTATAACCCATACACAACCTCTACAGTGAGTAAAGAACCTTGTCCAGAATCTTGGCCCTGATGTCTGTGTAGCTTCCATTCTTCAGTTCTTATAGCACATTAACTGGAGGAGTTAAATGACCAAATCATGGATTTATTCTATGTGAAATCATGGCTTTTTCCTATGTGAGACTCTAAGAAAATCACTTGACCTGTCTTTCTTATAGCCATTTTGTTGCCTTCTACATGATCTTCAGTTAGGAACCATTTAAGATGAAATGGGACATAGGAAACATTTATATCAAATGTGAAACGGCTGCATGTGGCTTTTAAAAGCTGTCTGTGACTCCATAAAGATCACTTCTTCTCAACTGGGGACAACTCTGTGATTTTTTTAAAAAAATACTTGAAAACATCAGTAGGCATTGATTTTTACAGTTACCATAACGAGTTTTATAGTTATCACAACTGGGTTTATAGTATTGGTATCTGCAATATGAAAGCTAAGAATTCCCTTACATATCCCAAAATGAGTGGGAAAGCTCCCTGAAAGAAGATTCTATTGCAAAATGCCACTCGTGCTGAATTATTACTTGAAATAGATAAAAAAAACTTTCTTAGAATACATAATTACACAAAATGAAGCATCCACTAGTAATATTTATGAAACTCATAAAATAAAAAAAGTCAAAAAAATATAACTATTTAAAGATTTCTTTAATATACTTAGAAAAATAGGAGCAAAAACATAACTATTTCTAGTTGGAGAGAAGATTATTAATATAAACATCCCTAAGTCACACAAATTAACATTTAGAGCTACTGGGATGACAAAAAACTACACTGTGACACTGTAGGATGCAGGGAAGATACATGAAGGATCAAGAAGATCTTTGCATTGAGGCAGAAAGAACAAAAGGTAACAATCCAAACACTTGGGACCTTGTAGCACATTGTTAAAATTTTAATTTTCATCTCTGAGAGAAAAGATGACCCAGGAAGATGGCAGGAGACCATATTGTTTTTAAAAGTTGAGTCATCGGCTGTGCTAAAAACATTCTCTCTCTCTCTCTCTCTCTCTCTCTCTCTCTCTCTCTCTCTCTCTCTCTCTCCTCTCTCTCTCTCTCTCTCTCTCTCTCTCTCTCTCTCTCTCTTGCTGTGTGTGTGTGTCTCCCTCTCTGTGCACATGCATGCATGTTTATACATGTGCATGTATGTTTCTGTGTGAGTGTGTGTGTGTGTGTGTGTGTGTGTGTGTGTGTGTGTTGATAGAGAAAAACAGAGCTAATCCAAAGAGTTGGGAGGCTCGTATTAGTATTTCAATGGTGTATGTTGTCATTGGGTAATGACAACAAAGGTTATGGATACTGATCACAGAAAAGACATCAGAAGTTAGACTCAGGGCATTTGCCTTAGAACAGATTACCTTTAAAAGGTGGGAGAGAAATTATTCAGAAAATTTTTATTCTAATTTTCATCCTATATACCTGTATGTTCAGGTTTGCCATTAGTTGAAATGGAAGTAATCAGAATGGTGTATGTTGGTGTTGGGGGGATTGGGGATTGGATTAGGTTGGAGTTTAATCTGTGATGACTGCTAGACATTGGCGAGATCACAGAGACCTTTGAATTATTTAAGTCTTCATGGACAAATAAGACATTGAGGTGGACATTGCAAAGTCATCAGTGTGAGGGCAGAACTTAAAGCTGTTTGTTTAATAAGCTAGAGGAAACATTTACAACGTTCAGGTCTATGAACTAAACCCTAGTACACCTCAGTGCATAAAGATGGAAAAAAAAGAGGCAAGGTTGCCAAATACAGTAACTACGAAGGAAAAATTATGAAGCCGTAAAATTAAAATGTAAATAGGATATTTTATAATCTCCAGGGTGATGATAGAAATGTCTTGATGGACACTGGACTATTTCCCAAGAGCAGTAACATGTCTTAATTTTCAAAATATAAATACTGCCCCAATATGAATAAAAATATATTTTAGTGCAAAATATACTGAAATTTACCTACGAATAATAAATATTACTGCTTTTATATATTAATAACATATATGAGAAATAGTCTCTAAAAAGGAATGGTTAGACAAAATTTATTTCATCAAATTAAATAACTAGGAAATATTATTTTTTTGTTTTTTTTGTTTTTTTTTAACTTCATAAATATTTTTGTTATTTGAATTCTTTTTTTTTAATTTTTATTTTGCAGTACAATTCAGTTCTACATATCAGCCATGGATTCCCTTGTTCTTCCCCCTCCCGCCCCCCTCACCTTCCCCCCAGCCCACCCCCCATTCCCATCTTCTCCAGGGCAAAGCCTTCCCCGCAGACTGAGATCAACCTGGTAGACTCAGTCCAGGTAGGTCCAGTCCCCTCCTCCCAGGCTGAACCAAGCGACCCTGCATAGGCCCCAGGTTTAAAACAGCCAACTCATGCAATGAGCACAGGACCCGGTCCCACTGCCTGGGTGCCTCCCAAACAGATCAGGCCAATCAACTGTCTCACCCACTCAGAGGGCCTGATCCAGTTGGTGACCCCTCAGCCATTGGTTCATATTTCATGTGTTTCCGTTCGTTTGGCTATTTGTCCCTGTGCTTTATCCAACCTTGGTCTCAACAATTCTCCCTCATATAAACCCTCCTCATTCTCGCTAATTGGACTCCCAGAGATCCACCCGGGGCCTAGTCATGGATCTCTGCATCCAGATCCCTCAGTAGTTGGATGAGGTTTCTAGCACGACAATTAGGGTGTTTGGCCATCCCATCACCAGAGTAGGTCAGTTCAGGCTGTCTCTCGACCATTGCCAGCAGTCTGTTGTGGGGGTATCTTTGTGGATTTCTGTGGGCCTCTCTAGCACTTTGCTTCTTCCTATTCTCATGTGGTCTTCATTTATCATGGTCTCCTATTCCTTGTTCTCCCTCTCTGTTGTTGATCCAGCTGGGATCTCCCGCTCCCCCAAGCTCTCTTTCCCTCGACCCTCGCCCTTCACTACCCCCACTCATGTCCAGGCTGTTCATGTAGATCTCATTCCATTTCTCTGTCATTGGGCAATCCCCGTGTCTTTCTTAGGGTCCTGTTTTCCAGGTAGCCTCCCTGGTGATGTGAGCAGCAGTCCAGTCATCCTTGTTCCACATCTAGTATCCTCCTATGAGTGAGTACATACCATGTTTGTCTTTCTGAGTCTGGGTTACCTCACTCAGGATGATTTTTTCTAGATCCATCCATTTGTCTGCAAACCTCATGATGTCATTGTTTTTCTCTGCTGAGTAGTATTCCATTGTGTATATGTACCACATTTTGTTTATCCATTCTTCAGTTGAAGGGCATCTAGGTTGTTTCCATGTTTTGGCTATTACAAACAATGCTGATATGAACATAGCTGAACAAGTGCTCTTGTGGTGTGGTTGAGCATTCCTTGGGTATATGGAAAAAAAGAAAGCATCTTCAACAAATGGTGCTGGCAAAACTGGATATCAACATGTAGAAGGCTGCAAATAGATCCATATCTATCACCGTGCACAAAACTTAAGTCCAAGTGGATCAAGGACCTCAACATAAATCCAGCTACTCTGAACCTGCTAGAAGAGAAGGTAGGAAGTAGTCTTGAACGCATTGGCATAGGAGACCACTTCCTAAATAGAACACCAGTAGCACAGACACTGAGAGAAAAAATCAATCAATGGGACCTCTTGAAACTGAGAAGTTTTTGTAGAGCAAAGGATATGGTCAACAAGGCAAAGCGACAGCCTACAGAATGGGAAAAGATCTTCACCAACCCCACATCTGACAAAGGACTGATATCCAGAATATATAAGGACCTCAAGAAATTAGACATCAAAATACCCAACAGTCCAATTAAGAAATGGGCTATAGAACTAAACAGAGAATTCTCAACAGAGGAAACTCAAATGGCTGAAAGACATTTAAGAAATTGCTCAACATCCCTAATCATCAGGGAAATGCAAATCAAAACAACTCTGAGATACCACCTTACGCCTGTCAGAATGGCTAAGGTCAAAAACACTGAAGACACCTTATGCTGGAGAGGATGTCGAGCTGGGGGAACTCTCCTCCACTGCTGGTGGGAATGCAAGCTTGTACAACCACTTTGGAAATCAATATGGCGATTTCTTAGAAAATTGGGAATCCATCTCCCCCAAGATCCAGCTATACCACTCTTGGGCATATACCCAAGGAATGCTCAACCACACCACAAGAGCACTTGTTCAGCTATGTTCATATCAGCTTTTTTTTGTGTTTTTGAGACAGGGTTTCTCTGTGTAGCTTTGCGCCTTTCTTGGAACTCGCTTTGGAGACCAGGCTGGCCTCGAACTCACAGAGATCCACCTGCCTCTGCCTCCCGAGTGCTGGGATTAAAGGCGTGCGCCACCACCGCCCGGCAGGAAATAATATTTTTAAGAAAGTTAAATATTCTACACAAGATCAAGTAATATAACAAGAAGACAAAAATGACATATAAAATATTATGTTAATTTAACTGTAAAAAGTTCTATAAATATAAAAATATGCATGTATTGACTGGTTGTAAAATGACAAGAAAACTGATTGCAGAGAAGAAAATTTAAATTTTAACAATATATTATCAGTTAAATAACATGTATGCTTAAATTCTTATGTTTATGTTTCTCATTTAATTTTATTTTATTTGCCTATTATTTGACAGGTTAACACATCTGTACAGTACAGTTTGATCATATCTAGTTTCCTTTGCCCAATTTCTCCAGTTCGGCATCTAAACTTCATATCCTCTTCTTACTTTTTTTCTTATAACTCACTGAATCCTGTTAGTCCTGCTCATATGTGCACAGGTATGGGGCCGTCCACTGGAAGAAACTACAGAGGCCACATCCCTGATAAAAATGGACTCCTCTCCCCACAGCAGCCTTCAATTTCCAATAGCTCTCAGCTATGGGTGGTGCCTTTTTAGCCTCTCCTCAATCCATGCTAGAATGTTGAATGGCTTGACCTTGTATAGGCAGACACAGTTGTTGAGAGTTTGTGGCACTATCCCAGAATATACTGCATTTCAACAGTCTTCCCTGATTTGGCTCTTACAGTCTTTCTCCCCTCTCCTCCGTGATTTTCCTTAGGGATAAGGGATAATGTAAATGTCCCATTTGAAGCTGATAACTCCACAGTCACTTATCCTCTGCACTTTGATTTGTTGTGCTTCTTTGTGATAACCTTTGTCCACAGCAGTAAGAAGCTTTTCTGATAAGGAATGAGAGCTGCACTAATGTATGAGTATAAAGATAAGTATGTGCTAGCCAGTTTGATGTGATGTCTTTTTTAGCAAAATAACAGTAGTAGCTTATCTCCTAGGGCAATATGACCTTCTTAACTTTGTGTTCTTGGCTAGATTTACAGTACTAGATACAAATTCTCACCTATGAGGAGGCCTTAAATCCCATCAGAAAAGTCTTAGTTACCTCTATAATATTCATGCCAGTATTACACCAACAGCCACATCTTGCCAGGCCAGTTATTACTGAAGCATACAGGGCTGACAGCTGGGTAAAACTGTTCATTGCTTTTCCTCCAAGTACCCTGCTTAGTGCCTTCTAGAGCTATGGAAGCTAGCCATCAGGGAAGAAACTTCAATTTGAATCCTAGCTTCAATTCTCCACGTCTTATGACCCATGTCTGGTGTCTTAAGTAGTAGGGTCTTACCATTACATTCTGGTGGGTGACACAGAGCAATGGTAATGACATTTATTGTTTCGAGGTCTCTAGGAATTCTCTGATCAACAGTTTGAGGAGAGATATCCCAAATATGACATGAGAATTTTATTTGATCACCCATGGCTTCCGGAAGGAGCTTTATCTTCTGGTGTACGGTAAGCACACATACATACATGCAACAACAATTCATGAAAAAAAAGATGCCATGAACATGAAAAAGAGCAAGGAGGGGAATATGAAGGGTTTGGAGAGAGGAAAAGAAAAGGGAAATTGTGTAATATGTTACAATTTGAATAATAAGAGAAGAAAAACATTTGATTAAAACTATATGTATAAATACATGTAAATGTATGTATGAATGTATATATATATATATATATATATATATATATATATATATATATATGCATATGGACCAGATGAGATTAGCTTAGTGGGTAAAGGCACTTACTCCAAGCCTAATGATATGATTTCCATTCTCAGGACCCACATGATGAATGGAGAGCACCGACTCTATCAAGTTGTCTTCTAACATCTACATGATGACCATGGGTGCACATGAGTGGAAGTTCATAAACAGTAGGTTTCTACATGTCTTTTCAAGCACTTTCTTCTTAGTTGTCCATTCCCTAACCCTCAGCTCTGCCATATCTTCTCCTTCACTTCTTAATTTATACATTCCCTTGCCATTAAAGTGTATTTTTAAATTTGGAATAAAATCTGAATGAAATTATGTAACTATTTTTGCTGTAACAATATTATAATACATTATTGTGGTCACAAAATGTGTTAGTTTTCTTTTATTATTGTCTCTATGGTGATATTCACAGCATCATAGATAATTTAAACTGTATTCTATTAACTATCCCATATTTGAATAATCCTCTCATATTTCTAGAGTGGTACGCTGCCCAATGCCACCACAATTGCGAGAGCTTTTTATGAGTTCTATATTTTATAAAAGGGTATTTTCTCATGGGAGTTATTGCTCAACTGTGGGAATTGCTTTTCAGTGATGAACTCACCCCGAGAGAATGTACATGCAAGGAAAGACTGGAAACTGGTTCCGTTTGCTGCCACAAAGACTCAGCTGCATCAACTACCATAAACTTTATTTTTTTTTTACTTTCTGCTATTATAAAGCAGTATCAATGAAAAAGAGTAATCCATTTTCTCCCTCATTCCTTGCAAGTATAATATGGAATTTCTTCTATGATAACAGCATTAGTTGCTGTTTCTAGAAACACTTGTTCTCAAAAAACATACAAGAACATGGGCATGTAGCATGGTGAGGTGTTGGATACCAGGTATGTCCAGGATGTCCACTGTTGAAGCAGGGATATCTGAATAGATTTGGTAGTGGAGATGGGAAAGACGGAAGTGACCCTCAGAGAATGTAATACTATAATAGAAACATAAGGGGATGGAGGGATTGGATTAAATAAAATGAATATAATGGAGAAAAGAAGAAAGTGTATAAAAATGAGGGAAGAGAAAAAGGCTTATGTGAGAGACCACACCCTGTGTTGTGTTCAACAGGACAAAGGGAGGGTTATCCCTTTAGGGCCAAGGTGATGGGAGATGTCTACCAAGCCAGACTTAGGTATTAATATGTTATTAGGAACAATATTACTATTGTTATAACTACAACTAAATTTTATCATCTTATGCATGAAGGCTCAGAAAAGAAATAGCTATTAAGTAAGATTAATGTTTACAAATAAAAGGACCTCAGAACACTATTTTTCTATTTTTTTTTTTTAACCAGGCCTCCTGGTACATGCTTTTGTAATCCCAGTCTAGGGGTTGGAGGTGTATAGATTCATGGGGCACATGGATAGCCAATCAAGGTTAATCTTCAAGTTTCAGGTCAATGGGAGATCCTATCTCAACAAACAAACAACAAAACCACCCATTTGCTGCCCATTCCATGAAAAGAGCTTGGAGATACGCTGCACCCAAGACAAAGACTCCTCCCCCAACACCTCCATAACAAAAGTGTATTGAGAAAGTTCCAATTATTATATTAGGTCCCTGTAACACACAGACTAGGGTAGACAGATCCATGTTGAAAGAAAACATAAAATCATGTTCATAAGCTATTGCACTAGATTAAGTCACATCAGGCTGTATTTTGGTCTTCCATACTTCTTTGTTATATTATTTTATTGAATGTTGGGAAGATTTATTTGTATCTAAAACAGTGAACATAACTTGTTATAATATTTTCTATGACAAATGAAAATTTTAGTTTATGCAGAAAACATTTAACAAAATGTAAATGTCTTCACAATTAAATTATACTTTTAAAATTCATGGTGGCATGTTTTAAAAGTAAGCATCAACAAAAGAATATTGAGTGTTCTTAATCATTTTTTCATTGCTACTGAAAGGAATACAATCTTGTGGATAAAGTGGACTATTATGGGATGAGAGCACAGTGGGAAAAGAAAGCATCAAGATCTATATAAAAGAAGCCTATTGGCAGAGCACCTGGAGACTTCTCTGCCAGAGACACATGTAAGAGACAGCATGCACAAGAAAAGCACACAGTATGCAAATAGGGGAGATGGTATATGCAAATATCTCATAAAGGATCAGAGAAGCTCATGGCCCAGGAACATTTCAGCTTCTAACATTTTCCAGCTGCCCTATTCACTGGCATTCTTGAATATGCCCTTCTCTTTCTTATTAAGATATCTATTTCTACTATTATGCAAGTGTCTCAGATCCAGTCCACTGTTCTGGAATACAGGGATCTGGAAATTTCAGCTGGTGCCCTCCAGACTCCTGTCCATACCTGTAACATCAGGAGTGAGCTCTGAATGACATTGCTGGCAATGGAGAACTAAAGTTATCCAAATACTCTACATAAAGTAATAAGCACACTGTCACTAATGACCATGATCAAATACTGAGTATAATCTTCTACTAAAATGATTTTAAAAAATTAGAAATATATGCCAAAGGAATCTTAAAAATAGGAAAATATGCTAAAGAATTTCTTAAATAATTGATGAATTTAAAAAGAACTAACAAAGAAAACAAGGAAATAGTTTAAGACAAATGAAATGCAGCAAATTATATTAAACACTTGGAATACAGTTAAAGTCAAGAATTTTGTTATAAAGATCTGCCTTAGAAACAGAGTTCTGGTATTAGTTGACTCTGGCTGTAGTGGTTTGAGTAAAAATGGCCCCCATAAGCTCATCTATTTGAATGCTTAGTCATCAGGGAATGGTGCTACTTGAGGCAGATTAGGAAGTCTTGCCTTGTTAGAAGTACAGTCAATGAGAGTAGTCTTTGAGGCTTCAAAAGCTCAAGCTTGGCACAATGCTCTCTCTTCCTGCTACCTTTGGATTCAGATGTAGAACTCTCAGCTGCTTCTACAGCATAATGTCTGCCTGCATGCTGCCATGCTTCCCACTTTAGTGAAAATCAGCTAAACCTCTGAAATGGTAAGCAAACTCCAATTAAATGTTTTCTTTTACAAGCATTTAGAAGCTTTGGTGATCGTGTTTCTTCACAGCAACAGAACAGTGATGAAGCCAACGGCTATCATGAGAAAGTAACACACTTTGGGTTTCTAAAACAACCTAAATTTGTTTTCTTTTGATTATAATAGGAAAAAAATTCAAAAGAAAATGAAGCAGAACAAGAACAAAAGCAAAACCTAATATTAAAATATAAGCTAATTGATATCTCTTTTTCCTTAATATATATATGTGTGTTTATGTATGTACAGCAGCACATGTGTGTGAAAGCCAGGGAAAAAACTTAGATAACATTTTTAGTAATACTGTCCAGTTTCTTTAACATAGGGTCACTGGTCTGGATCTCACCAATTACACTGTCTGGTAAGTGAGCCCCAGGGGGCAGCTATCCTCCACTTTTACAGTTCTGGAATAACAAGTATGGGCTACCATGCTTAGCAATTTTACACAGGTTCTGGGGATTTAACTCAGTCCTTATATTCATGAGGTATAGTATTTTAAATGAAAAAAAAATGTCTCCTAAATGCTCATGGGTTTGAACACTTGTTTCCCAGTTGTTTGCTCTGTTTGAGAATTGTCAGTGGTTGTAGAACCTTTAGGATGTGTAGACAATCCGGGGCCTAATTGTCGTGCTAGAAACCCCATCCAACGACTGAGGGATCTGGATGCAGAGATCCATGGCTAGGCCCCGGGTGGAGCTCTGGGGGTCCAATTGGCGAGAAAGAGGAGGGTTTATATGAGCAAGAATTGTTGAGACCAAGGTTGGATAAAGCACAGGGACAAATGGCCAGACGAATGGAAACACATGAACTGTGAACCAATGGCTGAGGGGCCCCCAAGTGGATCAGGCCCTTTGAATGGGTGAGACTGTTGATTGGCTTGGTCTGTTTGGGAGGCATCCAGGCAGTGGGACCTGGTCCTGTGCTCAGTGCTTGAGTTGGCTGTTTGGAGACTGGGGCTTATGCAGGGACGCTTGGCTCGGCCTGGGAGGAGGGGACTGGACCTGCCTGGACTGAGTCTACCAGGTTGATCTCAATCCTCGGGGAGTCTTTGTCCTGGAGAAGGTGGGAATGGGGGTGGGCTGGGGGGAAGGGGAGGGTGGCAGGAGGGGGGAGAACAGAGGAATCCGTGGTTGATATGTGAAATTAAATTGTATTGTAAAATAAAATAAAATAAAAAGTAAGACAGAAAAAAAGAGAAATAAAAAAAGATTCATCTTTATGCATTGAAAACAAAATATTGTTTTAAAAAGTGAAAATATAAATAAAAGGAAATATTCACAAACATCAAACAGATAATAACATACTGTGAACAAGGCAGTATCTGATAGACTAGTTTAATGTATCCCCTTTCAAAATTACAGCCACGTTTTATTAATCAATAGAAAAGTCAATTCTAAACTTCATATGTAAGTATAAAAGCGTATAATTTTCCAAAGAACCTTGGGAAAAAAGTAAAGCTCCTAAATTCTTCTTTTCCATTTTAAAAATATGCTAAAACCTATAGTAACCAAGATTGCAATATGGTAGTAGTACCAGAAAGACAGACAGAAGAATCGAGTTGAAAGTCTGTACCAAACCATACATTTAAGACTAATTAATTTAGGAGTTTCAAGACAATTAAATGACAGAATGCATAATACATTTTAATAAATGCTATTAACAAATTGGATAACTGTGAAAGAAATGTAGTTGAATCTGTACCTCTGATTATACATGTATACATTTTTTGCAAATGAATCACAGACCTAATTATAAGAAGAAAAAAAGACACAAAACTGTCAATGAAACATGGAAAGAAATATTTGTGACCTTAACTAATGGAGTGAATTTTAGATAAAATCAAAAGCCCCAGCAATGAAAGGTCATATTTATACAATTTTTATCAAATCAAAATTAAAACCTTTTATTGTATGAAAATATTCTATGAAAAAGAAAACCTATAATTTTGAAGTCTACATTTGAAGATCCAGTATTTGATAATTATATAATGCTTAAAATATGTGACAAATATTTTCAACTCAAAAATATAAAGAAATTCAAATAACACCTCATTCTGGAAAATGGAAATTATAATGAATATAGGAAGACTGGTGGTTGAGAAGGATTTAGTGACAAATGAAAAAAAAAACAATAGAGCTCTTGAGTTTTTTTTTCTTTTTAGAGCAGTAGAATTATTTAGTTAAATACTATAAATTGTGGGTTCATTTTATTAGATATCTATTTAAACCCATATGATATTCAAAGTCAAGATTGAATGGTAACAATGTATATGTTTAAGTGGCTATCAAATGTCAATTGTAACAAATGTGCCACTTTGTGGAGAAATTTTCTAATGAGAGAGACTAAACACCTGTGAAAAATAGAAGTGCATGAAAAACCACTCTACCTCCCCCTGAGTATTGTCATGAATTTAAAACACTTATAAAGTAATGTGATAAAATGAATAAAACTAATACAGAAGCAAATTATCCCATTTAACAGTTTTAAAATAAGGACAAAAGGGGGTGGGGATTTAGCTCAATGGTAGAGCACTTGCCTAGCAAGCGCAAGGCCCTGGGATCAGTCCTCAGCTCTGGAAAAAAAAATGACAAAGATCTCCCAGAGATAACATAGTAATAACAGTCAGCATATGGATGAAAACTTAACATCACTAATTATCATAGAATTTCAAATAAAAATGGGAAACATTCTGCATGTACTGGAATGATTAGTATAAAAAGATAAAAATTAACAAGTGCTGATGAGGATAACAAGAACATGGAGCCTAGTACATCACTAGTGGGAAAGAAAAGCCACATATTCATTTAATAGAACAAATTAGCACCTTCTCAAAATGTTATCCTTGGTGCTGATCACTGGTTTAGCAAACCATACTTGTGGAAAACCATCCAATGGAAATTAAAGCACAATATTCCTACCAGTAACTACACAGAAATGATGATATTATTATTTATATCAGCTAGGTGATTAATGGATAATGTAATGTAAAGCCCTTATAGTGGAATGTTATTTGTTCACAAAAGAACTGGGTTCTGTTGAATACAACACTATTTAAGAACCATGAAAACATTGTGCTAAGAGAAAACTCACATCTACTATGATTTAATTCACATTAATCGCCCATATTTGGTAAATTCTTAGTGACACAAAGTGCAATAGTGATTTTCTGACACTGGGAGGAAGAATGGGGTGTGACTCCTAAAGGATGAAGGATTTTTTTTCTTGAGAGGATAGGAATAGTTTAGGCCTAGGGATGATGATAAGATCAATCCACATGAGTCTATCTAATGGATAGTAGGGATTTATTAAGATATAAATAGAAGAAAAACACTCATGAATACAGAACCAAGTAAATGGCTGAAGTCATCCTCTGTTCTGAGTGGGAGCGAAACCACCTGGTGGTTTGATCAGAGACCAGGAAGCAGGCAGCAGGGAAAAGGACCTCCTTACCTTTCTCCCTTACTTTTTAAAAGGCCATATACAATGGCAGGAAGCACTGCCTCCTTCAGGCCCTATAGCCCAAGGTCATGGGTAGAGCAAAAACTGCTACATTTCCCCTCTTTGGCTAAATAAGAAGGTTCTAAACTTAATGCAAACTACATAGAGTAAGTTCGATTGGATCTTTGTATAACTGTTTGGCCTGTGGGGTTGTGTGGTATACCTGTAACATGTTTTATATTGTAATAAGCAAAAAACTGTCTCATTTTGTTTGAGACATATACTGGAGCATTGTCAGTATTAATTTGTATAGGTATTCCCATGATGGCCATAACTTCAAATAGGTGTGTAATCACATAACCAGCCTTTTTAGAACTCACAGGATTTGTCCATTGAAATCCTGAATTGGAGTCAATGGTATGGTGTACATATTTTAATCTTTCAAATTCTGTGAAATGAAACACATTCATCTGCCAAATTTCATTTCTTTATATACCTTTAGGATTGCTCCCTGCCGGTAATGGACTTTTTTTTTTTTATAATTTCCTTGGCTTGTTGGCAAGTGATGGAAAAGTCCTTCAAACCCTTGTTATTTACATGGTATTTCTTATTAAATTCTGAGGTTTCTATAACTTTACCTATTATTAATTGATCAATCTCTTGGTTGTGTTTTGCTAGAGGACCTGGCAGACCCATATGGGATCTGATATATATATATATATATATATATATATATAATGGTCCCTATTTCTGATGATTTCCTGTAATTGTAAAAGTAGTGAAGTTAATTCTGTGTTATCAGAAATAAATTCAGGAGATTCAATATGTAAATTAACTCTCTCTACCTATTAGAGTCAGTAACTATATTGAGAGGCTCCATGAAGTCCATTAGTACCATAAGAATGGCATACAGTTCTGTCTTTTATACAAAATTGTAGGGACTTTCAACCACTTCACTTAAGTTTCCTGATTTATATCCTGCCTTTCCTGTTTTATTTGTATAAGTACAGAATGTAGGGACTCTAAAGGTTGGTTTTTGCTGTACAATGTGAGGAAGGACCCATTCAGTTCATTTTATGAATTCTATTCTCTTGTTTTGGGGACAATAATTGTTAATATCTTCCAAAAAGTTACTGCAGTTTCTTTACCAGTATTCATTATCTTTCCATAAAGAAGAAATTTCCTCATTAGTCAAAGGTACTACAGTTTCTGCTGAGTCCATTCCTGTCAACTGATGAAGTCTTAATTTTCCTTTTAGAATCAAATCAGAGATCTTTTCTACATAAGTCTTTAATGTCTTACTTGGTGTACATAATAGAACTATCCATTGCAATATATTATCTTCCTTCTGCATCAAAATCCCTGTGTGGGGGTATCTAGAAGGGAATATGACTATAATGCAGTTAAGTTCTTGATTCACATGATCCATATGTGCCTCTCATATTTTCTTTTCTACTAGAGCCAATTCCTTCTTAGTTTCAGCTGATAATTCTCTTGGACTGTTTAAGTCCTTGTCCCCTTTTAGTGTATTGGTCAAATTTACTAGTCCATCTTTAGGTATTCCAATGATAGTCTGTAAGTTGGAAATGCTTCCTAACAATTTTTGAAAATCATTAAGAGTCCTCAGTTGATCTCTCCTGAGTTGTACCTTTTGGGGTCTAATTTTTTTGTAAATCTATCTTATATACCAACAATTAATAGAATTTCCTCTTTGTATCTTTTCAGGAGCAATTTGTAGTCCCCAGCAAGGCAAAACTTAATTTACTTCTTAAAACATGCTTTGTAAGGTACCTAACTTTGGGTCAGCTAATAGGATATCTGTGGTGGTATTTTACTTGTACTGAAATGTGATTTTAATTGTATGTTAATAAATAAAGTTGCCTGGGGGTCAGAGTTATAGAGCCATAGCAAGTGCGTGGTGGTGGTGGCGCACGCCTTTAAGGACCTGGAGGGCGGTACATACAGGCAATGACAAGGCAGTCACGTGTTTAGTTTACAACCAATGAGAAGGCAGAACATCTAGACTATTTAAAGACATACACACAGGAAGTAGGCCTCTTTTTCGGAGAGCTCTCTTGGCTGAAGCAGGATAGCTGAAGCAGGAAGGGTAAGGCTCTTAGTTCTGACCTCTTGGCTTTCTTCTCTGAATCGGCTCTGTGTTTCTTATTTAATAAGATGGTTGGTTACATCTACATTTGGCACCCAACGTGACAAGAATCCATTAAAACCGCTTAACTTGGCTTGGCGGCAGGTCCGGGTTCCCACCAGGGTGGCCGGCAGGTCTAGTTTCCCGCCAGGGCGGCCGGCTCCCTAGCCTGGGCCCAGGTCGGCTTGGCCTCAGGCCGGACTAACCTTGAGCTACTTGCTTAAAGCCAGTGCTACAAACAACTCAGGCCTGCCCTGCCGAACAGGGCCCCTGCCTGTAAAACCAACGCACGTGGTTGGAGCTTAAGGTAGCCAGAGCCAAGGCTTGACTAGGCTCAAGCGGGAACATGTGGCTGGATTCAAGCTCTTAGGCAGAACTTGTGGCTACGCTTGCTTGCTCTCTCTCTCTCTCTCTCTCTCTCTCTCTCTCTCTCTCTCTCTCTGGACTCACACCTCGGACACTAGGTGGCTGTTTGAAATTCCCTCGGATTGGTACTGTTCTACAAGGACTTGGTAAGTCACTTAACATATCAGATATTTTAAAGGAAACTATTTAAAAGAAAAAATTTTTTTTCCACATTAAAAAAAAATGGGTTTTCTGTGTACATTGGAAGAAAATTTGTTTGCAATTTTAGACAGTCTGACAATGGAACAGCTATATGAGAAGATTACTGTTGATCGAATTATGCATTTTATTACTATGTTTATCCTCATTTTACTATTTAAACAGATAGTCAATTTAAGTGCCAGGATGACAGCTTTAGAAAAACCTATTAAACCTGTAAAAACTCAGACAGAAGAAACTAACAGTGAAGCTGCTTCAAGATTGGATTATAGGGTTACAGAAAGAAAGCCTGTTTTCACACAGTCACCCTTAGTTTGTCCAGTAACCGTACAGCAGTCACCTGATCAAATGACTACACAAAATATTTGGGCTCCAATTGAAATGATAGATTTACGAAGGTTTAAGGAGGCAATAGTATCTTATGGTATGCATTCCCCATATGTAAAGCAAATGTTAAACTCTTGGTCAACATATAATAGGATTGTACCACAGGACTGGCGGGAGCTGGCACAAGCTGTTCCTGAACCCAGTCAAAGGCTTCAGTGGCTAACTTGGTTCAAGGACGAAGCTAAAAACATAGAAAAGCAGTGGAGGGATAAAGGAATACAAGTCTGCCAGGATCAGCTTATTGGAGAAGGTCAATATGCTTCAGCACAAACACAATGTTTATATGATGTCCAAACCCTAATTTTATGTTGAACAGCAGCCTTGAATGCATGGGACAGAGTTGAGGAACCAGGAAAAAAAACTGAGTCATTTACAAAGGTTGTACAAGGCCCAAAAGAATCTTTCACAGATTTTTTACAAAGACTGGCTTCAGCAGTAAAGAGAATGGTCCCGGATTCAGAAGCTAATAAGATAATAATTGAATCTTTGGACTTTGAGAATGTGAATGCAGCATGCAAAACAATAATCAGGCCGTTAAAGGCAAGATCTGCACCTTTGGAAGATTGGATTAGAGATACGGTTAATGTTGAAGCTCATGAGCATGATGATACGTGGGTAGGAGAAGCAATTTCAAAAGGTTTGAGGAATGTTAGATGTTTTGGATGTGGAAAGCAAGGACATTTGAAAAGGGACTGTAAACAGGTCATTCCTAGAAACAATGTTTCTTCAAGGAACAATGGCAACAGAAAGCCCCTTCCTTCTGGAGTATGCAGAAGGTGTGGTAAGGGAAAACACTGGACCAACGAATGTAGATCAACAAGGGACAGACAGGGTAATCCTTTGCCTCAGTCTTCGGGAAACTCCCAGAGGGGCCTCATGCAGGCCCCAATAGCAAATCCAGTTCAAACCTTTCCTACAGTCATAGAGGAAACCCCTACCCCTACCCAGAGCAATTAAATAACCAAATGCCTATTGGAATAAGTCATGCTGGTCAGGATGATGAAACAGAGAGAATAGAAACTTCAGGAGCAAATATAAAGAAAATTTTTTGGCAAACTTTTATTAATGAACAAAGACCAAAATTATTGATAAAAGTAAATGGTGTTTTGTTGTCTGGTCTGGTAGACACAGGTGCGGACATTACCATAATTGCACCAGAATTTTGGCATCCAACTTGGCCTCTTCAGGAGGTAAATGTTCAACTGTTAGGAATTGGGACATTATCTCAGGTGAAACAGAGTGCAAGATGGCTCGAGTGTATAGGTCCAGAAGGACAGAGAGGAAAATTGAAACCATATGTAGCTAACATAGCTATGAACTTGTGGGGTCGAGACTTGTTGCAACAATGGAATACTCAGATTAACATCCCTCCAATCTCAGAAACAAATCATAAATTAGCACATGTTTCTGAGAGAAATATTAGAAGGCATTATTCTGAGTGGTCACCAGCCATCCATATTATACAAGAACAGGGCACAACAACTGATGATCTTCCAAAGACACCAACAGCTCTACCTTTAAAATGGTTAACAGACAAGCCTGTATGGGTCCAGCAATGGCCTTTAACAACAGAGAAACTCCAGGCTTTAGAAGAGCTGGTAGAAGAACAGTTAAATGCTCAGCATATTGAGGAATCAACCAGCCCTTGGAATTCTCCTGTATTTGTTATTAAAAAGAAATCTGGTAAATGGAGAATGGTAACAGACCTTAGAGCAATTAACAAAGTAATTCAGCCAATGGGCTCTCTACAATCTGGAATTCCTCTGCCTACTCTGTTACCAAAAGGATGGCCTCTCATAGTTATTGATTTAAAAGACTGTTTCTTTTCAATACCGTTACAAGAAAAAGACAGAGAAAGATTTGCTTTCACAGTGCCTACTTATAATAATTCTCAACCGGTTAAAAGATTTCAATGGAGAGTCCTCCCACAGGGAATGTTGAATAGCCCAACTCTGTGCCAATATTTTGTACAACAGCCATTGGAAGTGATATGTAAAAAATTTCCTAAATCTATAATTTATCATTATATGGATGATATTTTACTAGCTGACTCAAATGCAGATACTTTAGAAAGAATATTTGAAGACGTAAAGAAAATTTTGCCTTGCTGGGGATTACAAATTGCTCCTGAAAAGATACAAAGAGGAGATTCTATTAATTATTTAGGATATAAAATAGAGCTACAAAAAATTAGACCCCAAAAGGTGCAAATTAGGAGAGAGAGACTACAGACTCTTAATGACTTTCAAAGATTATTTGGAAATATTTCTCATCTATGAACTATTGTTGGGGTAAAAAATGATGAACTGCATAATTTGTTCAAAACCTTAGAAGGTGACAAGGACCTAAATAGTCCAAGAGAGTTATCACCTGAAGCTGAGAAAGAATTGGCCTTGGTAGAAAAGAAAGTACATGAAGGGCATATCGATCGTATTGATCCAAAGCTGGATTGCATTTTGGTTATTTTACCTTCTAGGCATTCTCCTACAGGAATATTAATGCAGAGGGAAGATATTATATTAGAATGGATATTTTTACCAAATAAACCAAACAAAAAATTAAAAACTTATGTGGAAAAAATCTCTGACTTGATTTGGAAAGGAAAATTGAGACTTCGTCAATTAGCAGGAATAGACCCAGCAGAAATTGTCGTACCTTTAACTAAGGAGGACATTGAAAAATTATGGACAGAAAGTGAACCTTGGCAAAGAGCTTGCAGTAATTTTTTGGGAGAAATTAACAGCAAATATCCCAAAAGCGATAGAATTGATCTTATAAAGAGAGCTGATTGGATCTTGCCTCGAATTGTACGGGTAAAGCCCATATCTGGAGTTCGTACATTTTATACAGATGCCAACAAACAAGGAAAGGCAGGTTACAAATCAGAAAATTTAAGTAAAGTGGTTCAAAGTCCTTATAATTCAGTTCAAAAATCAGAATTATATGCTATTCTGTTGGTATTAATGGATTTTTCAGAACCTCTCAACATAGTAACTGACTCTCAGTATGCTGAAAGAGTAGTATTACATATTGAGACTGCAGAATTTATCCCTGATGCTTCAGAATTAACTTCATTATTTATTCAATTACAAGATACAATCAGGAAAAGGAGTCATCCTTTATATATAACTCACATTCGATCCCATACTGGTCTGCCAGGCCCTCTAGCACAAGGCAATGATGAGATTGATAAGTTATTAATAGGAAATGTGCTGGAGGCCTCAGAATGTCATAAAAAACATCATGTCAATAGTAAAGGTTTAAAAAAGGATTTTTCCATAACCTGGCAACAAGCCAAAGAAATAGTAAAGAAATGTCCTACTTGTTCCTTCTACAATCAAACACCATTACCAGCAGGATGTAACCCAAAGGGTACTCAAAGGAATGAAATCTGGCAGATGGACGTGTTTCACTTTGCAGAATTTGGAAAACTGAAATATGTACACCACACTATCGATACTTATTCAGGATTTCAGTGGGCAACTGCTTTGAGTTCTGAAAAAGCTGATTCTGTAATCACTCATTTGCTAGAAGTTATGGCCATCATGGGTATACCTGCACAAATCAAAACTGATAATGCTCCGTCATATGTCTCTGTTAAAATGAAACAGTTTTTTGCTTATTACAATATAAAGCATATTACAGGCATACCACATAATCCTACAGGTCAAGCAGTTATAGAAAGATCAAACAGAACTCTAAAGGATATGCTAAATAAACAGAAAGGGGCAACAAAAACCCCCAGAAATAGACTGCATAATGCTCTATTAACTTTGAATTTTCTTAATGCCAATGAGAAAGGAACAACAGCTGCAGAGAGACATTGGATAATAGAAAAAACTACAGAATTAAATCAGCCTATATATTTTAAGGATGTGCTGACCTCAGAATGGAAACCAGGGTATGTGTTACATTGGGGACGAGGTTTTGCTTTTGTTTCTACAGGAGAAGATAAGTTGTGGGTACCATCAAAATTGATAAAGGTTCGATTTGAACAAGAGAAACCTCTTAATTAGAGGAGGTGATAGCTCATCAACCAAAATGAACATCCAATTTAAACTAACTTATACCAGTAACACATGTCTTTTCATTTAATCAGATAATAACTTGCCAAAAAGGAACATCCCCAAAATTAGTCTTGGGGAAAGGTTTTTGTTTTTGTCTTTTAGGAGAATGAAGGTTAAGGAATCTGAAGAACACTGGACAAATAAGACAACTGAAGAAAAGGGACAAATCATCTATCCCAGGAAGCAGAGTGAAATGGCGTATGGGTATATATTATCTAAAAAATTTTATGTCTTCCTAAATGTTTGTTTCTGCTTTTCTCTAAAGATTTAACACTATTGGTCTTCTAATAGTCCCAGTCCAATTAAAATTTAAAGCTGACTTTGGAGTTGGAGAATGGCTCTCTCCTTCTTTAAACTCAAGCATGTTGTTAAAAGGAAAATGCAAACTCCCTGTATCATGCCAGAATAAAAGAGCCATCTTCTGCTATGAGACAGGAGAAAAGCCAAATTAATTAAGGGACTATTCTATTACTAATCTCAACTCTTTGATTCTATTCTGATTCTTTAAACTTTTCTTAAAGTATAAATTTTATATCAAAACTTACAAGATTAATATATATAGATATATAGATATATAGATATATATACATTTTAAACTTTGCTAAGATATGAATGGTCATATAGAGTACTGATTAATTCTAAAAAAAAAAGGCTTCAATTACCTGCATATATATGTCTTTGTGTTCGAGTCTCTTATCAGTTTTCTGCAGGAATTCACGGCCAGGCCTAACATCAACTGAAGTCTCCAGGAAGAAGTTGGGGCCCCACAACAACAACAATTCCACGTGGACAATAATAACATCACTAAGCTGACAAACATCATCTACAGATCAGCTTTGAACTACAAGGTGCTCAGAGCAATTTTGAGATGACTAGCTGAGATGATCCAGTCTCAAAGACTACTTGAATAAGGACTTGAGATAAACCCTGAACTTTGGCATTATACACAGAATGGATAATGAAGGATATAGTTACCTTTCCTAGAATTTGACAATTAACCTAAAGTTTTTCTTTCAGGATAAAGATAACTTCGCCCATACCCAGCAGGAAGCAATTTTAAGAATACGACGCCCACATTCCCAAAGAGGTGGTGTGGGGTGGGTGGTTTTTTGGTCTTTTTAATGGGTTTTGGGTCTGGGATAATTTTCATTGTTTAGGGGGGTTGGTTGCAAGTTGTTGTCAAGGGTTAGGAAAAAGACTAAGCAGATTAGATTTAAGGTTCTTATTTTTAAAAAAAAGAGAGAAAGAAAGAAGAAGAAAAAGACAATTACTAGTTTTAAATACTTTACATTGGATTGGATTGTTTTATATTGTATACAAATTATATATATTGAAATTGATATTGTTAAAAAATGCTATGCTGGGCGGTGGTGGTGCACGCCTTTAATCCCAGCACTCGGGAGGCAGAGCCAGGCGAATCTCTGTGAGTTCGAGGCCAGCCTGGACTACCAAGTGAGTTCCAGGAAAGGCGCAAAGCTACACAGAGAAACCCTGTCTCGAAAAACCAAAAAAAAAAAAAAAATGCTATATGTATATTTCTAATTGTACTTATATCGTTCATTTAACAATGCAATTTTCTGATCCTTGAATGTTATTATTACCATTAGGATATAAAGAAATGATAGTTAGTAGTTAGACATTACAATAGAACTTGTAGTCATATTAGATATGTTTTAAAAATTGAGCAGATATATTTTAGATAGGTCATCTTCAAACCCTTCAGAGATCTACAGAATATGGCATTTAAAATGTTTTAATAACTTAGAAAATTTTTCTTTTTTGTTATAACTATGAGACATGTCGGCTCCTGGCAGTACCAATCTACTTCAGAGAAAATATGGGCATTGAAGAAACTGCGTATGGAGTTAGCTTTCATTGTGGCAAAAGTTAGCCACTGGACAACAAAGTATCCTCGAATCAACTGATGACAAAATGGACAGACATGACATGAAACAAAGGACTACTGATTCTTGCCTAAACAAGCGTGGTTATGGCTTTATCAAAAGGCATCTTCGGAGGCCAGGACAATATGGCACCATCCCTGACGTGGCCTTCGCAACTTGGAAAAGGTACAGTGCCCTTTTCTTCGAAGGCAGCTGAACAGGCAGTGGGCTGATGGCTTCTGATGTGCTATGGAACAGCAGCTGAAACAGTTATTCTTGAAGAGTAACTAAGCTCACGCCTCTCAATAGTAGACTGGCATTTGATAGAGAGATGTGGAGAAGAACGGGATGCTGAGATGAAGCCATATGTACACAGCCAAGAAGAATGGAGAGCTGAACTAAAAAAGCATCAACATTTTCCAGAACTTAAAATCCTGAATCATGACATGGCATTAGTGGAATTCAGGTGTTTCTGGTGCATGGACTGCTCTCACCCAATGTGAGGTTGAACTGTTGACCTTGTGTACATCCTACTTCACAAATGAGTCTGTCAGATATGCTAAGCCTATATAGGCTGAAGATGATGCCCCAGCATTGCGGAGAAACCTCAGGTGACTGTCCAGGCAGTTGGCTGTTTCTGTCAACTCACAAATTTTTTGGAAGTTGCTTGCATGCACTTTCTGTTTTTATTTTTGTTAGCTAATATTATTTCCTTCTTGGGTCTCTGAGGGAGTTGAAGATTAGTTAGTTATAGTTGAAGGTTAGTTAGTTGAAGATTAATTAGGATAGAAAGTGAATTAGATACATTTTGGACTTAACAAAATAGGATAATGAAATTATCATCTCTGAATTTGTCAAATACAAATGGACTAGACATTGTTTAGACATTTATTATTTGTATATATTGTATATAGTTATTGTACTTTTGTATATAGTTTTTCTTTTGTTAGTTATAACCTTTTCCTTTTTTTTCTCTCTTTTTATTAAAATAGAAAAGGGGAAATGTGGTGGTATTTTGCTTGTACTGAAATGTGATTTTAATTGTATGTTAATAAATAAAGTTGCCTGGGGGTCAGAGTTATAGAGCCATAGCAAGTGCGTGGCGGTGGTGGCACACGCCTTTAAGGACCTGGAGGGCGGTACATACAGGCAATGACAAGGCAGTCACGTGTTTAGTTTACAACCAATGAGAAGGCAGAACATCTAGACTATTTAAAGACATATACACAGGAAGTAGGCCTCTTTTTCGGAGAGCTCTCTTGGCTGAAGCAGGATAGCTGAAGCAGGAAGGGTAAGGCTCTTAGTTCTGACCTCTTGGCTTTCTTCTCTGAATCGGCTCTGTGTTTCTTATTTAATAAGACGGTTGTTTACATCTACAGATATCATTTGTATAATGGTAGATTATAGATTGTGGAAATAATGTATAAATTATTTCCAATGGTTTTTGCACAAAATATTGGTACAGGGTAGGGCTATTTAACATTCCCTGTAGGATGACCTTCTACTGTTACCTCTTGACAGGCTGGGAATTATTATAAGTAGGTACTGTGAAGGCAAAATTTTCTGGACCTTTATCTTGTAGAGGTATGATTTTAAAAAAGTCTTTTAAGTTAATACCTATAGTAGGCCATTCTTCAGGTAACAGAGAAGGTAAAGGTATCCCATTCTGTAGGGAGTCTATAGGTTGAATTACTTTATTTGTGGTTCTTAGATCTGTCAGCATTCTGCATTTACCAGATTTCTTTTTAATAGCAAATACAGAATTTCAAGGGCTGGTAGATTCTTCAATGTGTTGAGCATTTAGCTGCTCATGAACCAGCTGCTCTAAAGCTTGTAGTTTCTCTTGTGTCATAGGCCATTGTCCAACCTAGATGGGTTTATCAGTTAGCCATTTTAAAGGTAGGGCTGTTGGTACTTCTGAGAGTTCAATGGCAGTTGTGTACTGTTTATGTACAGCCTGAATGGTTGGTGGATATTTTTTATAGTATCTTACAATATTATTCCAAGAAAAATAAATTGGTCTATATTCCACTTTTGAGATTAGAGGAATTTTAATCTGGGTATTTTATTGCTGTAATAGCTCTTGGCCCCAAAGATTGACTGCTACATTTGCCGCATATGGCTTCAGCCTTCCTCTGTGTCCTTCTGACCCTGTGCACTTAACCCATCTCAAACTTTGTTTTACCTGAGATAGGGTTCCAATCCCTAGAAATTGGACATCTACCTCTTGAAGAGGCCAATTCAGATACATGATTTTGGTGCAGTTATAGTCATATCTGCACTTGTGTCCACCCATCCTTCCAGCACAATGTTGTTAATTCGCACTTTAAGCTTTGGTCTTTGTTCATTTATGGAAGTGTGCCAAAATATTTGTTTTATGATGTTTTTTGGAGTTTTTAATCCATCCATCCAAGTTGTTCTACCATTCAATGCAGTATAATTCTTTCCATTAGGCACTGGGTTATTTAATTGTCCTGGGGAGGAATTTCTTCTACAGTGATTGGAAATGTTTGGACCACTTTTGATTTGGGGACCTCTCGTAGGCCTCCTGAGGCATTTCCCACTGGTAAAGGATTACCTCGTATGTCTCTTGTTGATCTACATTCATTGGTTCAATGTTGGCCTTTACCACATCTTCTGCATAATCCGGAAGGGTCTCCTGTTTGGGTTATTTCTAGAAGAAGCATTGCTTCTAGGAGCACCCTGTGTACAATTTCTTCTTATATAACCTGGTGTACCACAGGTAAAACATTTGATACTTTGGGGCCTCTTTCCACCTTTGAAAATCACCTCTTCTATCCAAGCCTCATTATCATAGTTAAGAGACTCAACATCATTTATAGGCAGAATCCATTCCTCCAAAGGTGCTGACCTGACCTTTAAAGCTGTAAGTCTTCTTTTGCATTCTGCATTAGCATTATCAAAAGCCAAAGATTGAGTTAATACTTGTCGTAATTCTTGGTCTGATACTATCTTGTTTATTGCCTTGGTCAGTCTTTGTAAGAAAACAGTAAGTGGTTCTTTTGACCTATGGAAGACATTTGTATATCTCTCAGTTACTTTCCGTGGATCTGGAATTTTTCCCAAGCACTTAAAGCTGCTGTATGGCATAGGGATAATGTATGCTCATCAAAGGTAGCTTGTATATTTATATCAGCAAAACGGCCCTCA
This sequence comes from Peromyscus eremicus, assembly GCF_949786415.1. Lineage (NCBI taxonomy): Eukaryota > Metazoa > Chordata > Mammalia > Rodentia > Cricetidae > Peromyscus > Peromyscus eremicus. The sequence goes on from NC_081426.1 coordinate 35,333,054, forward strand.
CCAAGAATTTGATCTTGGGAGATCTCAAAACCTCTAATTTTATCTTACTGCTCAAGGGTCTTAGCTTCTTCTTTCAACAAGCTTTTCCATTGTAACTGCTGGCTATATTCTAACACAGCTGAGATTAACTGATTCCAGTCATCTGGTATAATTCCATTTCTAGAAAACCACATATTTAACATCTGTTTTATATATGTTGAATGTATGCCATAGATAACTATAGCCTCCTTAATGTGTTTTAAATCTCTCATAAGAAAAGTTTCCCAGATATATTCTATATATTCTTCAGGATGTGTATCATCTGCTGGCTTCTTATGGATGTTGACAGGATAAGCCATTTTTTAAGAGCCCCCTGGCAATGTTATTACTTGTATGGCTTTGTCCTTCTGCTTATTAGTTTCTTTATTATCCGTATGGAGAGACTCCTCCAGAGCTTGAAACAGATTAAGTACTGCCTGTTGCAGTGTTTGAACCTCCTCTGTTGTAAAGGACTCTGGAGATTTCATGAAATCATACAATTTTTTTATGTTCATCAGAAACATATGATTCCAAAGACTTTACTCTATCAGTTATCAATGATCTTTCCTCCTTAGAAATTATCTGAATGGCATTAAGATCGCTCTGAAGAATTATTGTTTTATCCATTAAATATTCATAGTTATTATCAATAGAATTAAATCTGGTTGTCTAGTTATTATTATCAGACTGAAGTTCTGAATTAGCAGATTCCAAAGAAAGAATCCATCTTTTTAAGTACTCATTACCACTCTGTAAAGCTTGAAATTTTTGTGGTAAATTAGCAGATTCCATTGAACGAACCCTTCTATTTAAGTCCTCTTTACCACTTTGTAAAGCCTGTATCAGTCCCATTAATATCTCATTTTTTGCTGTTATTATAAAGCTAATTTTTAAATGATATGAAATTAATCACTCTGCTAATTGCTAGTATGATGAACATTGTATACATCCCAGGAAGGTCATATATGTCTTGTAAAGTTTCATTCATAATGTAAACAAAAAAGTTATTAAATTCCTGAGAGGTGATATTGTCTACCCTTTTTTGAGAAATATTCAAAATATATAAAGAAAAATTTTACTTATTTGTTAATCAGTTTAAGATATACAATTATCAAATAACTTTACCTCAGATGAAATCCTTGAGAGCTAGTCCTAACAGTTCTAGGTATTCCAGATGTTCAGGTTCTCATGATGGTTTTTGGGTGTACTAGCAGTGTTTTCCCAGCAGATGTCACAGGTGTAGTATACAAGGCAGGTCTGGTGTGAACTGACTCAGCTTCCTGAATGAGCTCTGTGAATCAAACACTAACCCAGGTAACACCTACCTGACTACTGGGTAGAGCTACTGGGATCACAACAAATGAAGCAATACACCAAACAATTAGAAGTGCTGCCTAGGACACCTGCAGACACTCTGTGGGGTTTGCTGCATGTGCAGCCATGGGTGGCTGCACACAAAATGGTGGCAACAGTGGCAGGAGTTTCAAAAGATGGAGCTGGCAGTAGCTACACCAAACAGTTTTAAAAGGAACAGGCTGATGGTAGTCTCTAACCAGGCAGGGTATCTGGACCTGATCCAGCCACTATAAGCACAGAACTAGAAAGGTGCCTAGTGCAGGCATCTTTCTCTCTGACATAATGCTCTATCTGCTACAGAACACATGTGCTTCTGGCATTAGTTACAAGAACTGCTGCCACATGAGCTGCCTGGTATACAGGCTCCCTGCACAGCCACAGTACGCAGGTAGTTGCCTGAGCAGGGGTCAGGCAGTTCCTGGCGTGGCGAGTGGGGGAAGATGGGCTGATCACAGGCTCTGTGGGGCAGAGAAACTCACCAGCAGCCACCTGGTGGCATGCTTTAGGGTTTGGTTACTAGAGTAGCCCCACTGGGGGAGCATGGGGCTTAGATCCACATGGTTGGAACTTAGTGGCCCAGCTAGCTCAGTCAGTAAATCATGAGACTCTTAATCTCAAGATCATGGGTTTGTGCCCCACATTGGGTGCCACTTGTCATGACCAATGCACATGAGTCTATTTAATGGGAAACAGGGATTTATTAAGGTATAAATTGAGGAAATATATTCATGAATATAGAACTGAGTAAACAGCTGAAGTCATCCTCTATTCTGACCAGGAACAAATCCACCTGGAAGTTTGATCATACCAGGAATTAGACAGCAGGGAGAAAGGGCTCATGACCCTTCTCTCTTATTTTTTAAGGGGGCATGCACAATGGTAGGAAGCACTGTCTCCCTCGGGCCTTATAACCCAAGGTCATGGTTGGAGCAAATATCATTACATAATGATGTTATCCCAGTAGACTTGTACCTCTAATATACACCAAGAGTCATACATAGCATATTTTGAAATGTTAAAATAAATTATATGGGGGCTGGAGAGATGGCTCAGCCATTAAAGGCTAGGCTCACAACCAAAAATAAATTATATGGAAGTTAACGGTATAATGCTCCAGGAATACCATGGATATCCTCAGCATATCAGCCATTACACTGACATATTTTAGCTAATGTTTTATTGCTGCAAAGACACACCATAAACAAGGCAATTTATACAAGAAAGCATTTAATTGGTGGCTTGTTTACAGTTTCATGCGGTTAATTCATTATCATTATAGGAGAGAGTATGGCAGCATACAGGCAGACATGGTGCTGGAGAGGTAAATTTACACCCTGATCTACAAGCAGTGACCTGGCATGGGCTTTTGAAACCTCAAAGCCTGTATGCTGACACATTTCCTCCAAAAGGATATACTTCTATACTTCCTAATCCTTTTCAAACATCTACACTAACTGGGGACCAAGTATTTAAGTATATGAGCCTATGTGGATCATTTTCATTCAAACCACCATCAAGTACCAAGCTTGAACCATCAGTCCTCCTGTTCTTAACTCAGTCAGGCCCAGGCTCTTAACAGATCCTTATGAGGTCTGTTAAATGAAAAACAAACAAATAAAACAATTCTTTTAAATTTATAAATATTGAAGGACTTCTAGTTGTACAAATTATGCACATACAAGGGTTAAATCTCCTTTGTTGGACTCTGCTTCATTTTGTGTTCCCATTGTCTTGTGTTTGATTAACATCAATGATCATCAGAAGCCATTAAGATGAGTCCTTCCAACTCACACAATTCATCCTTTGCTACATGAAGCAGTATATCCTAGCTGGTGTTCTCATACTATCTACCTAGCTATTAAATTAAAATAAGTATCTTTCTAATCTAACTTCAAATCATACCAGAATTTAAGACAGCAAACTGAAAGTACAAATTTATATGTGATTATTTATGAAATTTTAAAACACATACTCAAAATATTTATGTGCCTTTTGTACATACAGTACAATTCATAAATGGTAAAACATGTGGATGCGAAATTCTAGTGAGATATTTATACAAAGCATTCAAAAATGTTGGTTTACTTTAACTGCACAAGAGTTTGGGAGTTGTATATGTGTACATGATGATGAACTATGATGATAGCTATAGTTTACTTAATTATAATATGTAGTTGGAGTTTTCCTGTGTCCACCCAGCTCCTGCAGCCACTGAGACCCAAGTAAACACACAGAGACTTATATTACTTATAGATGGTATAGCTGTGGCAGGCTTCTTGCTATCTAGTTCTTATATCTTAAATTAACCAATTTCTATTAATCTATACCGTGCTACTTGGCTCATGGCTTACCAGTACTTTTACATCTTGCTTCTCATGGTGGCAGCTGGCAGCATCTCCTCACTCAGCCTTCCACTTCCCAGAATTCTCCTCTCTGCTTATCCCACCTATACTATACTTCCTGCCTGGCTACTGGCCAATCAGCATTTTATTTATCAATCAATTAGAACAACATATTCACAGCATACAGAAAGACATCCCCAGCAATAATATTTAGAATGGACATAGTATTGGCAGTGAATAAATTTGATTACTGCTTCAGTAAATGTTCTTTACATTATGTTGTGGTAATAAACAAGTCTTTTTTCAATAACTTCTACCAAGAAATGTTTATTTCCTATATTGCTTCTAAAAAAGACTTCATAATCTATTTGAACTGTGCATCCAAGCTTTAAGAGTCATACCTTAATTCAATGTCACTGTAGAAGAAAAATAAAGAAATGGAATGATACTTTCACCATGCACAGAGACATAAAGTTTGTATCTGCATATGACAGTTGCCCTTCAACTGACCTTAAGTCAAGGGTGGATCTTGACATCAGTTTTGTGAGCTGTCAAAGTCCATAGAGTAAGGAACCAAGAACCACAAATACAAAAAAAAGTGGAATGCAGATAATCTTAGGGAAGGGAAAACATATGGATGCCAAAACAATTTGCCACATTTGTGTTATTGTCCTCATATTTTCTCTGTAGTCAGCTTCTCACTGTCCTCTCTGCACTTGGGGACACTGTCCACTTTTATAACATCTTTTCTCCCTTGAAAACTCACACTGTTATGACTAATATCATTTCCCTAAAGAATATTTCAGAATTTTGTTTCTCAATAAAGGATTTTTGTCTAGGAGACTATCATTAAAATACTTAATGTATCCATTTTCTGTTGTCTGAGTTCTGCAGGGACTTAGAGTTAAATGCAGGACATGAACACTGCAAAGACAACAGATTATACTTAGGAATCTATGTGTATATACATATAAATATAAATATACATATACATATACCACAATCAAAGATAAAAGAAGCCATGAATTTGAAAGAGAACAAGAAGGGGAATTTGGAAAGGTTTCTGGAGAAGAATGAGGAAGGAGAAATAATGTAATTATATTATAATCTCAAAACAAGTCCCTTTACTTCAATAGATTAGTCCCAGATGAATAACAATGGCAGAAAACGATAACCCAGCAGCCCAATGTCTTACTAGCAGCACAGTTGCAAATATTCCTATAAGCTAATTCAGGAAATTTAGATGAAATTATCTTAATTGTAGCATGTCTACAGACGTTATGAATGGATTAACTTTCAGAATTCTTTGTCTTCTAGTTGATACATTTACTCTCATTATCAAACACTTCTTTGTGGGTCATACACAGCAATAATAAGGCCATTTTCAAAAATCTTTTTCAACTAATCTGTTGGTTTTAAAACAACCTGCAACCTATTATTATCAGTGTTCATCAAATCACTATTATCATCTTGACCCCAACAAATTCTACTTGGCATCAATCTGATGGTTATTAATTCCATAAAATTGTAAGACTGTTAACAATGCACTTTAACCCTAGAGGACTCATTTGCCTGGGGGTAAAATAAGAACTAGTCATCTGAATTAAAATACTTCTGGTTTATATCAGAAAGAAAAATCTAAACACTTTTTTAAGGTAAAATTATTTGAGGGAAAATCAGTGACTTTATAATAACACAGTTTGGTGAGCCACAAAATGTGTACAAATTTTTGCATTTTGTTCAGAACATATATATCTGGCAGAAGACTAATTATAACTATATGCAATAGATAATTGTAACATATAATTATTAATTCATTATATAAAGAATATATAGAATCATAATATTTACTAATATGACGCAACTTTATTTTTTTCATAAAAACAGGGTTTTCCCATAATATGTGTTGAGTGGCCCATGGGCTAAACAGTGGATGGTCCTAATCACTCAACACTTAAACTTTTGAGGGAATCAAAGGCCTCATTCTCTGAAGCAAATAATGTTGTATTTTTGGAGTAACTTTAACTTTTTTGTTGTTGTATAAAGAAAGTTATATAGATCTGGTTGCTATACAATAAATGAAAAATTAATTAATCATCATCTCTCAGAGAGACCACTGAGGTTGGAGTTGGCAACATGGCATGTGATCTATCAATTGTTGCATAGAACGTACTTGCAAAGCTTGAAGGCTGTAAATAAGGAATTTTCTTATCACACACACACTGTGTATGTATCAGATATTCAGAGATGGATTAACTAGCAACTTAGATTATCTTTGCTCTGACAAAATATATTACAAAAGAAACATAAGGATGGAAAGCTTTATTTTGGCTCACAATTTGTAGGTACAGTCCATAATGGCATGGGAAGCATGGAAGCAAGAATTTGAGGCAAGCAGGTCACGTTGCATCTGCATTCAGAAAGCAGAAAGACATGAATGCTGGTGCTCAGCTCACTTTTTCCTATTTATTCAGTCCAGGACTCCACCCCATGGAATGGTATCATCCACATTTAAGATGAGCTGCCCCACCTCAACTATACCAATCTAGAATCTCCCTCACAAACATGACCAGGATTTTGTCTTCTAGGTCATTCAACATCTTGTCAAGTGGACAATTGATATTAACCATCACAGTGTCTCATGTGTTTGCTGTCCACAAACTGCCCATCCTTCAATCATAAGACTGGCTGGCAGTAGAGGGATGAAGGAATATTTCTCTTCCAAGATTTCATTCAGATAGCATTACATGGTGGCTGATGACAGTAGTAGTTATCCAAATCATGAGTCTCATCATAGATTTGTTTTAATGAGGTTAAGATGTGGCTCTTCCCAGGCCAAAGGACTAAAGAAAAAGTAGGGCAAATTATAACAAAGATCACTTCTGTCAAGTTATCTATATTTCTGGTATTTAGGCCACAGTTCTCTTACCATTATTACTATTAATACTTTGAGTCAGGTAACTACCTGATACTGTCCCACATATTAATAGGTGCTTAGCACAATTCCTGACCTCCACTCATGAAATGACATTAACATACTTTTCCCTTGGTAGATTAACCAATGAAGTCAGACTTTTGTCCTATGTCTTCTAGAGACAAAATAGTCCCTAGTTAAGAACTAACTGCCGAAATCTTTTAGCATATCCACTGCCTCAACAAGTCCTAGAATAAACTACAGTCAGCAATGATGACAGTCTAGTTTACAGAAATGACAGCTAAAGTAATCATGAAAAATAAGGGAACAGGAGTGAAAGCATTCTTAATAATCTGACCTCATAGCACCTTTACACACAGACTGGTAGCTTTTTTTTTTTTAACCTGGAATAAGAACAAACATGTTTACAAATTTTAAAGATTTTTTTTTCCTGTTTATTTTCTTAAGATTCTATTATTCACAACTCACAAACACACAAATACAGAATGAGATAATGATAGGTAATCTAGAAAATCATTAAAGGAAATAATTTACAATAGCAAATGTATCCATAGTACATCATTATTATATAGGACAAACTCACCATTCAATATATATTTTTACTGGAAAGCTGGCATGCCTTATCTCAGGATCCAAATAGTTGATAGTGACATTACAATGAATAAAAACAAACCTATAAACATAAGCCATAGAGTTATACATGATGATGATGATGATGATGATGATGATGATAACATGCAGACAAGGACAGAGAAAGACAAAGAATTGAAACATACTAGCAACCATTCCTAGATTGATTACTAAATATAGATTTAAATTTGATTTTTAATTTCTTGAAACCTACATCAAAATGGGAAATATGAGTAACTCATGTTTTCATGAAAACATTTTATTCTATGTTATTACCATCAATGTTTTCTTTCACAAGTTCTCCCTGAACTACTGATAAAAATGGAATTGAAATAGAAAGAGTAAAATTGGTTTCCTGGGTTAAAGACTGATGACTGTAACCACCATTAATTTGTTTTTGTGTATCGCTTTGCCATTTACTTCAGTCTGAGTTCAAAGCAAATCATACACACACACACACACACACACACACACACACACATGGCTTGGAGTAAAAAGTATTTCTGTTTCTGAAAATTAATAAAAAATAAATATACAACTAAAATGCCAGAAGTGTGAAGCTCATAAACAGTATAGGGGTGGAGAGTCTGCTAATGCCATGGGGGTTCTTTCTAGAATCAGTTTGTACCAAGAGCAGTGCAACTTTCTTAATATTCTAAAAACTACTGATTTTCATACATTATAAATGAATCGTATGGCATGTCAAGTGTTTGAAAAGTAAAGATAGTTATATAATAAGATTATGTGGCTGAAGAAGAATTACATGAAATGGACTAGAAATTTTAGTTTTAGTTTACTCACAAGTTCATATGCATAATTAAAGTTGACCGTATTCCTCCCATTATCTTCTCATACTGTGCTCCCATTCCTACTGAATTACTTCTAACTCCCAACAAGTCCTCCTCTTCCTCTCACAGTATTTTATTCTGTATTGTTTTTATGATATATTCTGTTCAGTTAGGGTTTCTTGTTGAGCATGGATGGGAGGGTTATTTTACTCAAGCAAGGGCAACTTGCCAGTGGTTATACTACTGAGGAATATGTCTTCTTCTTGTAGTAGCTATTAACTTCCTGTATGTCCTCAGAGATGAGTGTGGCCTCATGGTCTCCTCTCCCATCCATGATAAAATGATGATGGAGTCAGTTTTGAGTAGGTCTTGTGCAAGTAGCAACCATCTTGTAAGTTTATGAATTCAACAGCCATATCATGTGCGGAAGTCCAAATTTCATATCACTCTGCCATTCCTCTGGTCTGACATCCTATCTATTCACTTTCTTCTTCAATGTTTCCTGAGCTTTGGATGGGGTGATATCAAAGTCCTGCCTTGGGCTGACCACTCAATAGTCACTTGTTCACCACTATCTATTGTAAAAAACAAAAAGCTTCCCTGACCAATGGTGAGAACAGCACAAATTCATGGGTATAGACATAAATATTTAGAAGACAGAAGACAGAAGATATTTACCATACTTTTCAGTTAGCAAAATATAAGTATAGGTTCTCTCTCAGGGCCTATGACCTCTCCAGCCATGGTCTTTTGACCAAGCATACTATGCCTTGCATGAATTCCTGCCTGTGCTATAGCGGAAAACCCAATTAAAAAGCAGTTGGTTAGTCTCATACTTGTCATGCCACTATTATTTCAATGAACACATCTTGTTTGGGATATCAGTATTTTAGAACTCAAGGTCCATAGCTGGAAAAAAAAATCACTGATAACTTTTCTCTCCCAGCAGCCTTCAGAGCACCCTCTGAAATTGTGAAAGGTAGCTAGGAATAAGAAGCTTCACCTTTAGTTCCCCCTTAATTTCTCTATGTTGTATAACTGAAGTAAGGGATGTCTTCAGCAATAGGGTGTCACCATGTAATTGTTGTGAACAACCAACAGCAATTGCAATAGTCTATATTGTTTTAGGGACCCCCGAAGTCTCCATGAAGTACAGTTCTTAGGGAGATATCCCACATCTGACACTGTAATTTTCATATAATATCCTATGACTTCTGGGATCAATACTATCCACCCATGCAAGGTACTTTTGTTCATCTTCCTTATAATCTTATATTTTAACTACCTTATAAAGTAATACATTTTCATACGATTTTTTCATAAATCCTTGATTTTATTTAACTTTCTCTTTCTCCTACCCTTCTTTTCCTCCATCACCCTGCCCTCAATTACACCGAAACTTTTCATTCCCAAGTATTCTTTTTCTTGTTTTGATTATGCGTGTCTATAGATTCCAATAGTAACAAAAAATGCAGTGGAGGCTTTAATTTATACCTATATTGCATTCATGAAAGCAACCTTCATGAACAAAATAAGAACAGGACTTGAGTTAGGTTAGAGGTTGATGGCACAGCATATGTTTATCATATGTAAGGCTATGAGTGTGTACACACACACACACACACACACACACACACACACACACATACCTTGATAGAAGGAAAATTTATAAGGGACCATGTAGCAACAAGTTATGGGATATAGTGAAAGCAAACTAAGAATATGTTTAAGAGGAAACATGATCTTTATTGAGCTTGAAAAGTGATTTGAAATTCTTGGTGACCATGAGCATGCTGGTAAGGTACCTAGTTACAAACAGAAAGACTGGGTTTCATTTTGAACCAATTAATTTAGCTAAGATTGCATTCTCTAAGCTACAACTGCTAAGAATTCATCTTAATTCTTTCAGTCACACTCAGAATTTTTCTTTGTTCCAACTCTAGCCGTCTTTTCTTTTTCAGCTTCTGCAAACTGCATATGAGGCTGTATCTGTACACTTATCTGTCATTCTGGGTAATTTTCCTCTAAACTGTCTTAGATTCATAAATATTGTCTTTGTCTGTATTTCATCCACATGACTTCATTCAAAAGATTTTGATATAAGTATTTTTAGGATTAATCACCTTAGGGATGCTTTGAGGAGTCAAGCTTTGGACTTGTCATGCCATAAGTTTTATCCACAGATCTACCATTCTGCAGTAATAAATTGTGAGATCTCAGGAAACTCTTGGTGCTCACATTTTTCATATCTAAATATGAAGTATATGACACTGACTTCATAGAGTCATTGTATGAGTTTACATTAGTATAGATCTTATGAAATTAAGATGCCATGACTGTAATAACTGTCTAAAGGCTTAATAAGGGAAAGATCTTTGACTGAAATTGCAGATCTGGAAAGGCTGAGAAAAAGAGATCATCCTGGAGAAGGTGAGAGAGAAGGAATAGTCTTAGAGAATCCTTCTCACTCTTCTGGTTAAGAAGAGTACATCAAGGCTACTCTCAGAGATCCCTGAAGTCAAGTCAGCCATCAGCTGATAACACCTGGCTCTAGTCCTAGACTGACAGTAATATACTTTCCATGCTCAGTCAGTCATTGGCTGAGAGAATGGGTTTGGGAATAGTGATTTCCACACAAATGAGAGTCCAGTGCTTTTTTTCCTGACTTAAGTAAGCAGCTCCCTTATTGGATGCCTGTGAGTCACACTTTCATGACTACTACAGTGCAAATAACTCCATACCTTAAGCAATAGCCATGGGGCCTAATACAGAACCCTCTATTGGTGCTTAGCGCTACTATTATTATTTCTGGATCAGCAAAAATATAACATTAGCATATGATTACACAGCCTACTGGTAGAAAAGAATGTCTCTCTCTGCCAGTGATCAACATTCCTACATAGCAACTTCATAGGGACTGTTTCATCCCAGTGGGATGTGTCATGCCCCTTAAGTGGTCTTTTCCATTGTTAAGCCTTTCAAAATGTCAAGGAATCAATTGAAGTAGACCAAGCAAGAAGAACAGTATTAAAATGTTTAGATAAAATTAACTTTGTCCTCACATATTTGCGAGTAGTCCAACTAGTGTTATCTAGAACATAAACTCCTATTCTTCATGCACACTAAGTCCACAATTTCGGAATTCTGGTCATACAAGGACAAAGATAGATAGCAAGCTAATAATGATACTGCTTGTGTGGCCTAACCTAAAATTCTCTCTTTTGTAACAAAAAGTATAGCAAAGAGGAAGGTATTTTGGAGAAGAACAATTATACTCCCTTCCTCTTAGTAATTTTCAAAGACCTTATGTCTTATATGCTTCCTCTTTCTGGGTACATTAAGAAGTCTTTGTGGAAGAAGTGGCATTAGCTTTGTTGTAATTATGAGGAGCATTAAGGTGATTCTAGACAATAGAAACAGTGTCATGAGCAACAGCCAATAGCAATATGTAGACAGTGGTGACAGGAATATTTCTATAGTAGCCACACTGGTGGTGATTCTTACTGTCTGTTGGAAAGTGATTGTAGAAAACAAGTTTAGTACAGGCATTTAAGTGCCCAGAAGTGACTACACAAGAATCCACAGTGGCAGAGTAAATCCTCATTCCTCTGCTATGTGCCAAAGGACAAATCGTCTTACTCAAAAGGTAGGCATTGAGGCTGAAAACTATAAAACCCAAGAGTGAAGAAGCTGCAGAGTGGAGAATCCCAAGATTTTCATTATGACTGTTTCTGCTCTTCTTATACCTGAGCAGGGGTGTGTTTCCTGCCTCTCTGAAAATTTTTTAATATACTTACTGAAGGTGCTGGGGGCTACTGTGCTATGTCTCCTACTAACAAGAAGAATGTGACAATGTTTCCTGAAATAGTTTCTTAGCTTTGCAGAAACTAAAGATTTTTAACTCAAAAGTGTTTCACCTCTTTCAGCCCCATGATTCTTATTTTCACTCTTGGGATTGGGCTAACAGCTACTGCCATCTATCAAAAAGGAAAATCAAGAATCAGTTAATTACTTTGAAATTTAATCTTGTCGTGGGGAGATTAAAAAAAAACTGCATCTGGGTTGATAGTTTAGAGTGTGCCCTTAATTTACTGTCTTTGAAAAACAATGAGATATATTTTTCAAAAGTTGAGTGGAAAATTATTACCCAAGTATATAATTTCTATGTTAAAAAAAACATGTTTTGGCTATCAAGTATGGCTTGAATTTGTACCAAAAGCAATTGTCAGTACTTGAACATCAAACCATGATCAGAAACATGTGTGGGAGTTGCACAGCATCTGGGAAGAAGAAGTGACTAAGTAGGCAACACCAGACCTTCATTTTCTGGCTCTTCCCTGATCACACATTGTGTGTGTGATTTATTTGCCCCATTTATTTTCCCCTTGTGGACATTGCAATATCATACCTGTTACCTGTCCTTGCTAATCATGGAGGAGAAGGAACATTTCAAGAGGATTTATCAATGTAAATTTCCTTATCTCCCTTTAAGTACATCCTGACTACAACTGAAATATCTGCCTTCTCACTACCAAACCCCAGTTGGCATGAGATATCTGGGCCTCAAGTCTATTCATTCCTGAGTAGCACACCTAGCCTGGCTTCCTGGAATTAAAGAAACACATAGAGATAGGTCAAGTAGAGCAGGAAGAACTAAAAGCTGAGAATACTATGAATGATAGGATTCCTAACAATGACTCTTCTTGAATGGGAAGGATGAAAGCTATTGTATAGAATTTGAAAACCCATTGTCATGAGCCTGGATTTCTTTATCAGATGATGGAGAAGTCAGTAGAAACAGAATGCAAGAGATAAGCCTGATTGGACAAATAAAGTAGCATTGAAGTGTCAGGGATGGCTCATACTTTAGTCAGGGTTCTACAGAAATAGTGGGGAATACATGTAAGTGTGTGAGTGGGTGTATAAATACATGCAAATGTATATTTGTACATGAATAACCACTATAGATTATTACGCATATGAACATATATTATTACATATAATTTTAAAAAATATATTTAAGTATAAATAAAGGTGCATATATTTATATAATATGAGAAACATATAAGAAGATTAATCATTAGGTATTGGATCTCAAGATTAGGGAGAATAAGAAACACCTCAGTCTTCCACGTGCAAGTTGGAAACACAGAAAGCCTGTGAAAAATGTCAAAGGCCTCATATTTGAAGGGTCAATATTAACCAACAAAATCTGATGTTGTAGCTATGCAGAACCAGTGAGTCCCCCTTTCTCTCCCCACAGTGAGACGTATCTTATTGTGTAGCCCAGGTTGACCTCTATCACTTGTACCTAAAACTTCTGGGTACTAAAATTATAGAAGTGTACCACCATGACCAATATGGATGTATTCTTTTAAATTCCTTTGAAATCTTAAATATACATTTTTATTCTTAAATTACAGAATAATTTCATTATGGAATAGGTTATATACACATACTTATTGTAACCATGTGTATGTATGTATACACATATACAAACTAAAATAAATACATGCATTTGTATACTTATGTGTGGTATAGCACATGAATTCAGAAATGACTCAATAAATATTCATTGTTATCATTTTTAGTACTACTGGTTTTCTTGTTGCTGTATTTGACATGACATGTTTTTTAATCTGAGACTAAATCCTTCCTTATGGATTATATATTTTCCTAAACTCTGCAAGGCATTTGGGACATATTCCTACTGGCAATTTTTTGGTCCAGTTCACTTATACAGGTTCTTCATTTCTAGTAAGAATGCAAGGGATTGCAGATCCTCTGCAGTCTGTCACTCCCTACTGTAACTCAAATTCAGTATAATAAAACAATCTTCATAAATTCTGCTTAGACACTAACATCTATCAAAGATGATATATGGCTCCAGAATTCTGACCTTTACCTAATTCCCTTATCATAGTGAATAGAAGCATTCAATACTTTATTCAATAACTTATATATGCTCCACGTCTCAGATACCTCATTTAATACTATGATGACACCACAACTGCCTGCTTCTCACAGATAAAGGCCCTAAGTATCAGAGAGGTTAATTTACTTACAGTAAAATAAATGCATTTTGATAACTGGAAGACACTGGATTTTAAACAAAGGTTGTCATGTGTCAAAGTTTGATCTCTTTATCCTTCCTTTTGCTTCCTCCTCCTAATGCCACCTTCAAGTAATATCAAAGCCATAGCAGCCCCTTGGTCACTTAACTGCTTCCTGCCTTATGCTGCTTCCAGCCCCTTTCATTAAGAATGCCCACTTTTAAGCTGGTGTTTGGGAATGGCCTAGGGAGCACTCTTTAGTTGCTCAGATGTTTCTTTCCCCATTACATTTCTATTTACTGAGTAGCCAGGGGTACCTACCTCTTCCTTTAATGAATATCACTAGCCATACACAGGTAGAGATTTTTCTAAAAGTAAAGACTTGAAACAAAGATTGCTCAGGTCACAGATTTTGTGTCAATGCCACATTTCTCTCTGACTAGTGGGAATCTCTGAATAGCTTTTCAAGACGCTGAAGACTTGTAGTTCTCTGAGTTTTCTCCTATGACCCCAGTAGCAACATGGCAAGAAATTTGTGAGGCATGTAAACTGCCAGAAGCTCTCCAGTCCCCCTGCATCAGACACTGAAAACAAGAACCTCCAGATCACTCGAGTGCATATTCAAGCTCAGAAATATGGTAATAGTCCCAGATACCCAGCCCACACTCACATAGACCCATCCTTTATTAGTGTAATCTGTTCCTGACTCTAATGCATGGAATCATGACCTGCAAAATTTCTAAGATAGTCTAGTGAAAATTGAACACATTCATCAATTATGTGATTATAATAAAATCAGGTCTTTGGTGAGTGCACATAGAGAGCATGTGATGGAGAATGGAGGTCATTTGAATATCTGGGTCCTGAGCCCTAAAGCAAATTGATAACTGCAAAATGAACTCATGGATTCTGGAATCATGCAGGTTGAGGATACACAGGATTTATTCCTCTATTGAATTCTAGTGTATGAGTTTGCTTGCCACTTACTTTCTAAAATGAAGTCTGGCATTTTCTGTCTAGGCTCTTAAGGAAAACTACTGGTCAATATAGGGAACTGGAGAGAGCCTAATTCCTAGAGACATTAGAGAAATGTAAAGATGGGGTAATAGGGATGACTAGAGGCAACAGAGATGTAGACTCATGCTGTAATAATACCCTGATATCATAGGAAGAGGATCAGCCTTTGCACAGTGTGGTCTTTATTTGTCCCACCTTTAAAAAATAACCCAGTGTTGTATTGCAGAAATATTGATTTGTTGTTGCCCAGATAAGCCAGGAATAATAAGACTTATGAGGAGGAACTGTCTTTCTTTGCATGGAAGGCAGGCACTGGGCAGTGCAAAAGCATTATTAAAATGTGTTAACATTTCTGCTGCTGATATTTGGATGAATTCTCTAAGTTTACAATTATAACCACCCATTCTGATGTTTAGTTTACTATAAATAAGCAAAAATGCTGGAAATAGTATAGCTGGACCCCTTGGTTAGCAGCTACTGGGTTCTCCCATGATGGATGGGCTATCTTGACCAAAAGGATTGTCAGGGCAAGTCATCTGGGCTATCTTTTATTCTGCACCAGCTACTGTGGACACTATATGGATGCCTTGAGACAACTATGCTAAAGATAGAAGCTGATTTCCCATCTCCTGAGGGCACAGCCAGAGTTATTTGTACCAGATATTTTGCAATCACAATGCTGGATGAACCATTTCTGCCTTGACCTAAGAGAGGCCACTTCCCCTGGCAGAGGTAATCCTGTGTCTTGTGATGATGAGCAAGGCTGTGATTGGTCCAAATTGTGAGACTGGATGATTGTGATTGGTGCTAAGAGGCAAGCCTACTATTGTTTCTGAATGAAAAGTTGTGCTTCTTTAAGACAAATTTCTGTGATTGCTCCACACACTCCTTCTCAGGTTACATCCACAGGCTTCTCAGGTTCTTAGAGAGGTGAATGGAGATTTCCAGTGCTTCCTCCCCTGATGTTGCAACATGAGACACAATAAGGATTTTTTTTTCTAGACTGGACCTTCCTTTCAGTAGTATAGGACAAGCTGGGAAAACTAAGAAGCAGCAGGGACAACAGAGGGCAGTGGCAGAATGACTCTTTCAGTGCAGCAGCTAGGAGCCAAACAAGTTGTGTTGTTCCATTTCCTCCGGCTGCATGCATCCCCAGGCTCACTTATGATTGCAACCTTTACAGCCTATCTCTTTTTGCTCCTTCACCCAAGCTCTTATGTACCTACTGAGTACTTATTAGTCACCTTTTCTCATTTCCAAGTCAGAGTGACATTCCCTGTTTGCATATGCACAACTTTCCTTGTCAATATGAATGTAATCTCTTTCAGACCATTCATTGACTCGGGTGCCAAAAATCAGAGTTGGAACTTGAGAAAACTTTGAGATTGAAAGCCATTAAGGAACAGTTTCAGGAGTGAGCAAGGCCCCCATCTGTAGATTCATAGGTCTTAAAATTATAAACAAATCAGAGACACAATACGGTTATGTTCCAAATTTTCAGTGCTAATAGAGTGGTTTTAAAGATCTCCCTTTAGAGGTGGGCTTGAGTTAGTCTTCTATCCTAAATGGCTCCTTAATTTTCAGCTTTTAATGAGAAGGAAGAATAATTTCCTCCATTATGTTTCCTTCTCCCTCTCTGATTCTCCTCCAACCCAGTCTTAGGTTATCTGTCACCACGTCTAGTCAATAACTCCTTTCAAACCCTAAAAAGTTCCTTCTACCATGGACAACTTATGGAAAAGACATTAATGAGTGGTGCATTTAATTTACCTCACTTGTAAACTGCTCGTTACACTTGTGAGAAAAGACCCTTTCTTGCCATTTCAATCATTAAAGATACTCACATTGAATCTCTTTATGTGTAACTTTATTTTATTTTTTACTTGACAATCATAGATACCTGTCTTTCATTTTGAATTGTAAGAACAATCAAATGTTTGTAATTATTTGATACCTCTCAATTTCTTAAATGAATTTTCTGATCCTTTCTAGGCTGGATAATTTAATCCTAAAGACTATGCAGTCAATTGCCTTTAATTCAATTCATAAATCAACACAGCATGTGATGTGCACACACCCTAATGATGGAAAGCAGGAGACCACTGGCTCTGGAGCAAGATTGGCATGTTCTTTGCCAAAGCTGTAAGTACATAAAAGAGAGGTGTTTAACCGCTCTAATAGTAATGATGATGGCTAATATTTACAGAAAGCTTTCTTTGGGTACAACAAAGCCACTCCTTCAAATGTATTACCACCACATGCAAATTTCATAAATTCTATTTGGTTTTGAAGAAGAATCTGAGCCACAGAGAGGTCAACCTCTCAAAAACCACACAGCATGTGAATAAAAGACCAGGATCCAAAGCCAAGCAAAATGTTTCTAAAGTTTATTCCTGTGGTAGTGTTCTTTCAAATGCAGGCTTCTTCTATAATCCTGGAATAAAAATGCTATTGTCCACTGGGCTGCTTAACAAGATGAGGGGAAGCAGTGTTGACAGAGTCCACGGCTTGACCCCTGACTGTCTAGTATTGACTGAAGTAAATAACCCTTTACAAAGGCAATGTGAGGTACCTTCCAAATAAAAAGTTAAAATTTGTCCAAAAAATTAATAGAAATGTTAAATAAGTGGCCTTAGATTTTGCGGAGATTTGGGCCTTGGGAGCAACTAAACATGGAATTATGTAATTAAAACTACAGTTCATGATAACAAACTTTTCATACATTTTCTTAAAATTCCAAAATTGGAAATATTAGCACATTTAGTTACTCACTCCTTCTTGGACACTAAGGAGCATGATGCTGCTTCTCTGGTCCTCATTTTGAGAAATAATATTCATCTTTTTTTTTGTAAATATCTGACACAAGGACAATTGTTATCGGAGGTAAAGTTATTCCACTTCTAAGATGATAGATGAAAAGAGGATCAACTTCATGGTCCTCTCTGTAACAGGCATTATGCAACTCCTTAATGCAGTCATTCAGTTTTCATAAACAATGTTGCTACTAACCCACCATACAGTAAAGCATTTGCCTTGAGCCTGCAGAACTGGCCTTAAGCTTGATCTTGCTTGAGAGTCACAGATAAATTCAAAGAAGTTCATTCTCACTCAAACTGGTTCATATTACAGCCACATCAACAAAGAAAATCCCATTTGTCATCCTACAGAGAACTTCTTCCATTTGTCTTCATTTATTAACGTAGGAAATTGCTTTCTTAACCTAATGCTGCATTTACTTCTCCTGGGAAGAGAAGCCTGTCTGTGATCCTGGTGTTTATAACTACAGAATGACAAAGAATTTAGTTTTCTGCCATCTCCACTACACTTAATACCATGGAGTTTGGTGTTGGGATCTGGCTCCCAGGGATACAGGAAGTGGTTCTAATGGTGAGAGCCTGAGATTAGAAATGTGTTTAGGACTCAGATACTCAAAATGTCTTCATTTGTATCCCCCAGGCCTGTCTAGGGTGATCATAAGATACAGACACAGTGAGCTCAGGGCCCCTTCTCAGAACTGCCTGTGTCCTGCAATTGCCAGAATTTTCCTCCAGCTTGCCCTTTCAGACTCAGACATAAGGAAGTTTTGCTAACTTTTATTACTTGGGAGGACAGATGCCTGCTCTTCCACTAGATTGGTTCATTCTCTTTTGATTCTTCTTACTTTCTCTTTCATCTAGAGCTAAAATTAGGTCACTTATTTCCAGAATGGCATGGTTTTCTTTTTCTCTTTCCCATTTCTAGGTTGCTAGCAATAAAATAATAAAAGCCAATGTCTTAAACATGGGAGCTAGGGGGAGTCTGAGACTCTTTTTTTTTTTTTTATCTGAATCACAGGCTCACTGGAGGCTCTGAAGGGCTTGTTTTCTGTAACTAACATTGTCTCCAGTCACAGGCATAGAACAAAGCGTTTATGTTGCAGTTTTTTTAAGTATGTGGGTAGGTTGATTTCAAAAGGTGTCGGGTGAATACCTACGGCTATATAATACGACAAAGGAAAAGAGTCGAGAGAAAACACATTGGAACACTTAAGCCTTAGATGTTTGTTTACAGAGATAGAGAGGAGTAGAAGCCTTAGGACTTGGGCTGCATAGATCTGCCCGTGTAGCATGACCTGTGGGACTCAGTTTCCTTCAACTGTGTATGTTATCTGCATGGTTCTAGCTTAGGTGATTAAGACCATTCAAAGAGGAGAGAAGCAATGTTGCTGTTCAACTCAACACCCAGTCTGGTCTCTTCCTTGGATATCAACTGAAGACAGACCTTATAAAAAAATGATCCCTCTGCCTATTTTCTATTTCTAGCAACCATGGATTTCTAGTCTCTCCTAACACTGAGGGAACTGTTTGTCAGTGGCATCCTTTCCCAGTATCTTTACTGTCCCTAACTTGCAGCTTCTATAAACATTTAAAACACTTGGCTCTCCCTCACTATAAGGAAAATAGTAAAGATGACATGACTTTTTTTTATTTTTTTTATTTCACCCTGCCCAAAATAAAAGGTGTTCATTGTCTTCCTCTATTTTACCCAGTCTTTAATCCTGTCTCATCTTGTCTACCTATTTTAATGGGTAAATCTTCCTATTGCAGGGAAGATACATTATGACCAAGACAACTTAAAGAAGAAAGTATTCATTTGGGAGTTTGTTTGCAGCTTCTGTGGGTTAGTCCATTCACCATGGTGGAGATTGTGGCTGGACCTGTCATGGGCTATTCAAACCTCAAGCTTACTGCCAGTGATACACCTTCTCTAACAAGGCACCACCTACTCCAACAAGGCCACAACTCCTAATCCTTCCCTAACAATTCCACTGCCAAGTGACTAAGGATTCACCTATATGAGCCTCTAGTGGCCATTCTCATTCAAACCATGCTACTATCCTTCTCTCTCACTTTCTCTCTCCCACTTTTCAGTTTCATGTAGTTTTGTTTTGTATCCCAGTTTTCTGGTTGACTTATAGATCAACATTACTACTTGAAATAATATTTGATGGCATCAGTTATGATTGATGAAAATTTTGGTAAATCTTTACTTCGTTTCTGGGCAGTATTGATAGTTGCTATCTCACTTTTTTCTAATCATTTTTGTTTATAATATTTAAATGGTATGCTTCCTATTTGTGCCCTAATCATTTTAACATTGTGCTGCTTCTGTGACTGGCTTTCATTCAGGGGGAAATA
Source organism: Peromyscus eremicus (assembly GCF_949786415.1). Taxonomy (NCBI): domain Eukaryota; kingdom Metazoa; phylum Chordata; class Mammalia; order Rodentia; family Cricetidae; genus Peromyscus; species Peromyscus eremicus. The sequence goes on from NC_081426.1 coordinate 35,353,370, forward strand.
CCACCCTATCTTCCCTTTGATGTGCTTTATCTTTCTGCTACTTCTTCCAAATCTACCAGCAGTAAGTTGACTTTTTCACTGTAAATATTTATGGCATCTATTTTCTCTTTTTAAAACATCATCCTGTTAGTTAGTTATAGTCTTTATGCTGAATATCCCCCAAAGGCCTATGTGTTAGAAGTCTAGTCTCCAGGGTGATACTGCTGGGAGGAATAGAATCTTTAAAGAAGTTGGGTTTGGTAAAAGATCTTAGTTCTGAAGGTATGCTCTCTGGAGTAACTGTGGGAGTTTTAGTGATAGTTCTCCCACAGTGTGTAGAGCACTTACCTGGTATGTGCAGAATTCATCCTGCACATATGTACATATGTATTTGTTTCATCCTCAGCATGCAACAATGAGAAGAGGAGACACCTCTGTGTTTTCCTCATCCTCCCTGCTCTCTGTATCTTAAGGTATGTAGTTTTGATCTACCTAGTATTCTATCTATTAGACATCAATAAAGGCACCAATGTTATCCTGATCTCAGAAACTACAAAAATCTGAGACACCATAAATGTTTTCTCTTTGAAGCTTAAATATTTCAAATGTTTTCTTATAATGACAGGAAGCTAAAACGTATGTTTTCTGTTTTGTCAAAGTTTGCTTCTTAATGTTTCACATCAACTAAAATGTGTATTTCCTGCACCTTTTTTCCGGTTCTGTTGAAATTAAAATGAAGATATGTCTATCTGTCTGCCAATATTGTCCATATTCATAATAATTCTAATAGGACCTTTCCTAACTTCTTCTGGGAATATATATGTTTATATTTCTGTTTTCCACTACTGGCTTTCTAAGCCTGATTCTCAGTAGTAAGCACATCGGATCTATGTCTACCTCTAATCCTAATCCATATTTAGACAGTGTCTGTTCTTGCAAATTCTGTTGCAATTTGAATAAAACTGGCTGTAAAGTTTTATGGATTTCTGTAATCATGTAGGAAAAATATTGAGGGGAACTAGTTTTCACTAAATGCTAGTCACAAATCAGAAGCTGTAATCCTCAGAGATGTATGCATGTCTGTTTATAAATAGAAGTAAGCTTATCCTAGGTCTGGTAAGATGTCTTAATAGGCTAAGGTGCTTGCTTAAAAGCTTAACTATCTGAGTTTAATCCCCAGCACCTCCATAGTACAAGAGCCCTGACTCACACAAGGTATCCTCTGCCTTCTGCACACGTGCAGTAGTGTGCACACAAACAATCACACACATGCTAAATAGATAATGAAGGTATGTTTTAAAAGTTATAAAAAGTAATGATCTGTCCTGAATTTTCCAAGGTAATAATAAATAACAGAAACTTCAAATGTCTTATAGTCAATTCTTTCTAATGTTCTCCAGAGAAAAATGGAATCCATGGGAATCTCCAGGAATTAAAAAAGAAATACTTGAAGATAGACTGTTGTATAGCATCCATAATCTATGATCCTTTCCCACTACTATTGTGTTACTATTCTTAATAGATCATAAAGATCTTATTGATTCTAATCATTACATCCCCACAATCATCATCATCAGGACTGATATTTTAAATTTTCCAAATAAACCTGAAACTTCATGTCTGAATCCTGTTAGCTTAAGATGAAACTGTCTATTCCTAGGTGTATTGTTTTGCTCTTTTGTTGTTGGTCATTTGTTTGTTTTGTATGTGTGTGTTCTTTGAGCTTTTTCTTTGTGTTTGTGTTGTTGTTGTTTTATTTGCCTGTTTGTTTTCTAAAGAGAGAGAGGAAGAAGGCATTGAGTTGGATGGAGTGTAGGATGGGAAGGATCTGAGAGGAGATAGGGAAGGGAAATCATGATCAGAACATATTTTATGGGGGAAATGTATTTTATATTAAAAAATCATTAAAATTATTTCATTGTGCATCCCCATCTATTAGTTTGATCAACAAGTTGTTTTAATTTAAGTCATTATTTGTACTTAATTTATCGGCGTGGTTATTAGCTCCAAGAGAGGGAAAGACTAAATTTCCCTTTAGAAGTTCAAATGTCACTTAACAGCGTCAGTGTTTCCAAGTTTAGATTTTTTTCCAAAGTTGAGATATAAGGCAGGTCACACAAGACATACTTTGGCTTGAAAACAAGAGAACAGTGCTCGCTGCCCTGCATTTCAGCCCATTTGATATTACCAGAGTAACAACTCAGAGAACAGAAAACACATTTTTTAAATGCCATTTACTCATGAGAGAAGCAAACAGTCTCAACTCCCAAAGGCACTACTATGTTGGGAAATATAATATCATCTTAATAAAATCTAGATGATTTATAACATGAGCACAGACGTGTCCTATTCGGGGTAAAAACTGACATCTATGCGAGGATTTGAAATGCCAGCTGCTGCAAGGTGGTTCCCTGTGGAAAGAGACTTGCCTGCTGCTGGGAACCATCTGTGTAGAAGCAAGAAGACCCTTTCCCTAGAAATGACCCCATACCCAAGCACTTAATAAGCCTCAACCAGCATGTATGAGGTCTTCTTGCATATGTTTAATAATAGTAACTATAATTGTACATCTCAATACGAAGTCAGAATGATAACTACAGCAATTGAATTTTCAGTAAATAAGTAAAACTTGGGCATGTATATAGAACTGAACTTTAGCATCCACCCCTCTTTTAAGTCCATCCTCTCTAATCACACTTTACTCGCATATGGACAGGGACTACTCCTCAAGGTGTTTAATGAGTAACAATGGACACAGTATTTTAATCACTGATATTATTTTATGTTGCTATATAGTATTTAACATGGATTCCCAATATGGGGTTCGGTTCCTGGTTTAATAGAAATTAAGAAATGAATAATAAATTTGCAAAACACTTATACATACATTTTATCATGTGATTACTGCAATTATCCCACTGAGAAAAATTACAGAAAGTTTTACAATTACATCCCCTTTTGCAGACAAATGGTAAGAAAACACTTGGAGGTTTGATTTATGAAAGGTGAAAGGCAAGAATGGAAAAGGGCATGTTGTAAAATTTGCTCTCACAGCCTGTCAGCTCTGCATAGTAGAGGATTGGGGGAAGAGTATTTTAAGTGCAGTGCACAGCTCTTCCCAGAAGCTTTGGGAGCAGTCAGGGTTTATTAAGACTATCTCTCAGCAATATCTACTTAAAATAAATAAGCAAATGATGTGTTATCTATCAAAACTCCCAAGTACACCATTGTTTAAACCACACATCATCCATAAAGAATGGTAGTATCTTATGTGGTCAACTACTCACTTGTTCTGGGCTATCAATATGGAGACCAAAGACCTCAAGATGTGTATCCATTCTCCTCCCACAATTCATGTTCCACACTGTAGCCAAGTCATATTTCCAAAGTGCCAGTCTGTTGGAATCTGTTAAATGAAAATTACCTCTAGACATAACACAAATCACGGGTACTTACTAAAGGTGTACCTCCTTGTTTAGTCATGCCTTGAAGTATGCATAAAGGGGCTCATATGGAATCATGTGACTCACATCATCTCTTAAGATTTTGCTCTAAATTATTGATACTGGGAGATGTAGAGAAATTTCTTTCTATGATGAATATAAGTCTCAAGGTCAAGGTTTCTCAGGAATGAGAGTCTGGATGTGAGAGCCACTGAGACCAACAACAGTGGTAGCTATGGAGAAATGAGCTTAGCTTGGTTATGCAGGTGGGAGGTGACAGGGTCAATTACAAACTAAGATTAACTGTATGGATATTGTGCATCCTTGTAACTTCTATTTTACATGTTTCTATCAAGAAGAGAAACTTGTGGCTAAAGAGATGGCTTTGGGGTTAAGAGTATTTGTTGCTCTTGCAGAGGACCAGGGTTTGGTTCTTCAGCATCAACATGGCAGCTGACAACCATTTGAAACTCCAATACCAGAGGTTCTGATGCTTCAATGGCACCAAACTTGCACATGGTACACATACATACATGCAGACAAAATATTCATGTACACAAAATAAAAACACATAAATACTTTTCAAAGAAGAGAAACTCACCAGAACCCTAGAGTAACAGTTCCCTGAGTATGTGAAACATGCAGAACTTGATTACAGTAAACACAGATGCCTAAGCAAATGAAAGACTGACACCCTAGCCTTGATCAGTGTGGATGAGATAATAGTGTTCTTACTTTCTTCACAGTCTGCATCCTCCATATAGAACTCTTTGACTGGTGCACTGGCCTTTTTACAATATAATTGGATCTGGTCCCTAAGTGCAGTAAGGTGAGAATATAGCAGTCAAACAGATTATAAGTGTACCACGGATGTTATTTGAAGCACAGCTCCACACAGGGATGCCCCTGAGAGACATGCAAAATAGAAGTCGTTCCTAATAAACAAAGATTTGAAAAGTACATCTGGTTTCCTACTTTGTAAGAAAAGAAAAGTTCCCTGGGGTCAGATTATATATGAAATTTGAACAGCTGTAAATGGCTTTGTCTAGGTGGTAGAAGTGTAAAAATCTAAAAACAAGAAGACAATTAGTAAGTCGATGCTGGATATAGAAGTATTGATAAACAAAGACATCAAGATTAGCCATTAAGTGGTAATATTTATATGAGATGGCTCTTTTCCATTTTGCCCAAATGAGGGATTTATCAGGAAAAAAATATAAAAAAGTAATTACCAGTCAAGGAAAAAAGTGCCCTGACTGTTCAGTATAAGATGGTTTATATCATTGGCTACTTCAGTTTGCAGAAAACTATAAATGAAGAGACCATGATGGTAAAAATGAGGATACATAAGCGTACTAACCAAAGTTAATACAACTACTGTCAATATCAGAGTTTAACTTGTCTGCAAGAAAACATAATTTGAATCTCTTATGCCATAATTTCTGAAGAAGGCAATACAGTCACTTGGTGGAGTTGACTATTTCAGACTTCTTCCAAACTGGAAAAAAAATGAGATTCATTTTGACAAGACAGATACATGAATAGAGATTTATTCTTTGTATGATTATGAGTTTGCTTTCTGCTTATGCAAGGAATTGTATTAGACTTCTCTAAAGGAACATAATTGATAGAATTAACATATATATATGGGATTTATTAGAGTAGCTTACAAAGCTGTGGTCTGGATAGACCAACAATGACTACCTCAAAACAGAAAGGCCAAGAGCATAGTAGCTGTTTAACTAGAAAATTGGATATGTCCTCAGTCCTAATTTGATGTTGGTGTCCCAGGGAATCCCTAGAGCTGTTCATCTTCAGTCTGCATTGAAATACTGAAGAAGGTTATAATGGAAGTGAAGGAATACCTCAGAATAGATGAGCTTACTAATGAGAGTAAGAAAAAACAGGCAAAATGCAGAAATCTTCCTTCTTCCATATCCTTTTATATGGGCTGCCATTGGAAGGTATTCTTCAGATTTAGAGTGGATCTTCCACTTCAAATGATGCAATCATGAAAATCTCTTGCAGGTATGCCCAGCTCCTTATATTTCAGCTGATTCCAGATGTAGTCAAGTTGACAACCAAGTTGTCTATCACAGATCTGGAGAACAACTCATGGGAAGCCATGATACTAGGACCTACTTGTCATATACTGTGTCATTTTAAAATTCAAAACACCCATGTATATTTCAGTCCCTTCAATAACAATGACACAGGAGACAAAGAATTCAAAGAAAAAACAGAATGGAAGATATCTGACATTTATTCTACAGGGAGAACCTGAACTTCCTGTCACATAACAAAAGTATAGCTGGTATTACTGCCAGGTCTGTGAGACCACAGCCACTACCTCTCACATACAGATTTCTCAGGGTAAAAGATCATGTGTTCTCAGTGTTGTAGATCTTCAAGATAGACTGTTGAATCCCTGCTCATTTCACTGGAAGTCAGATGAAGGGATGAAGCTCATGATTCCATAGAAGGAACAAGAAAAAATATCCTGGGACACATAGGTTTTATGAAATACTTCCACCTGTCCTATTAAAGACTAGCCTTGAAAAAGAAGGCACAGGAAACCAGGATACCAAGTCGATGCTCTTATCATCATTCTGTATTTTGTTCTTGATTTTCCAGGCACCTCAGAGAATGCAAAAACAAACAAAAAGCTGTCCATTTAAAATTTTTCAAAAAAAAAATGTGTCTTCCAGACACAACAGGGCTGAAACACATGTAAATTCAGAGACCGTGACAGTGCAAACAAGACCCATGCAAGTTCAAAACAGACAAAATCCTGGAATGGAGAAGGGAAAGTAAGCACAAAATTCCACCTCTGACCAAGGCTTTATTTACAATTGATATCTGTTAGGGGAGGGAAAATCATTTTTCTCCAATAGAGTGATATTGAGTAAATCAGCCACAGTTCAGGGCAGGCCCTATAACCAGGAGTAGTTGGTCAACAGAAAACAAATTCCGGCCGGGCGGTGGTGGCACACGCCTTTAATCCCAGCACTGGGAGGCAGAGCCAGGCGGATCTCTGTGAGTTCAAGGCCAGCCTGGGCTACCAAGTGAATCCCAGGAAAGGCGCAAAGCTACACAGAGAAACCCTGTCTCGAAAACCCCGCAAAAAAAAAAAAACTATAAAAAAAAAAATTCCATGTTTTTGTGTGCTTTTTGTTTGGTTTTTGATTGGTTTGGTATTTATGTCTCACTGTGTTTATATTTTTTTGGTTGTTTTTTTTCCAGTTTCAGTGGGTAGAGAGATAAGGAGGATGGGAGGAGAAAGAGTATAATCAAACATGTCATATAAAAATTGTAATTTAAAATTTTTCTTACACATTATAACCATGATGAAGACAAGAAGAGGCTTTGAATTCTAAATACAAGTACTTGGAAGATTTAAAAGTCTCCCAACTAGCTTTCAATACATTTACTTCTGCATTTATATTTTTCTTTGTCCTGTTCACAGATTCTATAATAGCACAAAAATCAAATGACACAATCCCTTGGAAGCCCAAGGAACATGGGTTTCATTGTATGTCTCAGACAGTAAATCAACTGATAGTAACCTGAGTCCTAACTAAGGTCTTCTAGAAAGAGTTGGGTTTTTTTTGCCTTTTGTGATTGAACCAATTCCAGCCCATTCTGTATTTCATTGGAAAATGTATCTTCTTTTAATGTATCAGTGATTTTCCTCCCAAACTTACAAGGATTTACCTCTCTAAATTGCATCTGAACTTTTCTTAATGAGATATCAGCCACCACCAGGATAAATATTGATTAGTATTCATCCATTTTAAAGTGAAATATTTCCCATTTTTATGTGTTCTATCTTTGTTAAGGCAAGTCCTCTAAGGACGAGTCTGTTTTTCACTCATCATCAAGGAACTTGTACTCTTAGCTTCTCTCCAGCCATAATACCCAAGTAGCTCATACATGCCTTTATCCACAATCTAAGCTGGAGCTTAGAGTTCTAGAATCAGTGACGTTTTGAGAATTGATGGTGTCTAACCAATATCAACATAAATGGAGAGAAATTCAAAGCAATTCAACTAAAGTCAGGAACAAGACCAAGATGTCTACTCTCTTCATATCTGTTTAATATAGCACTCAAAGTCTTGTCTAGAGCAGTAAGAAAAGTGAAAGAGATCAAGTGGATACAAATTGGAAAGGAAGAAGTCAAAGTACATTTATCTGCAGATGATATGATAGTATATGTGAGTGACCCTAAAAATTCCACAGGGAAACTCCTAGAGCTGATAAACATTTTCAAAAGTAGTAGATAAAAAATGAACTCAAGAAAAAAATCATTCAGATGTAATATGTGAGAGAAGAACAAAAAATACATTTATAATAAAACATAAAAATAAATTGTAAAAGGTGGTTGTTCTTGCTTTCAGGATGACTTTATGAGTGATGAGAATGTATATTCAGTCTTTCCACTTTCTTATCCTCAGAGAGATTTGGACATAAGAACATAAGTGACAACTGTTCACTCCTAGAGAACTGAGCTGATTCACGCCAAGTGTGACATTAACAGAAAATAAGAAAAGTGGCAAATGTAACTACCATCCATTGTTTTTCTTTTTCTTTTTTTTTAATCAGGAAGGAGAATAAACCTTACAGAGACTCACAGAAAAGCCATAGTGATTATCTTATATCTATTTTAAGCAAAGTGCCTGTCCACCAAAATGTGGAAATAGTGTCCACCCACACTTTACCCCTGCTATATGATATTAGTTCATTTGAAAGCATGGCAAAGATGCACATTTAAGAAAATGTCTGCAGGAAGCCACATTGGCAGGGACAAAATCAGAGAGATGACCAAGGAAAAGATGTTAGAGAAATGCCCAGAGCAGGCTAGAGCTGAGATCTAAAGCAAATTGTGGGCCAGTAACAACTGACCTCATGCTGTGGAGAGTTGAAACACTCTGGAATCAAAATGGAGCCCATGAGACTTGCTTTACTTCCTAAAGTGACATTGGACAATATTGAATATTCTAGGAGACTAACACAGAACTACAGACAACTGTATTGATTTAGACTTAATTTTAGTTACGTGTGTTTCATTTGGGAAACTCACAGAGATTAGGTAGCTTGTAAGGGGCCAAGCAGAAAAGAAAGAATCAAGGCAGGAAATCATGGCACCAAGCAAGGCATAACAGCACGAAGCTGAGGGATCACATCTCAAACTGAAAACAGAAAGAGCAAACTCAAATTGGTACCAGTATTTAAACTCTCAAGTCCTGCCTCCAGTGAAATACTTCCTCCCCCAAGGCCACCTCTGTAGCCTCCTTAAACAGCATCACCAACTGGGGGCCAAGTATTCAAATGCCTAAGACTAAGGGGGGCATCTTATTTAAACCACCACAGTCCTACGTGTCATAAGTGGGCACTGATAACTAAATGGTTGGAATGCAGCATCTCTAGAAATCTTGTCTGTCCTCCTTTTGTAGCAGCCACATATTTATATCAACATGATGTCCTATAAGTGGTTATCCTTCTCCAACAGAAGGATAAGTATGATCGTTTAGTCTAGGAAAATCTTCTGCCACTCTTTCTTGTGATAGAGGGTGTTTTGTTTTTGCTTGATTCTTACCTCTGTCTTTTTCCGCACTACCATAAGCATTCATCTATGTTCCAGAGATTAAATATAAATAAATAAATTCAAGAAAAAACTCAGTAGCCTTCTTATACACAAAGACAAATGAAGTGAAAAATAAATCAGAGAAGCAAAACCTTTCATAATAGCCTCAAATAAAATAAAATCTTTGAGATTCTAACCAAGCAAGTAAAACACTCGTATGATAAGAATTTCAAGTCTTTGAAGACAGAAATTGAAGAAGATATCAAAAGGTGGAAAGATCACCTATGCTCATGAAACAGAAGGATTGATGTAACACAAATGGCCATCCAACCAAAAGCAATCTACAATCCAATGCAATCGCTATACTAATTCTAACACAATTCTGCATATATCTTGATAGGACAGTTCTCAGCTCCATATGGAAATACACACACACACACACACACACACACACACACACACACACACACACACAAATAACAACAAAAGGATAGTTAAAAAATTTCTGAAAAATGAATGATACCACACAATCCCCTATCTCAAATTGTAGTACAGACCTATATTAATAAAAACAGCATAGTATATTGGCACAAAAAGAGATATGCCAGTCAATGCAACCTAAATGAAGACCAAGACTTAAGTATACACACCTATGGAAAACTGTGTTGTTGTTTTATAAAGAAACTCTGCAGCTGGAAGGTTTCTGCAGTCTCACCAGACCCCACGGTCCCACAGCTGCTTATAAAATAATTATTCAGAGGCTTAATATTAATTATGAATTTTATGGTCTATGGCAGGCCTCTTGCTAGCTAGCTCTAATAGCTTAACACAACTCATAATTATTTATCTATGTATTGCCACATGCTCCATGGCTTTACCTTAGACAAAGAGGGGAGATGTAGTGGATAGCTGTTTGAGCCATGCCCTGAAGCATTGCCCCTAGTGAGGCAGCTGTAGCTGTTACACCTGCCTATGACCTTGGGGTGCCTGCCCCTTGGGCGGTGCTGCTGAGGATCCTTAAGACCAGGAATGCATGTACACCTTCTCTTCTTGGCTACCTCGTGGTTCTGGGTGCTGAGAACTTGAACCAAGCCATTTAGCATGGGGCATAGCTCAGCTTTCCCCGACTCTGCAATAAATCTCCCATGGTTGTGAGTTTACCCCCAAATAAATTCTTTTGATCATTAAATAGACTCTGTAGATTAATCCCAATAAAGCCCAGAAATACACACTGGAAAAAGATAGCATCTTCAACCAATGGTACTGGATGAACAGAATGGCTGCATGTGACAAAATTCAAACAGATCCATAATTATCACCATGCACAAAACTCAACTTTAAATGGATCAAAAGAACTCAACAGGAAACTAGATACAGTGAATATGACAGAAGAGAAAATGAAGAATAGCCTTAACCTCATTGGCACAGGAAAAGACTTTCTGAACATAACACTGTTAGCACAGAGACTAACATCAACAATTAATAAATGGGACCTCATAAAACTGAAAAGCCTTTGTAAGACAAAGAACACCATCATTCAAAAAGAGTAGCAGCCTAAAGAATGGGAAAAGAATTTTACCAAGTTCATATCTGATAGAGGGCTAATATCTAAAGTATATAAAGTACTAAAAAACACTAGCTATTAAGAAAACAAACAACCCAGTTTATAAAATGGGGTACAGATCTAAACAGATAATTCTCAATAGAGGAAGCTCAAATGTCTGAAAGACAAAGAAATATTCAACATTCTTAGACATCAGGGGAAATGCAAATTGAAACTACTTTCAGATTTCATCTTACACCCATTTGAATAGCTAGATCAATAAAAAAGTGACAGCTCATGCAGGCGAGGATGTGGAGTTAGGGAACACTCATCCATTACTGGTAGGACTGCAAATATGAACAGCTACTTACGGTAATCAGTATGGTGGTGACTCCAGAAGATGAGAATAGAACTAACTCAAGATCCAGCTACTTCACCCTTGTGCATATACTCAAAAGATGCTTTATTCTTCCACAGAGACATTTGTTCAAATATATTTATTACTGCTCTATTGATGATAGCCAGAAATTGGAAACAAACTAAATGCCCCTCATCACATGAATGGATAAAGAAAATATGGTCCATTTATAAAATTGAATATTACTCAGATATTAAGTTACAATGAACAAATGAAATTCACAGATAAATGAATGGAACAAGAAAAAAATCATTCTGAGTTAGATAACCTAGACCCAGAAAGACAAAAATAGTATGTAATTACTTATATGTGGATATTAGCTGTTAAGTCAATAACAATCAAGTTACAATCCACAGAACTCCAGAGGTTAGGTATAGAATAAGAGACTAGTGAGAGGGAGAGCAGATAGATCTCCTTAGGAAATGGAAATAAATAAATAGTTATAGATAGATGGGGAAGTGGACTGGAGCTGGAGTGTGGTGATATTGTGTTCCCCAAAATATTGTGCACCCTAATAAACTTATCTGGGGTCAGAGAACAGAACAGCCACTAGATACAGAGGTCAGAAAATGGTGGCACATACACCTTTAATCCTAGCATTCCGAAGGCAGAGATCTATCCGGATCTCTGTGAGTTCAAAGCCACACTGGAAACAGCCAGACATAGTGACTCATGTCTTTAATCCCAGGAAGTGATGGCAAAAAGCAGAAAGGTATTTAAGGCGTGAGGACCAAGAACTAGAGCCTGGTTAAGCTTTTAGGCTTTTGAGCAGCAGTTCAGCTGAGAGCCATTTGGGTGAGGACTCAGAGGCTTCCAGTCTGAGGAAATGAGATCAGCTGAGGAAATGGTGAGGCAAGATGGCTGTGGCTTGTTCTGCTTCTCTAATCTTCCAGCATTCACCCCAATACCTGCTCCAGATTTATTTTTATTAATAAAGCCTTCTAAGATTCATGATACACTGGTGAATGAAGTAGGGAAGGGGGAGAGGAGAGGGGATTATGGAAGGAATACATGAAAGATAGCTAAAATTAGGGGCTGTTTGAGTGGTAGTATGGAAACCTAATAGAGTAGAAGTTTCATAAAATATATACATGTATGAAAGTGATCTAAATGAAATCATCAAATAACGGGGGAGATAGAGCCCCAAATGGCCATTTCTTGTCACTAAATGAAGCCTCCAGTACCAGTATTTGTTACATTTAATTGAGTTGTTGACCAAATGGGTCCCATGGGAAGCACAAACAGCCCAGGGTGTTTCCAACACTATAAGCTGCTCTCCACAACTGACAACAAGTCTTTACTGCTGAAGAAAACACCTACAGAATTTATTGAACATTGAGAAGCTGAGCTGGTGCCTTCATAGAGTCTTCACTTCTATGCACTAGTGTCTGTGGTACAAAAAGGTATTCTGAAAACTGCCAAAGGAAAACTGTAAACACCAACCCAGCCGCAAACTCTTTGATCTACATTGATGTTCTACCTGAAAGATATATGCTAGTGCTTTGGTGGCACAACGTTTGTGGGAATAAGCAACCAATATTTGATTTGACTGAAGGCCCACTTCATTAGATGGAACCCATACCCAACACTGCTTAGGGGACCAACAACCTGAGACTGGATATCCCAGGGACCCCAGGCTAAACCAAATACTACTGTTAAAAAGAAGGCAATAAAATGACTCCTAATCACATTCTGCAATACTCATAAATCAGTGCCTTGCTCAGTGATTAGAAGAGACAGCATGAACTGACCTACTCTGGTGATGGGATGGCCAAACACCCTAATTTCGTGCTAGAAACCTCATCCAACTACTGAGGATCTGGATGCAGAGATACATGACTAGGCCCCGGGTGGATCTCTGGGAGTCCAATTAGCGAGAATGAGGAGGGTTTATATGAGCGAGAATTGTTGAGACCAAGGTTGGATAAAGCACAGGGACAAATAGCCAAACGAACGGAAACACATGAACTATGAACCAATGGCTGAGGGGTCACCAACTGGATCAGGCCCTCTGAGTGGGTGAGACAGTTGATTGGCCTGATCTGTTTGGGAGGCATCCAGGCAGTGGGACCAGGTCCTGTGCTCATTGCATGAGTTGGCTGTTTGAAACCTGGGGCCTATGCAGAGACGCTTGGCTCAGCCTGGGAGGAGGGGACTGGACCTACCTGGACTGAGTCTACCAGGTTGATCTCAGTCTGCGGGGAAGGCTTTGCCCTGGAGGAGGTGGGAATGGGGGGCGGACTGGGGGGAAGGTGAAGGGGGCGGGAGGGGGGAGAACAAGGGAATCCGTTGCTGATATGTAGAACTGAATTATATTGCAAAATAAAAAAAAAGAAGAAGAAGAGAAGCTTCCTCCTGCAGCAGACAGGAACAAATACAGAGGCCCACAGGCAGAAAATACGCAGAGAATTAGAGACTTTAGAACACTTAGCCTAAAACAGAATGTCTCCATCAAAACCCTTCCCTCAGGACTCAGAGACTCTTGCAGAAGAGGAGGCAAAGGATTATAAGAGCCAAAGGGGAAGGAGGACACTGAGGAAACAGGCTTTTCTTTTTTCTTTTCCTTTTTAAAAATTCCACCCCATTTCTCAATTTTTATTTTATGTTTTCTTCTCTCTCTTTACCCTACATAATTTGCATATAAATTATAGCTTTCAGTTTAGACGTTTTTTTGTGGAACTCATTAGTGTGTGAACAAGTGGATCTCTGTGCTTATATCTGTTTCCCGTGCCTCTTCTTGGGCTCTTTTCCTTCTGTTTGTTTTGTCTCATTCTGATGCGTTAATCTTTGTTTTATATTATTTTTATTGAATTATATTAATCCTTTAAAAGCCTGCTGGTTTTCTAATAAGAAACAGAAAGGGAATGGATCCATATGGGATGGAAGGTGGTACGGAACTGGGAAGAGTAGAGGAAGGGGAAACTAGTAAGGACACATAATGTGAGAAAAAATATCCATTGGCAATAAAAGGTAAAAAAAGAATTGATGGTGTTAGTAAGAGAACTGTGAAGGTGTACACATTGGGTTTGTACACAGGGGACAACATTTATTTTGGTCAATGGAAACTGATCTATTTTCAAAGACTGCAGAAAATATAAAGGAATTCAAAGAATGTATATTTGTTTTGTTTAGAATTCTAGATGTCTTTTGCCTCTAGTGCCTCTGAATCTCTCTGAATTCATCTCTAAATTTGAGGCATAAGGATATGCTCCTCCAAAAGCCTCAATTTTACCCTTTTGTGCATTGAGTTCCGCAATTTTAGCAGTTCTTCATGGTTGAAAACATATTATATGCATGCATGGGAATATCCTAATGAAGTTTCAATGTACAATTAGAGTTCATTAATTAGAAAATATAGAGAAAATAATTCTAATCCAATAATAACGATTATTAGATTTGAATTTTTGGGATGTGTTTATCTTCCAAATGACAGTTTGTTCTATTTTAAAATGTAGAAAACTCATTCTCAATAAATAATAA